>NC_135785.1:166308544-166616044 GCF_051106095.1 Pogona vitticeps
TTAAATGAAAACAGTAATAATAATAACTGTATGCCATCAAGTCAATTCTTACTTATGGTGACCCTTTCCAGGGTTTTCTAGGTAGTATTTATTTTTTATTTAAAATATTTATATGCCATCTTTCTCCTAAAGGACACAAGTCGACTTATACTATTAAAATAATATGATTTAAAAACTAGTAATCATTTATTAGAATATTTAAAAAGAATTAAACAAATATATTAAAACTCATAATAAGAGCAATATTAAAAACACAAGTAAAACAATGAAATATGCAGTAAGTGTACTACTGGGTATCAGCACATTTTTGCAATGGAGGAAAATGGTGGTAGGGCTTCTGATATGGATCTAATGTCATAGTATCCTTTATTATTCTTGATTTTCATGTTGACACACAACTCTGTTGCCCTGTAGTCTATTCCATAAGCAGAAACATGAATACATAATGTCATGCATAGTTATAATTTCATTTTCCTCTCTTACAGAGAGAGTTTGCAGGACTAAAAAAAAAGGACTAAAATTGCTTCACATGTTTAGCTGAGATATGTGACTGTCAGCAGCAAAATGATCCTGACATTTTTCTTCAATTGATTCCACTTTCTCTGAAAGCAACATACTGTCAAGCTGATAAAGTTTGATATTTCATTATGCAATTTGTATTACAGCCCAGCAGTTAGTTGCATGGCCAGTGCAAGTTGCAGTTCGGTTATCAGATCTAGCACTCGAACATCCGTATGGCATGAGTACATGTGAGAAAACTGGTTAAAGTGTCTTTGTGTACTATTAAGCTTTTTGTACTGGTCTATGAAGCCAATGTATTTTCTCTACTGAGTTGTGTGTTCCATTGATTGAGAACTAATACACAGGACTCACCATATATATTTTTAAACTCAGAATTATCCATGAAGCTTTGAAATGAGCTTTACTGAAAACAATAATTGAATAATACACAAGGCAGATATGCATCTCTTTCTGGTTGGCAAAAAACCCAAGTTATTTAAAAAGATGTTTATTGCAACTATACTATCAGTAGATTAATTAATAGTCATGGTTGTAGGATAGATCCATTGCTCTTTTTTTGTATGAATGTTTGATTTTTTTATGTTAAGTCAAATTGTGTTGCCACTGAAGGATAAACATTTGATATTATTTGAATAATTCTGTATTACCAAAATTAGTCAAAACTTTTTTTTATAATTCATTACTTGGAAAGTCTGAAAAAGTTTTAGACAACAGCTGACTGAAACCAGCAGTTTGTATATTTTGTCTTCTTGTGAATGGAATTAAACATGAGCAGAAGGAAGAACGAATTTTTAATGAAAATCAGTTTTCTGAAGCATTAATATTTGGATTATGTTAAAATAATCCATCTGATTTTAATTTTGACAGGCATTTTAAATGGTGAGGTTTTGAAGATGGTTATTCAACACTTGGCTAAAGCCATTGATTTCACTCTGAAAATCATGGTCCAAACGTTCTTTTGCTTGCTTTTAAGACTTGGTTAGTATGTTTGTTTGTTTAACAGAGAACCTAAGAGAACACCTATAAAGCAAACACTTGATTGATAACGTCAGGCAAACCTTCTAAAATCAGGAACACTTTTTAAAAAATGTATGCTTTTATCTTGATCCTGATATAGATGGCATGTTACAAGATTAGTTGGGGCACACTCAGGGACTCTGAGAGGTCTTGCAAGTGATAAGAAATAGGAAATAGTTCAATAGATAAAACAGTGCAGCAAGCTCCAGCAGCATCAGATTTAAATTTGAAAGAGAAATGCAATAAAACCAAAAAGATACAACTGAATAAGAAGAGAAATTGAACCATTTTAAACCAAGCAAAAAGGCAACATTAAAATCTGTAAAAGGATCGACAAAAAGGTTTAGTAATCACTGCCATTCAAAACTTAGTAAAGACAGACCTTAACTAGATTCACTAAAATGAAATTCCTTTATTATGATATTATAAGAAAAAAAAATCTGTGATATACCCACTATATCTGTGCAGCTACATACAGAACAGCAGCCATTTCCCCTGAAATTACTGTCTATAGGAAACACTTCCTGCACATGCAAGCCATTGCTTAGCAACATGTGATATCCCTGCAAGAACAACAGGAATCCTTTTTGAGCTATGTAAATTGGGTACAAAAATGGTGGGTGTGTATTTATTTCACAACAAATCAGAAGAAACCTTGACTTTATATTTCATTTTGTGCCTGCTCCGCTATAGTACATTATGTTCTATTTGGTGCTATGCTTATGTTTGTTTGTTTGTTTGTTTAATTTGTACCCCACACCATCTGGCAACCAGACCACTCTGGGTGGCTAACAACAATGTAAACAACACTATTAAAACATGAGAAAAATAAATAAATTAATACAAGCCAAATAGGGTAAATTAAAACAGACGGCAATAAAGGTGGTAAAAAGGGTGATGGAGAGGATGACAAAAAGGATGGTAAAAGGGAGGCCAAGATCTTAATACTCCGGGAAAGCCAGACGAAAGAGCTAAGTCTTCAATGATCATTTAAACCCATCCAGTGAGGGTGCCAGGCAGATCTCAATGGGCAGGTGGTTCCATAGGCGGGGGGTGACCACTGAGATGGCCCAGTTTCTTGTTCTTTCCCTCTGGGCCTCCTTCAGGGGTCAAGGTCCTCAACCATCCTGCCTGTGTAGAACGGGTATTACGGACAGATCTGGCTGGGAGCAGGTGTTCTGATATGTATTTAATATAAGTTTAAGAACTCTTCCTTCCTTCAGAAGAAACAAATATGAATGAAGCTGAACTGAAAACATTGATGAATCCTTTTCCAGAAGAGAGTCACAATGTATAGTGAGCGATCACCTAATCAGCCACTCAAAGCAACTCCTCTTCCAAGTAAATTCACTACATGGTTATCTATCCCATTTCACATAATGTTTATGGCTCTGTCCACTCAGTAACTTTTCACATGTTATTTCCTTTTAAGTCTTTTTAAAAGCAATCCAGTAATTAAGGGGAGATGTCTTTGTAGTGAAGTATTTTGCCTACACAAACAGTACCAATAAATATCCAGCTGTCTGTGGTAGTTGCAAGTTTGAACCTATATGTAAGAAATGTCATACTAGGAACAGAAGAGATAACTGTACCTTACTCCTTCAAGTTGTAGTCAAAAGTTATGAACAGTTATACATTGAAAATAAAAAGTCAGGGTTCCTGCCCATCATCGGTTCCAGAAGACTAATGAGAATATCATTGGATCTCGGTGAACTTCCTGTGAAGCTAGAGGGAAGGATGTGTGACTGCACAGGTGAGCATTTAAAGACCCATGACTACAGGTAAGCAACTTCTTCATTGTTATCTCTGTGCATCATACATTTGAGTGATTAGCGAGCTGACATAGCAGGAGGAGAGTAGTCAGCAAGATTTGTAGACCCAAATGAAGGCTCTGTGCAAGCTCTCACAATGAATCTGTAATGCTGGATCAATGTCAAAGGTTGGGACTAGGTGGCAGCCCAGCAAATGATATCCAAGGGAATACCCAGGGCCAGATTAAGACCTTTAGAGGTCCTAAACACTTAAAAGATGATGGCATCCCCTATGAATATAACATGGTGTGTTCAACAGCTTGAAAAAAACACTGTATAATGTGTGTATTATATTCATGAAAATATGATAATTTAATTATATAGCATGTGGCAAGAAAGAACCACATATCATATACAAAATCATTGTTTAGTCGTTAAGTCGTGTCTGACTCTTCATGACGCCTTTGACCAGAGCACGCCAGCCCCCCCCCCCCCCCGTCTTCCACTTCCTCCCAGAGTTTGGTCAAATTCATGTCTGGTCAAAATCATACATACAATCAAATTACTGGCTTCCAGTCCACTCTTGCGATTTCACACTTTGATTAACGTAGAAAGATTTTGTCAGAATTTGTAAACTGAAAGGCTCAAACGAGCTTAACCCCCCCCCCTTGCAGTGTTTTAATAGGGGCTGTTACTTGGCTTGCATATATAGTGCAGATGCCATGAATCTAAAAGACCATAAGCTCTTTTTATACTTACTTACCCACACACAACCTCCCAAAATACAGAAGTAATGCTGGTACTGAAACCATGAGATAACTAGATGGAAGTCTAATGGTGGTGGTAAGGGGAATGTAGGTGGCTGAAAGTGTTGAAAAACTTTGAAGAACAGGTTGCTGAGGGATGTGGAAACAGGAGGCTTTATGCTGAGATTGCTGGAAGATATACCTCTAGAGAGGAGAAGGGCTTCTAGAGCCAAGGTGGGTGAGGAAGGAGAGGATGAGGCTTAGGGTCATAGCTTATAGGAAGAGTGATCTGTCCTTGGGGAAACTCAGGGACATCTTCCATTTAGGCTGCTAGGGCCTTAAGGAGGAGGGTTTCTGTGTGGCTTTCAAGATGATTTCAATGTGCGGAGGAAGCTATGCTGGCATAATGTACCAGGCTGACAGGTGAAGAGAGGGCGTGCTCACACCTCTTGCTTTTGTGAGGGGAACTAGGGCAGGGGTCTCAAACATGTGGGCCGGGGGCCATTTGCGTCCCACCAGATGATAATTTGTGGCCCCCGCCTTGCCTGCCCCCCCAAAGCACCCACGCATGCTCTGCTGTCAAGTAAAAAAAAGCCTCGCGTCGCTCACAGGCTCTTCCCCCAAGATAGCGCCTCTTGCACCCTCCATCCGGAACTGCAGCCTGCCACCTATCCCGCCTGTCTGCTGGCTGGCCGGCTGCAGTTCCGGATGGAGGGTGCAAGAGACGCTGTCTTAGGGGAGAGCCGGTGAGCGAGGCGCGCTGCCAGCCCTTTTCCCCAAGCGCCCGAGCCGCCGCCTCGTGGTGCCTGAGAGCGGAGCTCGCTCCCAGCCCATCCTCGAAGAGGACCTCCAAGCTGCCAACAGCAGCTGCCGCCGCCACCTCTTCCAGAGAAGCGGCTCTCTGGCTCTCTTTCTCTCTCGGCACCCCCAGCGCCAGCCCGGCCAGCAGCCGCCTCAATGCCTGGCTGTGCTTCCTCTTCCTCCTCCTCCTCCTCCTCTTGCTTCAGCCACCTCAGCTCTGGAGGCTGCCTGGGTTCGTCTCGCAAAGTTTGCTCCCCTGTCATGGTGGGGGTAGCTGCTGCTGCTGAATGCACCTTTTTTTTTTTTTGAGGGGGTACCCTCAGAGGAAGATAGCCAGATCTCTCTCTCTCTCTCTCTCTCTCTCTGTGTGTGTGTGTATGTGTGATCTGTTTAATTTCACAGGTACCGATGGGGGCTTTTCTCTTTTGGCAAGGCGATTCTGAGAGGGTTTTTTTAAAAAAATATTATGTTGTGCCCTCCTCCCCCCCCCCCCACTAGGCAGTCGCCGGCGCTCCCTCCCTTCTCCGCTTTTTTGTCCTGCTGCTGCTGGTGGTGGTGATAGTGAAGAAGGAGCCAGAGGGGGTCGTGGATGGTGACGAGGGCTCGCGCGCGCCCCTCCTCCTCCTCAGAGCCCCAGCTGGGCTAAGGAAACTCCTGGGTGGCTTCCTCGGGCTCTTGCTCCGCTTGGTGGAAAATCTGATGCGGTCAACTCTGACCCAGACTCTGCCTCCAGCAGCCCCCAGGTAAATTGAGTTTGAGACCCCTGATCTAGGGTCTGAGGAAGATACAGAAGGTAATGACAGGGGGAAATGAAGATGTGAAAACCATGGCAGCCAATGTCACTAGTAGGTGATGAGGACATGGTGTGCCCAGATGGACCAGGATTTGACCAGAACTCTGGTGATTAGTAGAATGGAAGGAAAGTCATAGACTGTCAGACTGGTCCAGAAGCAAAGGAAGTAGAAAACGTTCTCCCAAGAGGATACTCAGAGATGGAGCTGTCAGTTTTGAAGCAAAGGCTTAGGAAAAAAAGGGCAGTGGCAGCACTTTTCACCCATGTAGCCCTCCTGACCAAGCAGAAAAGGCACTTGGAGAGGCCATCAGTGTGAGATATTTTTGCTGCCATATTAGGTGCATTTCTTAAAGAAAGCCTTCAGCACCATGGGGCATGAAGGAGGGTGCAAAATTAAAGCACGCCAAGTTGAATTGACAGAGCAGAAGTCAAATAGCCAAGTTGTTTTACCAAAGGAATTTGAGGTATGAACATAAAAAGGAACTGAGGAGGGGTGTGAGCCCCAGCTATTTATGTCAGCATGCTTCTCCCACAGGTGCTTTCACTTTCACATTAGCTCTAGGAACGTCCAAGGTCACTGCATAACTGTATGTTCGGGGCAAAATCCATGTGTGTGATGCACAGAGATCATAACAAAGAAACTTTAGCTTTCCTCTCTGCCAGGCTTTAGGCTGAACAAAGATTAATCAGGACAATTAATCTGCGGCCAAACATGCCCTGTGTCTTAGATTGTGAAGACCTCAAGGAGGAGTCTATTTTCATGCAAGTAGGATTGTATTAAATTTTCCAATGTTGTTTATGATGCAGTATATGTATGTGCTATAGATCTTAACATTAAAATGCCTTGGCACCAAAACACATAACATTTTATGGAGCTTTTTGTTGCAGTGCTAGATTTCTTTTTCCTACTTTCACACATTGACAATGTGATTTCTTTTGCTGTATACATTCTGTGCAAAAGTAGGTCTCTTTCCATCCTCTGTATGTATGTTGGTTTCATGGAATGAAGTGAAACAAACATCTGCCAGTTCCACGATGCATCTATTATCCTATAGACATAGCCTTGTGGGAAGCTTGTATGCTATACACCATGAATATTTATCCGTAGAGCTTTGTGTGTACACAAGCAGTGTAAAGTAGCCTCCATGTTTCTTTGGGCTGGGAGAATGCCTAGAAGGCACATCTACTAGCATGCCACCCTAGTTAGGCTCAAGAAAACAGCTCAATATAAATATTTTTAAAGGGAGTAGAAAGAAAGAAATATGTCAAAGTTACAAAAAGAAGTCTAGTTGTAAGACAGAAGAACAACTATAAAAGAAATTAATCTCTCAAACCGTACATCCAATTGAAAAGGCTCTTTTAAGTAGAAAGTTTTCATTTTTACCACCAGAAGGCTCATAGGAAACAAATTTTTAAACTGCTATTTACATTTTGATATTTACAGATTTAAGAACTGAGGTAACAAATAAAGATGAGAAGAATGCAGAAAGATTTGATTTGAATTTTTGAGAAGTATGAAGGCAAATAACAACACACACCCCTTTTAGATAAGGGAGGCTTACATGGAGTAAAGAGCTTGTTTTTTTTTTTTTTCCTGCTCGTCTTTCTTTAGTATGGAGCAGTTCAGTGAAAGCAAGCATTACCTAATACAGCAGGGGTATAATTTCAGCTCTCTTGTCCTGTGTTTATTGACTTAGCAAACAACTGCTATCCCTATTCTATTTTTAAACACTTGATTTGTGCCTTTCAGTTGGTATTCTGCTAAAACACATTTTCTGTGTATTCAGCTGAAAGAGAGCAAACATTTTTCTATGGCTGTGGCAATTTGTTTGCCTAGACCTCAATTACAAAATTAACAGGGTAGATTTGGGGGGGGGGTTGTTCTTGGGTTCCTTAAGCCACAATTTAAACCTCAAAGAAAGTCAGACATATAAATCAGAGCACAAGACAACAGCAAAGGTAATGCCTGTTTACTTCATCTAATTTCCTAGGCCAGCTGCAGGACTTTTAAACATTTATCACACAAGGCAAAAGTAAACTATATGAAGATTCATAATTAAGCAGTGAATTTCCACTCTTAACACCACATGTATCAGAACAAGGTGATGCACTAGATAAAGGAACAGGTAAGCACGGCAATATATTGCTGTAGGAAAAGCTAATGAATAATCAGCAAACAACTCTGTCCACATCCCAGTGAAACCTCAAGTATGTGGATTAAGATGATTCAGTCCGAGCAGAAATATTTCATCTTTGTAGTCAGACTCTAGTGAAAAACAGAATTTTTTAATAGCATTAGTGTTTTCTTGTTTGTTTGTTTGTTTGTTTTGGTCATGAGGTAAAAGCTACAACCCTCCAGTGTAAATGCTTGGTTTTGGATGCCAGAGCAATGTGGCTGTACAGTTCAAAGGCTTAAAGACTGGCAGGCTTAGGGGCATTGCTCCTGCATGCCAGATTTAGTGGAATAAATGCCCAGCATTTGTGTGTGCTGATTTCTCTGGGCTTCTGTAGCTTGGCTGTGCAGCCAAGCACTGGCAGAGTATCCAAACTCAAGTTCAAGCTTGGCTCTGCAGGAGCCAGGTCTGGAAGTATGGTAGAGTCAGCAAACACAGTCCATAGAGGATCATGACATACTATCTCCTACCTGCCTCCATCCTAAGCACTAAGTAGGCTATTCCAGATGGATGGGATAAAAAGAAACACAAGGACATCAGATTTGGGAAAATGTTCTTCCTCTCTTCATTTTTCCTGATCCTTAAAAACAGAAGGTAAGAAGACAGGAAAGGGGAATGAAAGTTTGAGGACGAGAGAGGAAGTGTGAGAGTGACAAAATAACAGGTAAAGGATCATAAACCATTTACTGCCTCCAGTCTTGCATCCCCCCCAGTGGCACGGTGGAAATAAAATCTGTGTTAGCAGAGCAACATTTTGCCAATGTTTTCATGGAAGGGGCAGAGAGGTGATTGACTGCATTCTTACTTGATGGTCTGAAAAAGGCTCTAACAACCTAGTGCCTGGACAATCTACCACCATCACAGAAAGTAAGAGCGAGTGCACTGAAGGAAGCTTGGCGTGATCGCAAAAAATGAGTGGGTATGCATGCCTTGGCTAGGAGATCACTGTGTCTGGTGTGGAATCAACCTTACAGCAGCATGAGTGGGAAATTCATGTCCACTTGTTACAGGCTGAAGAAAATGTGGAGATTACAAGTGCACAGATTTGCACAGGCAGAGCTTCCTCACAGTAATTAAATCCCTGTTGGCCTTCTCTCTATAGCTGGCAAATTATACACTAGCAATCTGAAAGCAAAATTAAGTTCCTCGATTGAGGATGAACGGGTGTTGGGAAATAAAGAAACAAATTTTAGAAAAGGCAGATCCACACTTGACCATTGCCTTGTTTTGAGTCATCTGGAAGAGGTACACAGGGCCACTTATGGAAATAGCTGGTATGTCTCTTTTATCAGTCTAAAAACAGACTTCATGTTGTCCCATGAGACGGATTATGGGCTAAACCTGGTTCCTCTTCCATCAATTGTTCTTTCTCATCATGTGACCCTATCAGAACATTCCATTCAGACGAGGTGTGGTCTAGAAGGCAATCTGAGTAATTCTTTGCTACTAGAAGGGCTGTATCTTGACCATTCCCTCTTCAACATATGTTTAAATGACCTATTTTCATTTTGTTTCTCACTATAATTTCTATCACTATAATTTGCAGACAGAAGAGTCCCCCTTCTGCTTTATGCAGGTGATACAGTTCTTGTATCACTTTCTAAGGTTGGTCTGATATGGCTAATATGGATTTTTAGGGAGCACTGTAATGAGAATCTACTGATAGTTTTTAATTAATCCATGGTATTTACTATGATACAGCAGGTCAGAGAGTTAAAATATTTAAGTGTCACCTTTCAAACTTCTTTATCATGGGCACCCCACAAATCTTCAGCAGTATAGTCATCACCAAATAGTGCCAAAGCCATTATCTGTTTTTTTTTCTATACTAAGGGAGGGCAATGTATGTCTCCTGCTTTTAAAGATATGGCCCAGCTACTGCATAGTGTCCCAGTCTGTTACTGGGATTTGTGGTGTGTTCACATGTGTTTCTACAGTGATATTAAATGTGGAAGCTGGGTGCTTGTCAATTGAAAGTAGTGCATGGACATTTAAAAATATTAAATAAAAAACCATAGAAATATGGATTTACAAGATATAATTGTCAGAACTGGCCACTAGGGGGAACTAGACACTGCTATATCGGTAAACTGCCATGCCATCATTTTGCGCAATCTCCCACCACCCTGAGGCAGCTTCTTCTATCTTGGAGAGAGAGGGAGAGGGAGGGAGGGAGGGAGAGAGAGAGAGAGAGAGAGAGTTGTGTCAAATTCATATTGGTTGCTTCGATGACACTGTCCAACCATCTCGTCCTCTGTTGTCCCCTTCTCCTATTGCCCTCACACTTTCTTAACATCAAGGTCTTTTCCAAGGAGTCTTCTCTTCTCATCAGATGGCCAAAGTACTGCAGCCTCAGCTTCAGGATCTGTCCTTTTAGTGAGCACTCAGGGTTGATTTCCTTTAGAATGGATAGGTTTGTTCTCCTTGCAGTCCAGGGGACTCTCAAGATCCTCCTCCAGCACCATAGTTCAAAAGCATCAATTCTTCGGCGGTCAGCTTTCTTTATGGTCCTGCTCTCACTTCCATACTATGTGTTTAGGTTATCTTAATTGATAATGATTTTATACATTTTTCAATATACTTTCTCCTTTGTTATTCTGTTTGGGTCTATGACTGTACAATAAAGAATCTGAATCTCTAACGTTAAAAGTTAGGCTGGAGCAACAAGATCTCCACGACAGTGTTGCAGGGAACTGCAGCAGCATTTAGTATGAGTCATTGTTAAACTGAATAATTATGGCAGCACTTTGTCTTCTCTGTTTCTTTAGGAATTCAAGACTGGGAAAAAAGCAAAGGCTGCAGACCTAATGGTCTCCTAAAGAACATCATTATAGCTTATTTAGCTATCACCTGCATTTTAAAAGTAGTACTGATTGCATGTAAACACAATCTATAGTTTCTGAAGAAGGAACAGTGAGTTGTGGTGAGCAAGCAGGGTGGGTGGGCAAGTGAGCAGGTAGCTGGGCGGGCCGGAGGGCGAGGGAACAAGCGGGCTAGCAGGGCTGGTGGGCAAGCAGGAGGGAGGGCGAGGGAGCAAATGGGCAGGCAGGCAAGCAGGTGGGAAGATGGATGAGCAAGTGAGTAAACAGGTGGGTAAAGATGCAATTTACACCAACAAACAATTCAATTTCACAAATGACTTTTTAAAAACAACTGTTTGACGGAAATGTATTTTACCTCTCTTTCCAACCAAAAAGTCAGCTTTCCAGGCAAAACACCCATGCTTCCATTTAAGTCATGGAGACACCTTAATTTAAACATTTTTAAACTAATAAAACCCAATTCAGTTGCAGTTCTTTTTGTCAGTGGGACCGAGCAATGAGTGAGGCATTTGATGTGGGAGTCCATCATCAAGCACAAATCTCCACTTTAACCAAAGCTTCAAAAGAACAACAATTAAAAATGGAGGATTTGGAGAACGGAAATGGATGCTGGAACCAGAGAGCTGGGAGATCCAGAAGTCTGAATCAACAAAAAGTACTATTTGATTGATAGTCGATTGGTTTGCCAGATTAATCCCCTAGCTGCATAAAACTGAAGAGGACTTGGAGTGCATTCACCACTCCTTAGTCCTAGACCAAAATAACAAGCTTTCCCAAGGAACATGTTTAGCTTGTTACGCTGTGAAAGGAAAAGATCCAAGTCATTACTTTTGATGGGAAACCAGTAATGATCCTCCATGATCTTTGCCAAGCAACATTACAAAGGAGGAAAGAATTTCACCTCTCTACCAGCAAATACATGATGCATCAGTAAAAAAATATAAATAGACCTTTTCGTCTTTTTATTAGTCCTGCAAATGCAAAAATGTAAAACTATTTTAGCAAGCAATCACGCAGAAGCCTGAAATCTTGAAAATGTAGGTTTGGATATCCTTTTCTGTCACTGTTCCCAACACCCCATAAAATCCACTTCAGAGCATAACAGCAAGACACTGAAATCAGGAAAAGGAAAACTCTGAGAAGACTTTCTACATTGCCAAAAAACCCTTCCACACTGCTATGGTTCCATACAGTATGTACTGTTAAAATATTATTACCTGTTTTCCCCATATTTACTCCCATTCCCCTTTTTTAATTTGTTATATTTGTTTTCCTTTTCTTATCTCTGATTAAAATTTTATGTATTATATGCAATATGATTGTTTTGTTTTCATGATATAGATGCAGATATAGATAGATATAGATATAGATATAGATATAGATATAGATATAGATATAGATATAGATATAGATATAGATATAGATAGGATTATCTGAAAGATATGTTTGCATTACAGGTATAATGAAGGAACAATCCCTCTTTCATAGAACAATACAAATACAATCATTATCTCTAAGCCAGTAAAAGATGCAAATAATGTAGAATTCTATTGTCCTATCTCTCTAATAAGCCAGGATGCTAAGCTTCTAACGTCTATCCTGGCCACATGCCTAAAAAACATAATTACAAACTGTATTGACAAAGATCAGACTGGGTTCATGCTGGGAAGGCAATTAAATGACCCAACTCGACATCTATTAAACATAATTCTCTATGCAAAATCTAATAACAGTGAACCAGCAATCATGCCATTAGAGACCAGTAAAGCATTTGATTGATTAAATTGGTCTTTCCTTATTCAAGTTCTTCATAAAATGAATATAGGACTCAATTTTACTAAAATTGTTCAGAAACTATATAGATACACTCAGAAGCAAGAATTAAAATTAATTATCATTATACAGAACATTTCAAACTTGGTCAAGGTACAAAGCAAATTTCCCTGCTCCTACCATAGCACCAGAACCTCTAGCAGAGAGCACAGTGCAGAACCCAGCGTTATATGGAGTAGCAGTAAAACGAACAACATGTACAGTTGGACTTTATGCAGACATCATTGTCCTGTTTTCCTCTAAGTCAACAGATGAAGCACCAATAATTAAAAATAATTTTTAGGAATGTTGAGCTGTGGCTGAAAATTAACTAAATTGGACATGCTCTGTATAAATACAAGCTGGAAAAATTAAGCAATGTTGAGAATGAACACAGACTCTAAAAACAAAATATTTTGGTGCAGTCATGTCAAAAGTGTAAACAAACTGAAATACTTCAACTATTACATCAGGGAGGCAGTGGAAGACAGGAGAGCTTAGTGTGCTCTGGTCCATGGGGTTACAAAGAGTCAGACACAATGACTAAACAACAACAACAACACATTACATCAGGAGGTGGGCTAAATGGCTAGGAAGAATCACTACTATCAAATTGAATGCATCACCTAGAATAACCTTCTTAAAACAAAATCTAATTTTAATACTTCCCAAAAGAGAGCTGGTTCGTTTTTCTTTCAGAATTTAAAAAAAAACAAGAATCCTCAACTCATTAATATATCTCAAAAGGAGGATTGGGGCTACCAGATATGGCTGAATGCCCCAATGCCTTTCAGCTTCAACATGTTCTAGCATTCATCAGAGATGATTATGAAGAGCACTGCATAGCAATGGAATTGCAATCTATGCCAGGTGAACAGATTTTTTTAACCTCAAATGGCTTAAAACAAAGAAAACATAATCAATTCTTTTACTCTACAATGTACATACTGAAAAATGATCCAATAAATTAGTGCCCCACCTCCAATATTACCCTCAATTACTATTATTTACTACCAAAATGAATTTGACCAAACTCTGGGAGGCAGTGGAAGACAGGAGGGCCTGACGTGCTCTGGTCCATGATGTCATGAAGAGTCGGACACGACTTAACGACTAAACAACAACACTATTATTTACCACACATTATTTTACCTTTCTGGAAAAATCAAATAATTTTGGGAATGAAAATCAACAAGGTTTTAACCTTGGTTGACTTCTTTCCAAGAGGTTCCCAGATAATCCAACCTTGTGGTTACATATATACGAGTTATTGTATTTTCTCAACATCAGAGAATTTGAATAATAGGCTATAAGACCCTTACCCCCATTTGGACAATTAATTACAAATTATAATGCAACAATGAGGGATGTGACCTTATTATTTACTAAATTTTATAGTACTACTGTGGGATTTGGACTAATGACTTATGTCAAGATATATTAATGGAACAAAAGGTGGTTGTAATCACTCTTAGATTTTCAGTAAATATAACAGAAATAACACTGAAGCTAAATGGTACCTCATTCCACTGAAGTTGGCACCTATCACCAAAGGATCTAATCCTGTTTGGCTGAAAGGGGTGTGAACAAAGCAGGATTTTCTCTTCATTTGTGCTGGCTTTGTCCCAGAGTTAAAGTTTTGGGTGCAAAAAGACTGCAATATTACAAAGCAAAATATTCACTTAGACATATTATTAGCACTTCTCAACATATATGAAGGGAATATCACAAATTCACTACTCCAAGATCTTACTAATTTTCTATTGATTGTGTCAAGGCAAATAACCACTGGACATTGGAAGGCTGTAAGGACCTGACAATGAATGAATGGTTTAAATGGGTCTGGGATATAAAAGCTTTGGAAAAGTTAACAAAAAAGTATGTACAGCTAGATTAAATAAATAGGAATAAACTTGAGACTATATAGTTTTTCCTTATACATTTTATTCAATGACAACACAATTAAACCCCAAACCATACATGGAAATGTGGAACAATCTCAAATGATAACAAGATAAATCTAGAAATTTCTTTTGACAAAAGTACACTTGCAAAATTTATAAAGAATGTACATTGAATGCTATGTTTAATTTTTTTTGTCCACGTTTGTAAGCTCCCTTTGGTCCCCACACCAAGAGAAAGGTGGCATATAAATGATACAAAATAAATATTTTTATTATGATAAACAAACTCAAAAACATTAACAATCTAATATCTGAGTACAAGACAAAAATACTAAAAGAAAAACTACTAACTAAACGATCCTCCTCCCCCTTTGGAACAGAGATTCCATCATTGTCTGGACCTCAAGTGTCTTCAAGAGGATTCTGTTGAGCACTGAGTTCGCTAAATACCAAGTTTCTCCCTAAACTCCTGTCTTTTTCTGGGCCCAATTATGTATCAGCTTCCAACTTTGCTTTACAAAGTCTCTTGGTTGATCCCGTAGTGCCTCTGAAAGTATGTCTAATTCTGCAATGTCCAATAGCGTCTTTAAAAGCTCATCCATCATTGGGGTCTCTTCATTCTTCCATTTTTGGGCCCAGAGTAACCTAGCTGCTGTAAATATATACAGTAGACTATATTTTGTTTTCTTATCAATAATTTCTGGCATAATATTCAATAAGAACATTTCAGGTTTATAATTTAATTTTTGTTGAACAATTTCTTTTGCCATTTCCCAAAATTGTATCCAAAATCTTTTGGCTTTTTCGCATGACCACTATATATGATAGTAAGTGTGATGTACACCCCATGTCCTTTGTTTATTTTGCCTTAAACACAAGTCCACCCTCTGGATGTGTGTCCTCACTTCACGCTGTCACCAGGTATTATTCCCTCAATACCAAATAGATACAGTAGCTCGTAGACATGTGCTGCCAATAGAACAGGTTTATTGATATTATAGATGTTATGCAAATCATAGGAGAAAATCACAGATGTTTATGATCATTCATTAAATATCATTTGATTCCACATTGGTTGGTTTGTTTTTATTCACTTTTACACTATTCATTGACTATATAGTTATTCTCTAGGCTTTTGAACTGTTTCCTATTCTCTCTAGCATTACAACTTTCCAATCTCTGTTTAAACTTCCTCAAATCAATCTCCTAACTCTCTCTCTTCAATTCCCTATCTCCAAAACCACTTTTTTCTCCAACTCTCCAACTCTTAACTGTCTAACTAACTGTTTAACTGTCCTTTAGGTTCCGCCCCTCCTGTCCTCTCATAGGCTCCTGCCCTTGAGCTTCCCATGATGGACAGGCGTGATGTGGGAATTCCGCTACAGTGAGTCCCTGGAATTTTTTACACTTCCAGCAAACATTGCTGTTACCTTCTGATATTTTTGCCAATCATACAGGGGTAAAATGCCATCCATGAAACATTTTAAGGATATTTTCTCTAAGATTCACTGGCTCAATCATTTTATGATTCTCTTTCCACATCTTTGTCCATTCATCCATATCAATATTATATCCAAAATTATGTGCCCATTTTACCATCGTCTCGTTCACCCTCTCATCCTCCAAGTCGTACTCCAATAAGTATGTGTACATTTTTTTCTCATTAGTATAAATCCATAATTCATCCACCTGAACTTTCCCCTTTAAAAAGCCCACAATTTTATCTTTTTTTAATATCTCAATTCTAATTTCAGCATTGCCCACCACTCTGTAGCTAGGCCTAGTTTCTCTAAATCTTGCTTGTCTTTTATATTCTGATCTTTAGTTAATAAATCTTTATATGTGAGTAACACTTCCTTCTGATTCAATACTTAGAAAGTGAATGCTTCTGTTGGCACTACTCGTAATGGAATTTTCTTGTAAGTTTGTATTTGGAATGTTTGCCACACTAAGCATAATGCGTTCCTCAGAATATGTTCTACAAAATGTGATTGTTATTTGTACAGTGGTGCCTCGCTTAACGGACGCTCCATTTAGCGACAAAACTGCATAGCGACGAAGATTTTGCAATCGCAAAAGCGACCGCATTGCAATGTTTTAAATGGGGTTTTTTCGCTTTGCGATGATCGGGTCCCTGTTTCGCTTACCGATCATCGCAAAGCGATGATTTTTTAACAGCTGATTGGCAGTTCTAAAATGGCCGCCGAGTAAAAAAATGGCCGCCCGCTGTGTTTAGGGACGGAGTCCTCACTTAAGAGGCAGCGAAAATGGCCGTCGTATGGAGGATCTTCGCTTTAAGGTCAGTTTTTTTGCCCATAGGAACGTATTAAACAGGTTTTAATGCGTTTCTATGGGCTTTTTAAAATCGCATAGCAATGAAATCGCTTAGCAGCGATTTTTGCTGCACGGATTAGCGTCCCTATGCAAGGCACCACTGTACTTCCCATACCACACATATGCATGCCAACCAATTTTTAGATCATGACCCTCCAATTTCAATAATCTTTGATTCTCTAATGTTATCCATTCTTTTATCCAAACCATAGCACATGCCTTATAATATGATAGCCAATAATTTGGCAGTCCTAAAACCCGTCTTTCTTTTAAATCTTGCAATATCCTACGTTTTATTCTTGGTTTCTTGGTCTTCCATACAGATTTCAAGGTCAGACTGTCCAAATCCTTAAAGTATTTATAATTTAGTAGAATTGGTAAATTTTAAAATAGGAATAAAAGTTTTGGTAGTATCATCATTTTTATTGTAGAAATTCTTCCCGTCATGGAAATTTGTAGCTTATTCCATTCTTCCAAATCTTTCTGAATTTCTTTCTGTATTGTGAGATAATTTTCTTTCATTAAATTACTTGGGTTTTTTGTGATAGTAACTCCTAAATATTTTACTTTCTGTACGTCCTCAAAATTAGTTTTCCTTACGATTCTTTCCACATCTTCTTTCTTTATGTTTTTAGTCATGAATTTTGTTTTTTGATAATTTATTTTAAGAACTTCCACAGCTCCAAATTCTTCTATAGTCCTCATTAACTCTTCCAAACCATCTAGAGGGTTTTCTAGTATTATTGCTAGATCATCAGCATATGCTTGCAGCTTAAATTCTTCTCCACTGATTCTGAGACCCTTAATTCCATCATTCTCTCTTATTTGTCTGTTTAAAATTTCTAATGTTAAAATATACAATAGCAGGGAGAATGGACATCCCAGTCTACTGCCTTGTTCAATTTGGGTATTTTCCCATTACCAAGAGAGAGGTGGCATATAAATGATACAAAATAAATAAATTTTAATCTTGTTTCTTTATATTTTCAACGTCTTTGATATTTTGGTACTATGATTGATGTCAATATTTTTAATATGCAAAAAATACTGAGCAAAATAAAAGTCAGCAACTAGAAGAAAGCACATCTGATACTGAAAATTAGATCAACTTACGTTCACAATCACTTATATTCTTCTGTTAAGAGACTTTAAATTAAAAATCAATATGCTGAAACTAGTATGTTGAAAGAGACTAACTTATATTTCTAGGTGAAGCATTAGAAGAATCCCCTAATTATTGTCTACCATCATTCGTCTGCATGGGTAAGAACCCCAAAATCTAATCTAGAACCTTCAAAAAATTTCTAAGACAACTAACAATTCAGAACAGTATACCAAATCTGAAGACTTTCAGTACAATAGATGCTAAAACAGAGATCCTGATGTTGGGAAAGTGTGAGGGTAAGAGGAGAAGGGGACGACAGAGGACAAGATAGTTGGACAGTGTCACTGAAGCGACCAACATGAATTTGACCCAACTCTGGGAGGCAGTGAAAGACAGGAGGGCCTGGTGTGCTCTGGTCCATGGGGTCATGAAGAGTCGGACATGACTTAACAACTAAACAACAACAAAACAGAGATACTGTTCCTTACAGAAAAGGTAAAAATTGAATCATGAAAAATCTTCTAGATCAGAGGTCATCAACCCCCGGTCCGTGGCCTGGAGCCAGACCAGGCTGTGGAGACAGACCTCCCACCTACCCCACACGCAGTCCCCTCCCTACACACATGCTTGCCAGTGCCAGCATGAGTGCTTCTCCACCATTTCACGCATGCACCCGAGCGCCCGTGTGAAGGCCGGGCATGCATACAGGCGCTCCTGCGCATGTGCGAAGGGGTGTGGGAGTGCTCATGCTGCCACGCGCACTCCACCACCACTTCGCACATGCGCCCAAGAGCCCATGCACATGTGCGCAAGAGCGCAAGCCTGGGGTGTGCCCGCCTTCCTCTGCGGCTCAGCCAGTCCGCGGTCCCAAAAAGGATGTGGATTGCTGCTCTAGACGTAGACACAAAATTGAAAAATCCAGAATAGCACACGTGCATCAAACCACAGCAGTGGGAACTGGGATAGTGATAGTCATTCTTCAACAGTAGACAGAGAATACGTAACGTATCAAGACTGTCACAACAGTCTGTCAGCTCAGAATGTACTGTTTTTCAGTATCTAGGAAGTTTTTCTTGTGAACATTCATATCCTAGACAGAGCAGCATAATGGGGAGTAAAGAGTTATTGTGGTTCCAGAGTGCCCAAAAGCATTCAGTCCTGATTTTTTTTAACCAGAGTTAATTATGACAGGGCCCTACAGTATCAAAAGGGACATGTTATCAATCAATAATAAAAAGAAGATTTGATGTTGGGTTGTATGTAATTGGTTATACTGTTCTGGATTATCAGGCCTTAGAATGTTGCTTCCCCAATTTGTGCAATCAAATTAACATACTTTAAGAGTAATGTTATGTTGAGCCTTCTAAAACCCAGGTATCAATTCACACTTTGAAATGGTCGAATAAGGGTGGAATCAGATGGGCATTTGGCCTCTGGTTTGGTCTGGGTTGGAGATGGGCCGGTTCACTCCTTTTTCTAGTAACCACATGATGTATACGTAAGAATGAACCAGCCTGCTCTCATTGATCCCTTCTCACACCCTTTTGGGTCAGGGGTATTGGGGTTTTTTGTTTCTTGTGTGCAGGTTAAGTTCCTTCCATTTTGGTTCAGCTAAAGCATGCGAGGACTGAACCGAAGCAGCTGTCTGTCTGTCCCTTTATTGCAATGGCTTAACGACCTTGAGAAATGGGAAGCTTCCTTGCTGCTCCCCTTTGGAAGGGAAGGAAGAAGTTTTGCAATTCATTTTAATTGCTGCTAATGCTTCAGCAATGCTTTGAAAGGGTTTTTTTAAAAGCCCTTTTAAAGCAATTGCTGATGTGCTGTATCAGTTAGGCAAAGAAGCTTCCCATTTCTCATGATCATTAAGCATCTTAGACAAGCTATAGAGGAGGAGACAAGAGGGAGATTTTTGTTTTGTTTTCTTAAAGGGAAAGAAGACCAGTCTAACCTGAAGCAGAGCACTCCACTCTGCAAGGAGGTGTAGTTAATCAAATGGAGATCACTGATAGGATATTCTGCTATAGAGAATCCAGAAGAGCTTAATTCCCCTTTCCTCTGCACTTTCAAAGTTGATTGAAGAGCGTCGGTGGGACTGGAGGTGGGAAGACAGTGAAAAGTTTCCATTGCTTTAACCTGCTCCCATAATGCAAAGCTTTGCTATATGAAAGCCAAAGCCAAATTGTAAGCATAAAATATATTGTTCAAAAGTCGTAATGGCAAGTACTGTATATGGATTAATAAGGAACCAACAGTCCTAGCTAGAAAGTTGTAATGTAGGTTTACAGTTATTCTATTGAAAAATAATCCTTGGGGTGATTTGACCACACCTAAATGCCTAATACAAAGGGCTCGTTTATACATGTACTCTGCAGAAAATCAGCAGTAATGTGCACTTACCCAAGCAAAATAATTATAAACTATTTCCAAATAGAACTATGATACTCAGAAGGTAAAATAAAGATGTCAGTAGTTTCTGTGCAGAGGCAAAATGTGAGGTGTGATATTACAGGTGCTACGAATCAGTCCGAAAACCTGGTAGAAACATAAGTTGTTGTTGTTGTTTAGTCGTTAAGTCGTGTCCCACTCTTCGTGACCCCATGGACCAGAGCATGCCAGGCCCTCCTGTCTTCCATTGCCTCCTGGAGTTGGGTCAAATTCATGTTGGTAGCTTTGATGACGTAAGTAGATTGCCCTAAACTATTCGATTAAATATATATATTTATAAGGATATGACACAAACTGAAGAAACAGATCCTACATATTCAAAACTATAATATAATTCTCCCTTATCCAGGACAGACACTTTCTCAGAGAAGAAAAATATAAAAAATTTCTTTGCGAATACAAAAAGATAAAATTGTTTCAAAGATACCTCGTTATTTTCTAAGCCTTTACCTATGAATTTAACAAATGATACTGTAATTGAATGACATCTTTAGCAAAAAAAAAAAAAATCCCTAACCTGTGGACATTGATATATAAATATTTACAATGCAATAATGGGCAAGGAAAGAGAAATGGGTGGTCATCTTTGTCGAAACTAACTTCTCATAAATTAGATTTAACAGCAAATACTTCCTTCACAACTATTCAGTATTTACATATTGTGTTCTCTGAGAGCACGGAAGTTTGCTTTCACTTTTAGTTACAGTTACAATATTTATTTCTCCAGTGCAGTTAAAAACTTTCTGAAAAAATAATCCATCGTTCTGAAAATACTTAAAACATCAATGAGTATAATTTTAAGTGACTTTTTTCTGCACAACAGATCACAACACAACACTGTAAAAGCCTGGGGGGCAGATTTTCCATCCAGATTCTAGTATACCAGGTTTTAGATAAAAGTGGCTTTCAAACTGAACTGAGAAATTATAATTTTGCTTAATGCTGAATAAAACTGCTGTGTCTTCAGAGACAAATATAAAATTGTAATGGAATATGCATCAAGAGCCTCAAGCAAAATATGGTGAATTGTTAATGATTTAACAGAACAAATCTGTAACAATGTGATGAAACGATTCATCAGTGTCAACGATTAAACACAGAAAATAAGTCTTGTTGTTTTCTGCACTAGTGTTGCACAATCACATGGTTGAAAAAAGGATGTTCGCAGCAATGACAACACCTACCACATGCCATTTGGTTTTTTGTATGCCAACCTTGACTGCCACATCCAACAACGGTTATAATTCTATAATCCTGATTACGGGTGTTAAAGTTAGGTTTTCTATGTGTGAATTATGTCTCCCTCTAGTGCCCAAGGATATCCTAAGCCTAGATTCCCTGGCTTTATAATGTTCATTGAAATCCAATCTAATGCTAAGAAATCAGAGATCTTTATCAGAAATTGTGGTCAATAATGCCAAGAACTGATGAGTAATGCTCTGTGAAAGGAGAAAAGAAAAGGACCCATTAACATATTCATAGATCTCATATACTCACATCTGAATGCAAGCTGGGGGGTTTTTTAATGATAGCCATGCTTTTTTTCTCTATGCATAACAAAAAAAGTCTTATGATCCCTTTAAGAATAATGGATTTATTTCAGTGTCAGCTTTTGTGGATTACAATCCACTGCTAAATACTAATATTAAATGCCCACCAAGGCAATCAGAAAGTAATTCAGTACTCTTGACTTTTGAAGTGGGAAATTCTTCAGTGAAGTGGGAACCATTTACAACTCACTGAAATTAGTTTTGTAACAATATAAGAGCTCTCTAGTCCAGTATTTGGGTCACACAGTGACCAAACAGACACCTGTAGGAAGACCTCAGCAGGAAATAAATGCCACAGCAGATTTCTAAATTAGTTCCTTAGTAAATTTGCCCCAAGTGTGCACAAATTTGGATGATCCTGGTTAAAAGCATCACCTGATTATGGATGGGAGTTTCTTCTTCTGAAGCAGTCCAGGTTACTTTGTTTCATGAGTTTTCTGGCTATTCAGACAAATCCTGAATAAACCTGGACAATGTTACATTAAAACACAATTACCTTAAAAAAAACATGCTGAGCAGTATTCGAGTAATACTTTTCAAAACCTTATTTAATAGAACTGGATAATCAAATACAGCTGTGAATACATTTTTGGTATGAAATCTTGAAATTCTTTAATCCTTTTAATCTCTTCTTCTTCTTCTAAAACAGTCACTCTCCCTTCACCCTTAAAAGCATGAATATTCAAATACAATACACACAACCAAAAGGTACACAATGCACCTCAATCCTCAATTCTATAAGTACCTGCCTAGGGGAAAGGCTCTCTGAGGATAGTTGGGACCTGCTGCTGAACAAACTTATATACATAGAATTGCTCTATGTGTTTCCACTTTACACAAACATTTACTAAATCATTTAGAAGAAATGAGGAGATATGCGGAGGGAACATTTTAATTATTCACTGGAAAGACAAGCATCCTATTACATCTAGATATGTATTTGTCTTTAAGATGTCACTATAGTCTTTATTTACAGTCAACAAACCATTACATCATTTAATAAAACATACATTAAAGTACAGTGGTGCCCCAGCAAAATCGCTGCAGAACGAAATCGTGATCAAGCGAAAGTTAAAAACCCATTGAAATGCACTGAAAACCGGCTCAATGCGTTCCAATGGGCGAAATACCTCAGCGTCCAGCGAAGATCCTCCATAGGGCAGCCATTTTCTGGTGCCTGTATAGCGAGGAATCTGTCCTAAAACACAGCGGGGCGCCATTTTGCACAGTGGGCAGCCATTTTGAAAACCCGACGATCAGCTGTTTTGATCGTTGTTAAGTGAAAAATCGGTTCCCAAAGCAGGGAACCAATCGTCATTAAATGAAAAAAAAAACCATACAAACATTGTTTTGCGATCGCTATAGCGATCACAAAATACTCATCGTTAAGCGATTTTCTCATCTAACGAGGTAATCGTCAAGCGGGGCACCACTGTATCAAACAGTAAGTTTACATAAACTTTCAAGCGATCGCTATAGCGATCACAAAATACTCATCGTTAAGCGATTTTCTCATCTAACGAGGTAATCGTCAAGCGGGGCACCACTGTATCAAACAGTAAGTTTACATAAACTTTCAAACAATTGTGTGGTCTAGTGAGAATGGCCACAGAATTCTGACATTTGTTCAACAACTGACCTGAAACAAAAGCAACCCTGGCATTTGCTGTAACACATTTCTTTTTTGCAGGGGGCGAAGGACATTTTTGTAGCCAGTTGCCCCTCCCACACACTTTGATAGGCAGCAACGTATCTTTTCTGAGCTCCTGGCTCCCTCTGGTGGTGAGGACAACCTGGAGCTTCAGTCTTGTCTCCAAGCCATAAACTGGATAAATCAAGTCCCAGGATGAGGTCATTACCCTCACCTGTTGGAGAACTCTCTACACCCAAAGGATGCCTCTGCAGATGCAAATAAATCCAACCAATAAAGTCTTACAAAGGAAGACTGAGCCATCCAAGTCATGGCCCTGCAAATATCCAAGAGTTGGGCCTGCATGCTAAATGCTGCAGAAGTGGTCACACTTTTACAGGAATGCACATTGATACCCCCTGGGATGTAGCAGGAAGCTATGCCAGATCTTAATCCACCCGTATAGAGCTGGTTTGGACACTTTCTTCCCCATATTCCTAGGCTGAAATGAAATAAACGAGTCACAAAATCTAAAGTCTTAGGTATTTTTTTTTCAATGATTGGTGGTCATTGAATAAATTAGAATCAAGATATAGAAACTAATAGATCTCAAGACAGAAACAAGTTGTTATATGAACATAATGTTGCACCTTCTGCTCTTACCCTTTGAAGCATCCTCTCTATCAAGGCTCTAAGGATGGACAGCTGATAGCAGGCCCTGAGGCCAAGGTGCTGGGAGGGCATCCCTGCCTCCTGCTCTGGCTGCCCATTACTAGGAGAAGTACTTGCTCACTTTGTGATTCACTGAGGATGCAAATAAGTCTATCACCAAGGATGCCCATGTTTGTGATAATTCTGTTGAGTACCTATGTTTATAGGCTCCATTTAATATGGCTTATGTTCTGCTGCCTCAGCCAGTGCGCACTGATGTTTAAGGGCCCCTGTATGTGTTCTACCTCTAGGGAGAGAAGGGGAGATTCTGCCCTGGTTAAAAGTTATTCCACCAGTTCAGGATCTTAAACCTCCCTCTTGATTGATATGCACTTTGGCTATTATACTGCCTGTGTGAATGAGAACTGCCTGATCTTAAATCAAATAAGAAAAACTTAACAGAGCTAATTTTACTGTTTCCAGTTTGAGCCAATTAATACTGTAACACCTTTTCTACTGAAACCATGTCCCATTTCACTACCAAGCCAAAGTGATGGCATCAGTCATAGTTTGTATCTTTGGGGGACATAAGAATGTTTTTGGTAATGCTAAACCCACTGTGGACGATCACAGACCATCAATGTAGTGTATTCAGGATTTGAAGGCAACCTGATATCAAGGATCCTTCTGAAAGGGACAGAACAGCCACTGAAGGGTAGAAGCATAAAATTGTGCCCATGGCACAGAGTCTATGGTAGCTATCATCAACCCCTTAAGTTTAGCTAGCTGCGTCAGAGGTACCTTCTGATGTTGAGCAACCTGGTACACCTGTAAAAGAATAACTTCTCCTGAGGAGGAGGAAAATCTTGCCATGATAGGTGCCTACACTAACTCTCAGTTATTGACAGGATTGCATGGGTTGCTGCTGACTCTTTTTAAGGTTGACCAGGAAGCTCTCATGTTGTAGAGCCTACACAGTCATTTGGACTTCTCTGATTTCCCAGTCCACAGAGAACAAGCTAATCAACAGATCATCTAAATAAGGGGAAATATGTATCTGTTTTCTACGATGGCCAGCTAGCATCACCACTACTTTGGCGATCACCCCTGGGAAGATGAAATGTCCAAATGGAAGTGTCTTGTATAGGAGGTGCTTCTCCAACAGAAGAAAATTACTGGCAACGAAAAAGGATGGACAGATATGCAGAGATAAGGCTCAGGTCAAAGAATGCTAGCCAATAATTCGCCTGAAAGGCCCCTAGAATGGTTTGCAATGTCTCCCAGTGAGTTTTTATTTTACATACTTGTTCACTTTCTTTAGGTCCAGTATTTGGAGACAATGAATAATATAGAATGATGCCCGCAAACACTATGTGATGATGACACTTCCTCAATGGCTCCAGTTTCCAAGAGCCAGTTGATGACGTTTAAGACAAACTTGATCTTGGCAGAATTTCTGGACCTTGAGGAGAGAAAAACATGGGGAAAAAGGAGGATGTCTGTCAAGCTCTATTTTGTTTGACAGAGATCCTCCTCCATCCCCAAGGTGTAGCCCTCCCTTATTGTGCTTAACATCCAATTGGATCCTTCCCAGCTTGTAGGAATTGTTGCAGCCTTTCGCCAACAGACACCATGCGGAATGCTGCTGATTATTGTGGAATTTGAGACTGGAAAGAGCTAAGGAAATTCTGATCATCTTGGGTAGTTTGCCTGCATGACCTGTGCTCATCACAAGGCTCTAGGTTCTCTCTATTGAATTTTGATTTATTGCAAAAAGAAAAAGGAACTTTGTCTTGGACCTTTGGAATCCTTCTCGGGCACAGAAGATTGGGCCCTCTTTTTATTCTTGACACCAGATAAGACTGGTCCAAAGGATTCTCCAAACAGCTTAGAAGCCCCAAAGGGGACAAAGGTCAGATTTCTTTTTTGCTCTGACATTAGCTTGCAAGTACTTGAGCAACACTTGTCTACAGGACAGGATGGCAGCTGCCAGCAATCTGGCACTAAATTGGATGGCGTCCAGGTGTGTGATATTGTTGAGTCCCTATCTGACTTTGTCATTGCACAGTACAGTGGTTAAATCTTCAAGTATGTCTCTACCCCACATAAAAGCAAATGTTGCCATTATAGATACTCCAGTGGAAATCTTAATAGAGATAGTCAGTGCCTCACTCTGTAGAGCCCCTCCTGATGCAGGCAGCCAAAAGAAGGTATTCTTGTTCCCCTTTGAGTGGCAGACCGAGACACTGTCTCAAACTCAGATGATAAATGTGACAGGTGCCAGCAAATCCGCAGAAATACTTAGGCTGTCCTCCAGGTCCAACAGGATAAGAGGAATGCATGTAAAAAAGAAAAAGGCACACTGTGATCTTGTGCAAAGTCCTTTTACCTCTCTGATACTTTTTGCTGGAAGGATAAGTCATGTACACCAAATTGTTCTAATAAAACAGGTTTATTATCCAACAGCTTAGCAACTTCATTATTACCAATGTTCTCAATCTCATGTTTTAAGAACAGGTTATAGCTTTTTATGTTTCCACTTTGTAACAAATCTCCTTTTACTGACAAGGGTGAAGAACTTAGAACTCTACAAGTCCATTTAGGGGTCAGGCCCAATCTGTCAGGTAAATTGTCTTTCGGCATCATTGAGGAGGGTGGAAAACCCATCCCACCTGCAGCTCCCATACCTTCTCGCCTGGGTTCTGTCTCATCCTCAGCCTGAATGGACTGGCCCCACAGGGCTTCCCAGGACTCTCTATACGTACTTCGTTGACACTCTTTTCTCTAGACCTCTCATTGTCTCATTAAACTCCTTTCACTTCTCTCTCTCCTCACTTTCCCCCCAGTAAGGCAGCTTCCTATAGTTTTGTCTCTTCCACTCTTTCTCTGCATACTCTCTTGGGACTTTGAATTCCACCCATTTCCCTGTCCAGGGGTCTTCTTGCACTATCTCCACCAAATCCTCTTTCCTTTCTACTCTCTTCCTGCACCCAACAAGTCTCTTCATCTTCTCTTTCCAACTGTCCTTCTCCCCCCCCCCTTTCCTTCCTTTTATCCCCTCTATCTTTCCAGCCAAAATGGCACCCTTTGGGATCTCTATTTCTAAATGCAATCCCTGTAAACCTCCTTCTATAGTAGACAGGCGTTCCTCAGTGTTTACGCTTGAAGAGACAGACAGTACACTCTGTGGAGTGTCCTTGGAGGTACTCTCAGCCTCACACATACTGACATGTAGACTAGAGGAAGGGAGATAGAAGGAAGTAAGAGCAGAGATATTTGCTTTGTTTTTAAAGCAAGAGAATTAAGCAAGTGAAGAAAATGAGGAATGAGCTTCCAGCAAGGCAGGAAGTTGACTGAAGCTCCAAGTAGTCCTCACCACTAGAGAGAGCGAGAGCTCAGAAAAGATTGGTTGCAAGCTCCTGCCTATCTAAGGGAGAGGGAGGGACAAGCCCCTGTAAGAACATCCTTCTCCTCCTGTAGGAAAAAAACAACCTCAGAACAGTGGTCAGGGAGGCATTGAACAGTGGGGATATATTAGATCTTTCCTACCCCACTGCAAAAATTGACAGTGGAAAGGGACATGCTGCCTAGAATCCACCTTGCTGAATGGCAGCATCCTATATTCACTAGCATTCTATTATATCTGCCACCCAATAAATTACAGTGGAGGACATTAAACCTGGCCAAAGAAAAAGCCTTCCTATATTTAGGAATATCTCACCATCCTAAATAAAGGCATTTCATCTTTATGCAGAAGGCATATTATCCCCCAGTGACTCTGGAATGAGATGTCTTTGCAGTTTCCTGGAGCCCTTCATCATCTATCTTTGTAATCTACATCCAGTAAACTCTATTAATTTTGCACTGTTTAGATCCACAGATAACAGATAGGAGTGTAGCAGACCCATTGCAGTACCACTATCTTTACCAAAGTAACTCATAAGAATCTAACACAATGTATTTACCAGGTTTTCATGAGCAACCAAGGAACTGGGATATCGAGAAATATCCCAAAGAACTGGGAACCAAGCACAGAACAATAGGGGAACCAGAAGTACATAAAGAGTAAATCCCTGCCAAAAATCTCTTTGCAGTGTCACTAAAATCTCGCTGTTTCTCAAGTTCTTGCTTTTCCCCATTCTTCAAATTACAAATATAGATGTAATTCTTCCAAGCAGCTTTGTACATTGAATCTTAGTGATTTGAACCCAAGTCTCCTTAGTCTGACACCCACCCACTATATTACACTGGCTCTCGCCACCACTATACAGTAAAATAAAATATCCCGTGTTTCTTCTCAAATACTTCAAAAACCTCTGGGGCAAAAAATACATGCTCCCAGCTTAGGGGATAAGGCATACTGATATTGCCTGATTTTGTACTGGATTATGTGAGCAGATAGCATCAGAATGAATGAAGTAACAACTGATTAGACAGAGAGGACGGAAGTCTTACACACAGCCACATATGAAAATGGTTTATTCTGAATGGTAGTCGGAAATATCCAGAAAATTGATCCCATTGCAAACCATAATGGCTTCATCTTTCCAACAGAAAGGTCCACAAGGTAAGCGAGGAAGATGAACACTAAAAATATTTCAGAATGTTTCTACCAGCTATTTCTTATTTGTAGACAATATCTACAATACATTCCCATAATGTCACAGGAAATAGGGTTTTATAGTTTTGCAGAGTTTAAATACAGCATTAATACTTATGCATAATTTAGTTGTGGTTGTTTAGTCGTGTCTGATTCTTCGTGACCCCATGGACCAGAGCACGCCAGGCCCTCCTATCTTCCACTGCCTCCCGGAGTTGGGTCAAATTCATGATGGTCGCTTTGATGACACTGTCCAACCATCTCCTCCTATGTCATCCCCTTCTCCTCTTGCCTTCACACTTTCCCAACATCAGGGGCTTCTCCAGGGAGTCTTCTCTTCTCATGAGATGGCCAAAGTATTGGAGCCTCAGCTTCAGGATCTGTCCTTCCAGTGAGCACTCAGGCTTGATTTCCTTTAGAATGGATAGATTTGTTCTCCTTGCAGTCCAGGGGACTCTCAACAGTCTCCTCCAGCATTACAATTCAAAAGCATCAATTCTTCTGTGGTCAGCTTTCTTTATGGTCCAGCTCTCACTTCCATACATCACTACAGGGAAAACCATAGCTTTGACTATTTGGACCTTTGTTGGCAAGGTGATGTCTCTGCTTTTTAAGATGATGTCAATGTTTCTCATCGCTTTCCTCCCAAGAAGCAGGCGTCTTTTGATTTCATGGCTGCTGTCTCCATCTGCAGTGATCATGGAGCCCAGGAAAGTAAAATCTGTCACTGCCTCCATATCTTCCCCTTCTATTTGTCAGGAGGTGATGGGACCAGTGGCCATGATCTTAGTTTTTTTATGTTGAGCATCAGACCGTTTTTTGCACTCTCCTCTTTCACCCTCATTACAAGGTTCTTTAATTCCTCCTCACTTTCTGCCATCAGAGTGGTATCATCTGCATATCAGAGGTTGTTGATATTTCTTCCGGCAATCTTAATTCCAGTTTGGGATTTCTCCAGTCCAGCCTTCCGCATGATGTATTCTGCATATAAGTTGAATAAGCAAGGGGACAATATACAATACTGTATAATAATTTAGTACTTGTATTTAACATCTGATATCAGGATGCTTCTGATTTATGGTAACCCATTCCAGGGTTTCTTAGGTGTAGGTTGCTCAGAACTGGTTTAACTTCCTTGTTGCGGAGGCCATTCTGGGACTGTGCAGTTTGTCCAAGACTACAGAGGCTGGCTCTTCTCCCAGGAGGCACGGGGGGGGGGGGGATTCCAAATCCTGACCTCTGGCTCTGCAGGCAAGTACCCAGACAGCTCTTGCTTTGGAGAACAAACTAGGGCTGGGATACCCTTGCAGCAGTTCGGCCTATACAATCCAATGGGACAATGGGACTTGACTTCTGATCAATCGCAACTATTTATGCTTCTGTATACTTATTGCTATGCAGAAGCCACAGAACACGTTGCCTGTGCACAATCTCAGGTTCCTGAACTAAATTCCAAAAGAGGCAGTCACTGTATGACTATATCTAGTCATGCAGTCAATATGACTATAGGAAATAGGTAGTAACTGCTACCGTAGGTTCAGGCACTTTTAAAGGTCATATTAATAAGAACTGCGTGGAGAAACTTCCAAAAGGATGTACCAGGCTCGTTATTTATGACCCAAGGCTCAATTCTTATGTCATTTGATTTAACCATTTCCTTTACACTGAAATGTCCAGATTGATTCTAAAATGTGAATGTTTCACCATCTTCTGGAAAGCACAGGGAACTCTGTTTTCTGGTGTCAAAGACAATATTCCCTGGAGGGCCAAAGATTGCACAGGGCAAATGGGGCTGAAAGCAAGTGTTGAATAGGGGCAAAAGGGGGGACACGGGGTAATCCTCTCCCCCCATATTTTTGCCACTCTTCTTCTCTTTCTTCCTCTCCAACAGCCTCTTCTCTGTCTCTCTTCATTTGTACTTTTCTTCTGTACTTAATGAGGAGCGGTGGATGACTTTGCCAAAGGCTTCAACCAACCACTTATAGACAACATTTTCAAAGTACACAAAGAAAAGACCACCATTGTCTTAAAAGATGCTGTAGATCTCACATGCTTTTTCCGGTGAATTCTGAAAATAATGCTCTGAAAACCACCATTTTTGTCTGCAATGCTAATCTATTATTTCTTTTATATATTTTAAAACATCTCTCAACCATACTTAACTGCTTTTAAAGGGCTTGTCTAATATGAAAGCTGTACTTGCTTTCACCAAAGGAAGAAATCCTTGCGTGTGGCTCTTAAGAATTCTATGGTTATACAGATACTAAGGCCACAGTTTTAACCCCTGAAACTCCCTCCCATTAGTGCACTAATTACCATGGCTGAGTGTCTTCCTAGTGGTTTCCAGTGTCTATTTACATTCAACACTGGATGGCAGAACCTGACTTTCCCGTACATGATCTATAGAGATTATAACAGCTCTTTTGGGAAAGCTCTGCTAAAATGCCTAGGCCAAACTTCGTGGGAAAAGGAGATAAGGCATTGCTAGTCAAGGGTATTCAAATGTGGAACAAGCTTTAAGAGGAGATAAGACCATGCCAAAACTCCCCTGTTTTTCACAGTTTGCTTTAAAAACCAACCTCACCTTTCTGCTACAACCTACCTATGACAGAGATAGGCCAAAGTATTATCCCCCCCCCCCCGATCTCAATAAACACAGTTAAAACCTGAGGGAAAAGGAGGCACAAAGTGTCACATGAGAGTCACTGCAAAGATGGCATCACCAGAAGCAGAACTACACAATAAATTTGAACATGCTGGGCTCAGAAACCCACTTCTACTCTTTAGTGCCAAAGAGTCAGGCAAAAGGGCAGTACTAAGATCCACGTTAAATGGCTGGGAGAGATAAAGAGAAACGTTATTACCATGACCAGAGCGGATTTGGGGGAAGTAGAGGACATTTTCCTTCAGTGCCAATGTTGCACGATTTGATTTTTTATAATGTACATGACAACTTAGTGAATAATTATCGGTCAAAGTTCAGAAGTTTCTTCTACTTATTATTTAGAAAATACAGTTCCCTGGCAATAATAATTATGTAATTCTTCAGCAAAAGGAATCCTACCCATCAAAACTGCATTAGAAACCAAGGAACAAATAAAACAAATCTAAAAACAGACAGAAGCAGCAGTAGTAGCAGTTTTCAGTTTTCCAGCAGTAAAGAGGACACACAGCTTTGATGAAGATTAAGGCTACAACTGGCTACTAGCCATGATGAGTCTCTTTCACTTCTAAAATAAAAGTCAGCATTGCTCAGAACACCACTCACTGGAAACAGTAGCAAAGAGACGGCCACTATGCCCATTTCATACCTGTGGGCTTTCTATAGTCATCTGGCTGGCCACTGTGGCAATCCAATTGTACTGTTCTAAGAGGAAGGAATTAGAGCAGCAATCTCTGATCTTGCCATATCAGCTAAGAGACGGAGGATACTCACATGAGATTATAAACAATAGTCTTGTTAAGGCTATCAATACCAAATGGGGTGATCTCCTTAAAAAACAAACAAAATAACCTATACACTATCTTAACTGTTTTTCACATATGATCATATCACCAACAAATTGCAGAATTGCATAAAGAGGCATTGGCACATTTTGGAAAGTGTGGATGGTTTTCAGGAGACATTACAGATCTCCTTTAAAAGAACTAGCAACCTAGGGGATATTTTAGTAAAGAGTGAGTTGAAAGACAGATTTTCACCATGAATCTCTAACACTCTGCCTGGTTCATCCCCTCCCAGAGGACACCATCCCTGTGGCCATTGTGCCTACTGTAAAAATACATGTCATATGACAGAATTTAGAGATCCATGGAATGGCAGGAGCTGTGTTTAAAGAAATTCACTACTTGCAACACTAATAAATAAATTCTATAAATAAATAAGGGTGTGATCTCTGCTATAAGGTGTCCTTGTAATAAACTATAAATAGGTAAGCTCTCAAGATCAATTAAGAAACATATAGGAGAATACTTTAACAATTTAAGAAATAAAAGACTGGTTGTTAGCCACTTTATGGAATGTAGTCATTTGGTAAGAGAGCTAAGATTCTGGGTTGCAGAGGGGAACACTCTAGCCCCTTGGGGGCTTAATGAAGAAATAGATTTCTTGCCCTTACTTTGGCACTACCCCCACCGTCTGGCTGACTGTCTAACTGTCTTTGACTCAGACTCAACTGCCGGCTGAATATGAATGCCTCTGGGTTTTGTTCTTGTGATTATTAGTCAGAGCTGAGACAGACCAAATGAGCTGACAAAGTTTTAAAAGAACACGGCCAGACAGCCCGAAAAACCTACAACAACCATTGGATCCCGGCTGTGAAAGCCTTCGAGAATAAAAAGTTTTAAAAGCTTGGCATGTATCAAAATGTTGCTGTCAATCCATATTAGAAGATCATGTTGTCTGCATATTCACTAAAGCAAAGCGTGCCGCTTATATACCGTCCCATAGTGCTTCAAGCACTCTCTGGGCGGTTTGCAAGTTAAATATGGAGGCTACATATCCCCCCCCCCGCCCCAGCAAGCAGGGTACTCATTTTACCAACCTCAGAAGGATAGAAGGCTGAGTCAACCATGAGCGGGCTACCTGGGATTGAACCCCAGGTCGTGAGCACAGTTTTGGCTGCAGTACAGCAGTTTAACCACTGCGCCACAAGGCACCATATTATTTGCAGTTGTCCCTTGCTTACTGTTTATAAATTAATTTATTTCTATTTTTATATTAAGTTCCTGAAGGCAATTCACCAAAACACGTCAAACTTCTAAAACAAGAATAAAGTTTATCTTGTCTTTTTTACATCCTGAGACCTAGTCTCTCATTTAGCATTCTGCCACTAGTGGATACACCAGTTCCCTGTTTTCTGCAACACAATAGTGGCCCTGACAGATGTTTATTCTAATCCAGATTGGTTCGTTGCATCCTCTTACCTTACAGAACTATTCCACTCATCCAAAATGCCCTGATTGTTGCCATATTATATAGGAGTACACTGCCTTCCACTGAATAAGACGACTGGTGCATCTAGCCCTGTAGTGTTAACTCCCATTGGTAGTTACTCTTTCAGGCAGGATTCCTTCTACCTGGAAGATCCCTGATGGTCTCCAATCCAAGCACCAGCTTCCAAAAGCAAACGATATACTGTTTCCTCAGGTATGGTGGTTATACTGTGTTTACTGATGCTTAAAGTATTTATTTATTTATTTATTTATTTATTTATTTATTTATTTATTTATTTATTTATTTATTTATTTATTTATTTATTTATTTATTTATTTCCCGCCTATCTGGTCGGGTCAGGACCACTCTAGGCGGCTAACATTAGGAATGGCAGCAATGAAGGAATCATCAAAGAAAATATCATCAAGTGTAAGGATGTGCCACTGGAGACCAAGACCAAGATAATCCACTTTCTTGTATTTCTGATCACCATGCATGAATATGAAAACTAGATAGTTAAGAAAGTTGGCAGGGGGGAAAAACGATCCCTTTGAAATACAGTATAGTGCTGGAAGAGAGTTTTGCAGATACCCTGGACTGCCAGAAAGACAAACAAGTGGGCCCTACATCAAATCCAGCCTGAATGATCTCTTGGGGCAAAAACCAAAGCTGTCCTACTTTGGGCACATCATGAGAAGGCAAGATTCTCTGGAAAAGACAATAATGCTGGGAAAGGTTGAAGGCAGCAGGAAAAGAGGAAGATCAAATACAAGATGAACCAACTCCCTAAAGGTTACCCTAGGCTTGAGTTTACAAGAGCTGAACAGTTAGCAACAGGGCATTTTGGAGATTGCTTATTCATGGGGTCACCATAACTCGGAAGCAACTTGATAGAAGATAACAACAACAACAACAACAACAACCACCACCACCACCACCACCACCTAGGCCACTTCAGTGCACTTCAGTTGTTGGGCTGCAGCTAATAGCATTCATCACCATTGGTCATGCTGGCTAGAGCTGAGGGGAGACACAGTCCAACAATATCTGGAGGGTCACACTTTGCCCACCCACCCCCCAATCTAGGCCTTCTGTCTCTTACAGAAAAATCTTAGGAATGTCTATTCAGAAGTAGCTCCACTGAATTCAGCATGCCTTCCTCTCAAATCAGTTGGAGCCGGACTGCAGCCTCAGGCCAGCGGGGATTAGGTGAACATTAAGAAGTCAATGCTTTCTATGTCTATATTGTTCAGAAAACAACTAGACCAAAGGCAGTCTCTCCAAAGAACCATATTCTCTGGTTTAACTACATGAAACATGAAATATTCATAGCTTTTCTTTCTGGAAATCCACATTGGTCAGTAATATGAATAAATCCAATTATAAAGTAAAAGGTACATAAAGACAATTCACACAAGCTTGAAAAGGGGGGGAAATCTATGCAGAACAGGACTGCGGCCAATGTATCTAAAGACTAATTTGATTTTGAATCTCACACAAGAGAAATATGTAGTACTTTAAAAAGTAGTTTACCCTTCTGAATTACACAGCGCACTCTGGGATCCTGGCATTTTAAAAAGGCGTTGGACAGTAACAACTGCAATGCTCTATTGCCCCCTCAAGGCCATTTTAAAAAATTCATGAATTTCTTATTAAATCAATTTTATATAACATCTACCATGAGATAGGCTTTCCTCCTGGCCATCTTTTGTTAAAGCAAGCCATCACTCTCTGCATAAGAACAGCTCTCCAATTCTGGTCACACCATTGACCTCTATAGCGCTCACGGAGGCATACTGCTTGTTGACAGTCTTCAGAATTGTACTGCCAAGTGAAGAGGGAACATCCCTATAATGATGCAAAATGGTATTACTCTTCCCATATAGAAAAAAATCCAGAAGGTGGCATGTTGTCAAAAAGTCTGAGGACCACTGTGTGTCAAGTTAATCATCTGGTCAATTGCCAAGTAAACACAGCATGGAGAGAGCCTCAACATCCAAGCAAATGTAGGAGAGCCAACACACAGCCATAAACTCATAACTATCACTGACAGTTCAGGGAGTGTGACTCCTAAACCTCTCCTTAAGAGTCCTACAGAACTTAATAGACCTCCAGGTTAAAATCAAAAGCCTGTCTTCATCAGAGCTGCCATTTATCCAATTCAGGGTTAAGTCCAGAATAACCCAGAGGAATATTTCACACTTTTTACAATTTACTCCCTCCTTTTGAACATCCTTTAACTGCTTTGTCTTGTGCAAAACAGATAAACTCAATGTCCAAGAAAATCTCTGCTGTTTTTTTTTAATTGAACAAGCACATGCAGGAAGATATAAATTTATCATACTGTTTTTCATCTGTTAAATTATCTGCAGAAGTATCTATAGAATATCAAAAAAAATAACTGTCAAAACTTAATATTATATTTTTAGAAACTTAACTATGAAAACTTAGTGGAAAAAGTGGAAAATACAAATAACTATAACAACATTTTAAAATGCTCTAACAAAAATTAATGTGGTTCTTAAGAGTGAGATAATAAAAATACGTATAACAAAAGTGTCAGAAATACTTTTTAAAATATACTGTATTACAAAGGCATACACTCTAAGTTACAATTAACTCTCAATTAAGTCACATCTGTATGTCTTAACAGACTATGTAATCAATAGATTATATTATAAAATCTATAAAATTATAAAATCACATCAGCATATAGTAAAAAAATCTTAGCCCTCCTCCACCAGAGTTTCCGCCCTCTCTAACAGTGCTCTCATACCATTCTTTGCTCCTTGCTCTGGCTGTCATTTTTAGCTGTTATTTATACTCTGTTCTTCATCGACTACCAACAATCCAGGAAGTACAAGAGCCTGGTGCACCAACAAAGTTTTACAATAGGGATTTTTATTGGGGTTTTTTTTGGGGGGGGGGTTCTGTAAATACATGGGCTTGTAACTCAGAATCTGGCAGACTGCCACTGTGGCAATAAATATTCTTATTTTTGACTAGAATTTGCTAAACCTAAAAGAATAAAAGCTTATAAAACAAAGGACTTGTACATCAAAGTACTGTACATCAAACTAGAGTATAGTAGCTAGATACAGAGAGTGCAAGTTATTGAGCACCATCTATGGTCATATTAAACATTGCAACGTTTTGCCAATTATGTATGCTTTCAGTTCTTTCCCACAACTTGACTGTCAGCCATGAAGTAAATTCATCTGCAGTATTATTTTACAATGACCCTGCTCCCAGGCTTGATTGGCTGATTTTCAACAGGAACTTGTAGTAAACTGCTGTTCAAGCCTCATTTTTAAAACACAATGTACATTTTAAGGGCTCTTCCTTCAACACATACACATACATACACACACACGTGCGCACGTGCGCGCGCACACACACTTTGTTGTTCTTTAGTTGCTAAGTTGTATCCGACTCTTCATGACCCCATGGACCAGAGCACGCCAGGCCCTCCTCTCTTCCACTGCCTCCCAGAGTTGGGTCAAATTAATGTTGGCAGCTTCAATGACACTGTCCAACCATCTCGTCCTCTGTCGTCCCCTTCTCCTCTTGCCTTGACATTTTCCCAACCTCAGGGTCTTTTCCAGGGAGTCTTCTCTTCTCATGAGATGGCCAAAGTATTGGAGCCTCAGCTTCAGGATCTGTCCTTCCAGTGGGCACTCAGGGTAGATTTCATTCAGAATGGATAGGATTGATCTCCTTGCAGTCCAGGGGACTCTCAAGTGTTTCCTCCAGCATCACAATTCAAAAGCATTATTTCTTCGGCAGTCAGCCTTCTTTATGGTCCAGCTCTCACTTCCATACATCGCTACTGGAAAAACCATAGGCTTGACTATGCAGACCTTTGTTGGCAAGGTGAGATATCTGCTTTTTAAGATGTTCTCTAGGTTTGTCATTGCTTTCCTCCAAAGAAGCAGGCATCTTTTGATTTCATGGCTGCTGTCACCATCTGCAGTGATCATGGAGCCCAAGAAAGTAAAAACTGTCACTGCCTCCATGTGTTCCCCTTTTATTTGCCAGGAGGTGATGGGACGAGTGGTCATGATCCTGGTTTTTTTGATGTTGAGCTTCAGACCATTTTTGGCGCTCTCCTCATTCACCCTCATTTGGGCCCCTTCCCCCCTTACCTTCCAATAGCAGCTAACCTTTTTAATGAGGCTTTTGAGGAGGTATCAAGCAAGCAACTGAAATGGGAGGGGCCTTTAAAAAGTTTGGTCTCATGTAGAGACAAAGAACTACTACTACAACCCATGCAACAGAAGGAGACTCCTCTTTCAAACTGGGTTTGAAATAGAGGAAGACAACATAAAGGAGAAAACAAGAAGTCTCTTCCAGAATATATAAGATATCAAGGGGAATTTCAGGCCTAGATTAGGAATTCTGAATGACCATGAGGGGTACAGTACACATTATCTGAACAGGAGAAAATAAAAGAGAAGGTGGAAACAATATGCTTTACAGACTGCATAAAGTCTTTGAGTGTGTAGACAAGAGAAACTATGGGCTGCTCTGAAGGAAATGGGTAAGCCTTAGAACTTGATTGTCCTGATATGTAACCTGCATTGTGGACAAGAAGGTAGCATTAGGATAGAATATGGAGAGATACTATAGAATGGTTTCTTACAGGCAAATGTGTCAGGAAGGGGTTCATTTTATTCCCTTGTTCAATTTGTACACAGAACATGTCATACAGAAAGCTGGACTACATTCAGATGAAATTGTTGGAAGAAACATCAATAATTTAAGATACGCAAATAACAACATCTTACTGACAGAAAGCAGCAATGACTTGAAATGGCTTTTAGTGAAAGTGAAGTGAGGAAATGCCAAAACTGTTAAGAAGACAAAAATCATGACTACAGAAGAACTACATAACTCTAGCTATACTCTTTTACTATAAGAGGGTGATGGATATGCCCGATCACTGCCTACCCAAATGCTGTATGATAGAGCAATGGAAGAGTAGCGGCTGGACAACTTTAGTTCAAAGCCTACTAAAATCTAAATCCCTCTCCACAGATATTTTCTTTTTTTCTGGGGTTAAAAGAATGTTGAGAGACTGGCTCTATAAATTGGATAACGACCAGGACTTGGCTTTAATTCACTCTTCGGGTTTCTTTCACTGGTACCATCTGATGAAAACAAACCACTCAAGGGTGCAATATTTACATACACTTACTTTTGCCTCCTTGAGAATGGCTTTCACAGAATTCCGCTTCCAAACGATGCCAACCGCTGTCCTAGATAGCAGGTATACGAGTGTCCCTAAACATTTAAGGCTGTGTGTATCTGCGGAGCAGGTGAGATAGAGGATGTTCTCCATTATTTACTCCACTGTCAGCTATATCAGAACCCCCAAGAAAAACTCCTGGGTAACATTTTGGCTGCTCTACAGGAGGAAAGCCCTCAAATGAAGGTGGTCATGTTACTCTTGGATTGTGACCTTTATGTTACATATAGAACAGCACTGTTCACAAAAGCGGCCAGAAATATTTGAGCTAATTTTCTGAAAGCCATTGAGATCAATTGTGTGGGAGATTCCCAGATATGAAGGGTCTCTTATTCTTTTATACGTCTTTGATTTTATCATGATTTTATTTGACCATATCTGTATTTTAAACAATTGTGACGGCTTTTAGCTAATACAATAAACATGAACTTACTTACTTACACTTACATAACTTTAATGTTGATAATGAGAAAGTTGAAATAGAGATTTTGTATACCTTGATTCAATCATCAATCCTAAGGGAAACTGCAGCAAAAAAAATAATGACGAACTCTTTGTTTGTTTATTTGTTTAACATCCCGTCTATCTGGTCTTACAACCACACTAGGCGGCTTCCAAATACATACATAAAATGACATATAAAATATTAACACAGAGGAATTATTACGTCAGATAACAGATTCTTCAAGATGGAAGGGAAAAAAAGAATCAAATATTAGCTGGAGGGAAGGCCTGAGTGAACATCCATGTTTTTAATTGGTTTTTAAAAATACCCAGTGAAGGGGCCGCACGAATCTCTGGAGGAAGATTGTTCCAGAGGCGAGGAGCTACCACCGAGAAGACCCAGTTTCTTGTTTTTTCCTTTCTTCCGTATAGGGCTTCATAAGTAATCATTAAAACTTTGAAGTCAATGCGGAACCAAATGGGTAGCCAATGCAATGCGGCCAGAATAGGAGAAATATGATGGTATTTTCTCGCTTCACTAAGGAGTCTGGCCGCCGCATTCTGCACCACTTGGAGTTTCCGCATCAACCTCAAAGGTAGTCTCACGTAGAGCGCATTACAGTGGTCTAATCTTGAGATTACAAGCACATGTACCAAGGTGGTGAGCGCCCCCATATCGAGATAGGGTCGCAGCCAGGCTATCCGCCAGAGATGAAAAAAGGCGGTGTGGACCACCGACGCCACCTGTGTCTCCATGGTGAGTGCCGGGTCCAGATGGATCCCCAGGCTGTGAACCCCACTCTTTGTAGCAAGGGTCACCCCCCCCCAAACAAGAGAGAGTCACCCAAACTAACAACAATGGGGGCACCCACCCTCAGGACCTCCGTCTTGTCTGGGTTCAGCCTCAGCCCATTTTCCTGCATCCACTACAGTACAGTCCCCAGGCAGCGCTGGAGGGACAGAACGGCATCTCCTGCAGTTGGTGAAAAGGAGATGTAGAGCTGAGTGTCATCAGCATATTGATGACACAATGCCCCACACCTCCTGATGACCCCACCCAGCGGCCTCATATAGATGTTAAACAGCATTGGGGAGATGATCAAACCCTGCAGAACCCCACAACTGAGGGTCCATGGGGCCGATAACCTCTCCCCAAGCTATACTCTCTGAGGACGCTCCCCAAGGAAGGATCGGAGCCATCCAAGCGCATGGCCACCAATTCCCAACTCGGAGAGCCTCCCCAGGAGGATACCGTGGTCGATGGTATTGAAGGCCACCGAGATGTCGAGAAGGACCAACAGAGATGTTTTACCCCTGTCAGCCTCCCTCAACAGGTCATCATACATGGCGACCAATGCCGTCTCTGTACCATGGCTTGGCCTGAAGCCTGACTGAAATGGATCCAGGGCATCTGTTTCATCCATATGAGCCTGAAGCTGGTCAGCCACCACCCTCTCCACCGCTTTGCTGATAAAAGAAACATTGGCGACGGGCTTATAATTGCCAATTTTGTCCTCTGCCAAATTAGGTTTCTTCCTTATGGGCCTAATGAGTGTCTCCTCGAGGGCAGAAGGAACCCTGCCCTCAAGGAAAGACCCATTAATTATTGCTGTAGCCCATTCTGTTGTTATCGGCCTGGCTGCTTTGATTAGCCAGACCGGGCAAGGGTCAAGGGAGGAGATGGTGGCACGACAGCGATCAAGCGCTTTGTCCACAGTATCTGTCATCACAGGCTGAAAGAGATCAAGAGTCACTGGGCAAGACAGAGCGCTGGCCATCTCAGCTCGACTGACTGTATTCAAAAAAGGAAAGAGCTCCCGGTGGATGGCCTCCACTTTAGATTTTAAAAATGCTGCAAATTGGTCCAGTGAAAAACTAGGGGGAGGCCCATCACTCAGACCAGTTCTGGATAGGTTGCGCACTATACAGAACAACTCCACCTGCTGATTTGAAGCTTCGCTTATCCGGTTAGTGAAGTATGCACAACTAGCAGCCATTACCTTTGTCAGGTAGAGGCTAGTTGCAACCCTGACAGCTATCCAATTATAATCCGTCAGGTTCTTCCTCCACTTGTGCTCTAGCCTTCTCCTAAGCTGCTTCATCGCTCGAAGGTCCTGGCTAAACCAGGGCTCAGGTCGAGCTCTGCATTGGAGAGTGTGTTTAGCCGCGATCATGTCTAGAGCTCTGGGTCCACAACCAGCCATCAACCAGAGCCTCGACAGAAGCGCCAACCAGGTCAGCCGTAACACCTCTCATGGCATCCTGGAATCCAACAGGATCCAGTAGCCTTCGAGGGTGGACCATAGACATAGGTCCCTGCTCCCTGAGAGGGGGGAGAGCCACCATTTTATTACGTGGTGATCTGACCATGACAAGGGGACCGAATCCAATCCAATAAGCTCCAGGAGAATCACCTGGAGCTTATTGGATATAGGATGAAGAACCTGCAGTTCTAGGAAGTGAAGTCAATGTTGCTCTGAAATTATTAGGAAGAAATAAATCACCAGAGATAGACAGAATACCGATAGAACAGTTTCAAGCCACAGAGACTGAATCTGCTAAACTCTTAACAAGAAGATGCCAACAAATATGGGAAACCAAACAATGGCCCTCAGACTGGAAGGATTCAATACAGTGGTGCCCCATTTGACAACGATAATGCGTTCCAGCAAAATTGCTGTTAAGCGAAATTGTCATCAAGCGGGGAAAAAAATCCCCATTGAAATGCATTGAAAGCCTGTCAATGCATGCCAATGGGGGAAATACCTCATTGTCCAGTGAAGATTGCCCATAGAGAACCGCCGATCAGCTGTTAAAAATCGCTGTAATACGAAGCTTCCATCTGGAAAGCAGCCATTTTGAGAAGGGAGGGAAGCCATTTTGCGGAGCCGGAAAGCAGCCTTTTTGAGAAGGGAGGGAAGCCATTTTGTGGAACCGGAAAGCAGCCATTTTGAGAAGGGAGGGAAGCCATTTTGCGGAGCCAGAAAAAACAGGCTCCTAATCAACATAAAGCGGATTTCCCCCATTGGAACCATCGTTTTGCGATCGCAATAGCAATAGCAAAAATGTCATTGTCAAGCGACTTCAACGTCATTCGGGGTAAGCGTCTAGCGAGGCACCACTGTATATATTCCATTCCCTAAGAAAGGAGATGGCAAGAAGTGAAGTAGACTTTGTCTAGAGGGGCGGGATATACATTCAATAAAAGTAAAAAAGTAAGTAAAGTAAGTAACTATAGGATCATTGCTTTAATTTCTCATGTAATCAAAGTGATACTCAAGTGTTGCAACAAAGTTTTTTTTTACCTTATATGGGATGAGAAATACCTGATGTTCAAGCTGGATTTCGAAAAGGAAGAGCCACTTGAGATCATATTGCAAATATCCACTCACTACTGGAATGTATCAAAATGTTTCAGAAGAAGATCAGTCTATGCTTTAAGGAATCCTTTTCACTTAATTTCCTTTCTACACTTAAAGGTTATTTTTTTACAAAGAAAGATGACGTCAAATGATAATTAATATACAAAAGAAATTAAACATAAGGAACCAGGTACACAGCTCTCCAACAATTTACAATTTACTAAAAGGAGTAAAGAACATGACAGGTAGGTTAACAAACTGGAAAACAGAGCCATTATTTTCCTTCCAGTAAACTATGCATATCAATGCTCTCTGGTCTGAAATCACTGTCATTCTTTATATATGATAAAAGCATTTTGAACTGTAGTGCTGCTAGTTTTTTGTGTTTTAATGAATACTACCCAATAGATTTTATTTAAAGAGTACAAATAGGGTCCCCTAAAATGCATTTTTGTGTTCTCGCAAATTATACCAAATTACTTGCTACAATTTCAGAATAATGAATGAAAATGAAAATCCATTTATTAAGTACTTTCTAAACTCTCCAAAAGAACAAATGAATTATTTATCTCAAATAATGAAAGTCTTAAAATGAAACATTTTAACACTCATTAATAGGAAAACTGACATTTCACTGCACTCTTAACACAATGAGTACATCCAAGATATGAAGCAGTATCTTTAAATGTGTACTTCTAAAAGTGCAGAGGCTATTTTAATAGCAAAGTATTTAGTGAACTAAGTGGGTGGCTGTGAAAGGGGGAGGATGATAACTGATAAACTGAAAGACATATCCTTAACATCACAATTGGTCTATCAATGTGATAGTCTAAGCTGGAAACACCTCAACCTCCATTGCTGGGACACACCTTTAAAAGGAAATAAATGTGCCAGCATTTAACCAAATTGTATGCACTGTAATTTAGCTGCTTTACACTGGGGAACAGTAATAAAACATCAGGATCATCACTGGTTGCTGGATCAATTAAAAAGTAGCAGAAGTGAGACCACACCTGATTTCTTACCAGTCACAGGGCCCAGAACTCCACGATACACAACGGACAGGGCCAGTCCTAGAAAGGCAAACTCTCTCTGACTAGGGACATTCATTGGTCAGGAAGCAGGGAGGGATGCATATGAAACTGGCCAAGTGTCAGCCCTCTAAATGCTGGATTGAATCATGCAGCATGTTACCAGACCTTTGAAAGGATCAGAATAAATTCAGTGGAGCCGTAAATTTAGTCCACAATTCAACACAGAATCAGGCACAATTAAAGCTACTGGGAAACAGTTGATTTATTAACTCCTTTCAGATTAGGTCCTCAATTTTCAGAATTGTGTATATATCACTGTAATGGAAGAGAGCTTGTTTTCAAATGAAAAGCAATTAGGAACTTACTGGCAAATTTGAAAAATCTAGTCCCCCATGCACAGATTATAGTGCTTTGGAACACTAGAGTTAATGCTAATTATTTTAAAAACATTTAAACGTGCATTCTCATAAAACAACAAAATGGTTCACAAGTACCTCCAGATGTCTGACATCCAAGCGCTTCAGGATCTCAGGGTTATCAAACTGTGCATTAGTTGCCCTGACAGCTGTTTCAAGAATTCCTGTCAGATTATTCTGATACAAAGTGGTAGCTGGTCTTGCAAGCTCTGGCCTATTATGACAAATATAAAATAAATGTATTCGTTTTATTTATTTAAATTATTTATATACTGTTTTCCATTTAAGAATCCCCTGATGTGTTAAAATTTGCACAAATATATTTTTCACCTGCATTGTATAATTGTAACCTATCTCAAGAATTCTAATTAGTTGTTGTGAAGAGGAACTAGTGAGAAGGGCTGAACCTAGAAATGAGCCATCCCCTCACTCTTCTAAAGTTGAAGGACTCAGCACCATCTTTACAGCCTTACCTGTGATGATTAAAAGCCTGACCATAAGCGAAGGTGGGAAGTCAGAGAGAGAGGAAAATGGGACTACTTCAGTGGGAAAGTAGTAGAAGGTTTTCTGATGATGGGGGAGGAGAAAGGTGTGAGGGAGATAGGAGGGATGTAGAGGAGTTGGGGTTTGGAGGAGTGCTGCCATTGAGAGGGGCAGAAGGACCTTATGTATTCTCTTTTCCTCAACAACAGGAGACAAAGAGTGAAATGGGAAAGAGACCCCAAAAGAGTCAAGAAAGCGCAGGTTTGGAGATACAGCTGGGAGAAAAGGAACCCTTGGAATTGATCGCTTACGGGTATCCGAGAGGGAAACGTCCCTGGAAGAAGTTGGAATGCCTGGATCCAGTCACTACAGGCTTAACACCTCACAAGGGCAATTGGGCTTGATATTCTTGTTGCAGGACTATCTCTGCTGTGACAAGCCAGCCCCTGTGGAAGCCTACCAGTCAGGAGAATTTTGGGATGTCCCCACATTAAAGGATTTGTTAGTCATACCAAGGTTACCAGAATGGTGGCCTGAGGCGTCAACGGTTGCCGGTCCTGTTGGACTCACAGAAGTTGTTGTTCATTCTGAACTGTTAAAAGAAAATGAACCATTTTTATGTTAATCCATCTCCTGTGATGATTTAAGAGGAGGAACTGCCTAATCTGAACCAAGAACCCTGTCACTGTTGTTTTGTGAATTATGAACTATCACTTATTTTTGTCAATTTATAGGTTTTCATGCTGAGAAGCCATTGTTACCTGGAAAAGAAGCAGAGGGGTGATATGATAACACTTTTCAAATACTTGAAAGGCTGTCATTCAGAGGAGTGGCAGGATTTATTCTCAATCGTCCCTGAGTGCAGGACACACAACAATGGGCTCAAGTTACAGGAAGCCAGATTTCAAATGAATATCAGGAAAAACTTCCTAACTGTTAGAGCAGTACGACAGTGGAACCAGTTACCTTGGGAGTTGGTGAGTGCTCCAACACTGGAGGCATTCAAGAGAAACTTAGTCAACCACTTGGCATACATCTTTTGATTTGTTTTCCTGCATCAAGCAGGGGGTTTGACTTTATAGCCTTATAGGCCCCTTCCAAATTCACTATTCTATGATTCTACAGCCTCTGATCCAGTCATTAATAAAAATGTTGAAGAGCACGGGGCCCAGGACTAAGTCCTGAGGTACCCCACTTGTTACCTCCTCCCAGTTGGAAAAGCAACCATTATACATCATCCTCTGAGTATGATTGTGTAGCCAACTATGCATCCACCTGGTAGTTGTTATATCCAGCCAACACTTAGTTAGCTTGCTAATCAAAATATCATGAGCACTTTGTCAAAAGCTTTGCTAAAGTCAAGATATGTCTATAGCGTTCCCTCTGTCTATCAAATTACCATGGCAAATTTCCACTGGTTAAGAAGGCAAGGCTTACATTCTTTAACATGCACTAATGATGTGGTAAGGAATATAAGTCTCAACCTCATAGGTAGTGGAAATTCACTGCTCTGATTTATGCTATTTAACTTACATTAGTGTGGATAAGTAATAGGGCGGTGGCCTAGGTTTATTGTTAGCAAAATTAAACCTTACTACACTTCCTACAATAGTTACTACTCCTCTCCTCAAGATGCCATCAACAGAATTCAGCCCCCAAATCCACCCAATTGAATGTGCTCCAGACAACACTGCATAGGACTACTGTACAGTTCTAGGCTCTGATCATATAAACTCATACCTAAATCAGTTGAAGTCAGGGAGCCTAATCTCTAAATGAACATGCAGAAGATTGCACTGTTAATAATGATTAGGAGAACTACTCTGTTTCACTTAGAATCAAAAGAACCAACTACAGCCTGATATGAAAAAAACAGAAGCACATTCTGAGCTAAATCAATACTCAGCATAAAATAGTATGACGAACACTGAGTTGTGTTTTAATAATACATGTTGTTCTTGGATCACAGGCTTAACAAACCTGTGCTTTGGATTTCAAGCAATCTTTTGCTCCAGTACAAACAGTTAAATTGGGGGAGATTACAATGTGTATTTACTTCCCAATGAATTCTCAGAAGCCCATTCTACTAATATATGCATGGTTTGTTTGTTTTTTTTAATTTAAAAAGGACCCTTGCACTGCTTAAAGTCTACAGAAATTGTGTTTCTCCTCCAAAACAACAAGGCACTTTGCCACCCTTTTTTTAATTAGAAATATGTTTTTAAGGAAATTCAAGTAGATTTCTGCTCACTTCCCAAGTTGGCAGGGGATGGTTTACATCAGTGGTTCTTAACCTTTGTTACTCGGATGCTTTTGAACTGCAACTCCCAGAAACCCCAGTCAGGACAGCTGGTGGTGAAGGCTTCTGGGAGTTGCAGTCCAAAACTCCTGAGTAACCCAAGGTTAAGAACCAGTGGTTTACATCAGTGGTTCTTAACCTTTTTGAAAGAAACGCCCCCTTGAGGCATTGAGGAAGTTATCATCGCCCCCCCTCGCCATGGTGATGATATCTTATTAATATTAATTAATTAATTAATTAATTAATTAATTAATTAATTAATTAATTAGTTAATTAATTAATTAATTAGTTAATTAATTAATTACACTTAAATCCAATGACCCCTGGAAAAAAAATTCAATTCCAAGAAAATGAAATGCCCCCAAAAAGTAACATTTAATGATTTAGTTGCAAGTGAATTTTAAGACGCAAAAAGAAATATAAAAAGGGCATAAAAACAAACCGCAATGCAGGAACTAAAAATTTCAAGACAAAAACTCTGAAACTAAATTAAGGTTGGAGGAAAATATATATTCATACACACTGTAAAAAGGCTGCAGCCATCTTCACAGGTTTGGCTTGCTCCAGCGCCCCCCTACCGCCCCCCTCCTGCTCCAGCGCCCCCACGCTGCCCCTTTTCGTTCTACTGCCCCCCTGAAAAATGAAATCGCCCCCTGGGGGGCATTATCGCCCACGTTAAGAACCACTGGTCTACATCAAGACCTCGGTGGGGAACTGGCCTCTTGTTCCAACAAACCTTCCCACCATGGAGAGGTCATCTGCTCTTATGGTGAAATACAACCTGTTCTGGATGGGACTGTCCTTGCTCTGAGAGCCCCAGTTTGTAGTTTGGGTTCCTCTTACACTCAAGAAGCACAGGAAGAGAGTGGTGGCTAGCAGTGCTTCCGATCAGCCTAAGTGTGTGCATCTGCTAAAACTCCATCTAAAGGCAAGGGCTTTTATCTTGATTAATCATGTCCTGGCTTACAACCAGATAGACAACTGTAAAGCACTTTGTCTGATGTTACTTTGACCATGTGAAATATTTTGTTCATACAGAATTGAATGGACTAGATTGTGCGGGGAGTGTGTCAGCTGTCAAACCTTTTTAGCAAATTATACAATTTTTGTACTACCTGCCCTTATAGCCAGTTTGTTTTAGAGCTCAGCTGAAAGTACTGCTATGGTTCTTTCAAGTTACCCAAAGGACTGCGTTTAGTTATATGAATCTGCCTGTGTCTTAAGATGAGCCTTAGAGGTCCTGCTTATATGACTGCAATTGAGATATCCTGTTGGAATTTCTGTATGTAGAATGGAGGACATGGAAGCAGCACAGGTGTTTGGCGAGGTAGTATCTGTAATCACAGTTGTGTGACCTTGCCAAATAGCCTACTAGACTAGCTCATTGAGTAGCTCACTCAGAATAAATCTCAGAGCAAACTGCCCCAAGTAAAAAAGTCAGCATTGGCATTTGCTATTGTGTGCCAAATCTTGCTATTAGGTTTACAGCAACAAATGTCTGTGCCCACTACTTTTGTTGTTGTTTTTTGCACTCTCCTATTTCACCCTCATTACAAGTTTCCTTAATTCCTTCTCACTTTCTGCCATCAGAGTTGTATAATCTGCATATCTGAGGTTGTTGATATTTCTTCCAGCAATCTTAGTTCTAGCTTGGGATTCCTCCAGTCCTGCCCTTCGCATATAAGTTAAATAAGCAGGGAGACAATATACAGCCTTGTCGTACTCCTTTCCTAATTTTGAACTTGTTCCATATCCAGTTCTAACTGTTGCTTCCTGTCCCACGTATAGCTGTTGCTTCATGTGCCCACTACTTTACTTCAAGCAAATTGTTGCTGAGATTTATTCTGATTACTGGCATAAATACATGACAGGATTCTAGTCAATGTATAGTGCTTTTAAAAAAATATGTTTAGAAAAGATAAACTACAGTGGTGCCCCGCTTGCCGATTACCCCGTTTGACGATGAAATTGCTTGACAATGAGGTTTTTGCAATCGCTATAGCGATCGCAAAATGATGATTCAATGGGGTTTTTCCATTTTACGACGATCAGTTCCCTGCTTCGGGAACTGGTTTTTCGCATTACGATGATTAAAAACAGCTGATCGTCGGGTTTTCAAAATGTCTCCCCACTGTTTTCCGGTCCTATTTCCAGAAGACAGCGATGCAAAATGGCTTCCCCTATGGAGGATCTTCGCTGGACGAGCTGGTATTTCCCCCATTGGAACTCATTGACCGGTTTTCAATGCATTTCAATGTGGTTTTTGTATTTTGAACAGAAGACACATAGGTTTCTTCAAACAATACTCTCTCTTTGAATATCAGAACCCAAAGGGTTAGAAACAAATTCATCATAATTAGAGGTGGGGGTATTCGTATACGAATATGAATACCTCCACATAGGTGGATATAACAAGGGGCCAGCCCCTGGGGCCAGATCTTCCACTCACCCATCCACTGCTGCCACTGGCTCCTCGCTCCCTTCCAATCGCTCTGGGGGTCTCGGTTGACTAGCCACTCGTCAGCCTGGCAGGGAGGCTCGTCTTCCCTCCTTATGCCATGAGCAATAGTCAACTGTGAGCTCCGGAAATATTGGAAGGGAGTTTGGTGCTGCAGCAATACATAGGTGAGTGGACAATCCATCCCCAGGGGGCCAGCCCCTCGTTTTGTCCACTTGTGCAGGGGTATTCGTATTCGTATACAAATACCCCCATCTCTAAATCATAACTCAAAGTACATCCACTGAAGTCAACAGGACTTCAATTAATCTGGAGTCAACCAGTGCAATCAGGAGTTGGTCAGAGGGCAGTATGTCTCTTTCCTCACTCTCCATTACAGACAGCTTCTGAATTAGAGGTGTCTTATTTCTTTAAACGCAAAATCCTCCTGATTGCATGAACAAGAATCCTACTTGAACAGAGAGCTTGGATAACAGTATATCCCACCTTTAAATGGGTGTTGTGCCTCCTAGTTATTGTATGTGTAGGCAAGGTGCATGCAAGCCTGAGACCAGGTCCTCATATGTGTACCATGAACAGATGCAAGGGAAAGAATATGGGCTAGTCAGCTCTGAACAGGCCCTAAAATCAGAGGCAAAATTCAAGGGGGGGGAATCAACATCATTGGAATACGGCATTTGCTCAGCAGAAAACTATGCACACTTCCCTAAAAACAGTCCCTAAAATGTTTTATAAATTTCCCTTAGTAACTGGCAAAGAGCCTTAACTGGAGAATTAATGAGAAAAATAGAGTTTTAAAATCTATCAGACAATTCAGTCAACTTTTGGAAGTACAACAGCCTTCATTTTATAGTCAGAGCAAGGTAAAGTTTCCCCTTTACATTTAGTCCAGTCGTGTCCAACTCTAGGACACAGTGCTCATTCCCATTTCCAAGCCATAGAGCCAGCGTTTGTCCAAAGACAGTTTATGTGGCCACGTATGTAGCACAACTAGACATGGAACGCTGTTACCTTTCCACCGAGGTGGTACCTATTTATCTACTTGCATTTTACGTGCTTTCGAACTGCTAGGTTGGCTCCATTGTGTGGATTCGATCTTACGACCGCTGGTCTTCTGACCTTGCAGCACAGAGGCTTCTGTGGTTTAATCCGCAGTGCCACAACATCCCTTCCAGTCAGAGCAAAGTAATAGGCAATTAATATATTTAGAAAATATCTAGTAGAAAATAAAAAGAATGAGAAGAGCATTTTATAATTAATCCTATGAAAAAGAGATCTTGGGAAGGGTGAAGGAAATCAAGGTCAAAACATAATTGCAAGATAATTATTTTATTGATTCACTTTAACCATTCAAGGTTCTTTGAGTTTTGTTATTATACCCAATAGAAAAAAAACTGCAGGAAAAATGGAAAATTATGGCACAATCTAACTGATGAACAAATGCCAAGGCCTTCCAACTGATAAAAAGGGTGATTTTCTCAGGAAGAAACTAAGAGCTTGTTTACAAAGGCAATCAATATCCCAGAGGATAGCTGCCATGATATGAAAGAGAGGGGCACACATTTTCATTTACCCCATGTAATTAACCCCTCACTCTTCTTCTTTTTTCCTTTTCCTTTTCCGCAAAAACACTATACGATAAGCTTATTACAGGGGTCGTGTTCACTGTAATATATTCATTACAGTAGAGCATTCTCTGAGTTTTCACCTATGGAACAAATACAACGGATTGAATTTTATATTTCTAACAAAAGTTTCAAAGAAGTTAACAAAAGGGGGAGATGGAAGCCTCTTCTATGTAGGAAGCAATTTGGAGAGAGACATCTAAAATTCTATCTTCCAGATTGGCATGGACTTCATGGACTAAAGACACACATAAACTCTCTATCTGGCTCTTATTTTCCAAGAAATCAATCCTAAGCATTGATACTAGTGGAAACATCAACATCAGGGCTTGGAAAAGTTACCTTCTTTTACAGTTTCTCAGTATTCACTAGCTATCTCAGCGGTTGACCAACACTAGCTGACAGATTCCAGGAGCTATAGTCCAAAAACATAGCTTTACCAACTCTACATAACATCACGGCTTACTATGGTGCAATACTGCACCATCTGGTACACCTTTCCTGGTATACGCGTTTATTATTTCAGCAACAACTTAAAATCAGTCCCTTAAGAAATGGTGGAATAAGAAAATGAAAGAAGCTCTAACTATGAAGTGTGAACTGCCATGTTGGGCTCTTGTTCGAGAAGCACCAAGAACTGGACACACAGAAGCAGCCATATAGTGTGTTAGATCCTGGCCACTGCATCTGAAGGGAACACACTGTATAGGAAACCATTTCCAGGTAGATTCTTCTTAGAATAAATGGAAGCCACTTTTTCCTTGCTGCGATTCCTGTTAATTGTTTATCATTGTCTACACTCTACAGCACTTATACAAATCCACAATGTTTTTAGAAAAAGAAATCCCTTGTTTAATTTATGTAATTTATGTATGTAAAATAGAAAATAGGGGATAATGGAAATAAACTATTTACATAATGTACTTCATGGTATCTATCTTCCAGTTTGCTATTATAAATCCAAATTCAAGAAGGAATGGGACAAAAGGCCAAGAATATGCTGCAACAGGGATATCATATAGAGGTTACCCATTTTATTGAATACCATTAACAGAGACATGGTGGCACTGCAGGTTAAACCGCAGAAGCCTCTGTGCTGCAAGGTCAGAAGACCAGCAGTCTTAAGATCGAATTCACGCAACGGAGTGAGCTCCCGTTGCTTGTCCCAGCTCCTGCCAACCTAGCAGTTCGAAAGCATGTAAATGCGAGTAGATAAATAGGTACCACCTCAGTGTGAAGGTAACAGTGTTCCATGTCTAATCACACTGGCCACATGACCACGGAAACTGTCTTTGGACAAATGCTGGCTCTATGGCTTAGAAACAGAGATGAGCACCGCGCCCTAGAGTTGAACACGACTGGACTGTCAAGGGAACCTTTACCTTTACCTAACAGGTGATGCAAGTTCATTACTTATTCTTCTTAGAGAAATAGAGCATATGAAGAAATTAAACACACCTTTCTTTTCATCCAACCAGAAACTGAGTGCTGCTTGAGTCACCAATGCAGAGAAAGGCAGCATAATAAACAAACAAAATTGGCAAATGTGCCATATTAGGAGGGCAACTTTGGTGGAGCTATGGGCCAAATTTCATGCCCCAGAACTGCATGCAGCTGTGTCAAGCTCAGAGATGGTAAAAATAATTTAAAATAATTTTTAAAAAATCAAAACAAGAAATGATCAGACACACAACACATAACTCTGCTTTACTGGATTTTTCCCTCACTACCCAGAGGAGGTCATTTGGGAGGGTTCCACAGAGGCAGTATTGTGTAGCATTGTGCAGCAAACAGAAGATGACATAACTATATTTGAATAAATCTAGATTGTTGTACATGGAAAAAATAAAACATCCCCTGAAAATAAGCCCTAATGCATTTTTTTCAGAGCAAAAATTAATATAAAACCCTGTCTTACTTTCGGGGAAACATAGAAGCTGTGATCAGGAGCCAGCTATAGGATTGAATACTATATACCTATCACAAGTAGAATTTGCCTCAGGAAAGAGACAATAGTGTTACATACAGCTATGACCTCACCTGTCCGTCACTGCTAAAGCTCTGAGTCATCTACCAATGGTGTGACAGAGGGTGGGACATCAGGGGTGGAGCTGTTGTATAAATGTGAGTGAATGTGTGTGAGAGAGTTTAGATAGGGACTGATAGGGCTTGGATAGGGCTTGGATAGGGTTTAGAGAGGAGTTAGGAGATCTGTGATATATTGTGAGAGTCTGTGTGTGCTAGTGACTTTATTATAGTGATTGAATTATTATTTAATTATGAGTGATTTACCATTCCTTTTATTTGTACCCAATAAACCTGAGTTTTTATTCTGAATCATATTTTGGCCTGAAGCTACTTATTTGAGGGAATGGTTGGTGGCAGTGGAAAAGAAGAGTGATTTAGAGTGACGTAGCGACCCCCCCTTTGTGAGGTAGAGGGAGGCCGTTACAAATAGTATAGCACATACTGACAAAACTACAGAGCTACATCTGATGGTTTGACAAACTAATTTCCAAGAAGGCCAACAAAGCCAATGGTGAACCAATGTTTCAGTCCCTTCTGATCTTGTCAGAGAGAACAACTGTGGACAGCAGTCCTTGCAAGTTTCCAAACAGGCAACCTCAGAATTTACTATATGAGCAGCCATATAGTCAAGTTCTTTTGATTACAATCTGTAGCAAAGCTAAATGGCATATTTGAATGAGGAGTTTATCTCCCTTTATATTCATTGGCAACTGCACATAAATTGTCCTCAGCATCATCCAATTCTGGTTTTATTTGCTAGTGCAATTAACCAATTAAAACTAAGTGAATAACCTAGTAGGAACCTCATGTAATATCAGTACAATGCTGATATTCATTTTTATCTCCAATGAAGTTGTAAATCATCTACTAACAGATCAAAACAGTAATCAACAAGTGCATTATGTGACTTCAATCTTATCTTAGGATCAAACATCCAGATTGCTCTCAATCCTCAAATGTACACCATCTTCTTCTTCCTGTAACTAAGAAGATCAAGAAGTGAAAATCAAGATACACAGCACGATCAAATATTTTATTGTAATACACAGTTTGTTTTGCTTGGTGTCCAATACATTTTTCCATTCAAAAATACATTCAGTTGAGTTTCAGGGAAATATGTTCAGGAAATAATATAAACAACAAATGGCAAATGAAAGTACTGTATTGTAAACAAACAAGCAAAGAAAAAGAAAAAGAAACAGAAAACAAATACAGAAAGAAATCTTGCCTCTTGTAGGACCACACCATAAAATAAGAATAGCAGCATTTCTGCAAAAGAATATGCTTTCAAATCAATTCTGTATGCATTTGCTGTTGGTTAAATTTTAAAATGGCATTACACAGGAGACTTGCAAATAAACCTGTGGAACATACCAATCCATATTTTACTAACCCATTTGCCTATGTGTAACAAACTGAGTAATTTACTTTCATGCATCACAACATGGGAACTTAACTTTATATCTCTGAACAACCCCATACCAAGTTGTTTTTAAAATTCAGACGCTTGACAGAAGAACTCTTCATCAGGTTAGGCTTCAGTCCTGAAGAAAAATCAAAGTCCCATAGCACATGGCTTGTGACTAGTTAGTAACTCCTGAAGAGATAAGATTGCATTTGTCACTAAGCTATACCAATGATCATTTACTACAAATGTATTTAAAAATATACAAACAGAGAGTGGTCAGCACAGAGAAAACAAAATGCATTACAAAACCAAATTAAAACTTGAAAACAGTATAAAATCAGAATAAATAATTACTTGTTCAACTAGACATCTGAAAATGTAAGTTTAGCTAGAGATCTGGCACATAAACTACAATGGTGGACATAAAGAAGTGTTCTGAATCCCTCAAAACTGCTGTTCATGCTTTAAAATAGCTATACTACATATTGACGACTACATTAAAAAGTCATAGTCAGAGGCCCAGAAATTAAAACTTCAATTTTATTTGTCAAATCCTACACCAGACCACAATCTTGGAAAACTAGGGAAGGAAGGAGGAGGTAGTTCATGCATTATAAAGGAGTGGTAGCAAAATGCAGAAATAGCTCTCCTTGACATTTCTCCTCTCCACTGTACTGCTGCAAGATCCAGCAGTAAATTCCACTTCACAATGTTACCATAGAAGCAAAGGAAAGCCACAGCACCAGAGATTTACATCTCTCTTTTCTACATGGAAAAATTCTATAGTTAACATTTCTACAATAGGCTGAGACTATACATGCTGCATAGGAACAAGGCTCAGAATACTGCGTTCAGCACCGCCTAGAATATCTGCCACCCACAAGAAGAGAAAAGAAAGCAGTGATCAAGGTGAACAGTTAGGCAACAGCAATGAATTTTAAAAGCAAAGGATGCAAAGCCACAGAGTCAAGTCAGCAAGTCCCTCTGAAAATCCATGTGTCCTACAAAAATAATCATTTGTGGAAAACATTGTTTTTTGAGGGATGACAATACAAATTGGTCGATAGAATTAGCTATTTTTTCCCATTTATAACCTTGGGGAGGCTGTTTTATAAAGTGATGAAGACAGGAGGAATGAGGCAGCATAAAACACCTCCCATTTCAACCTGTCTGGGTTTCAAGGGCTTCAATGTTACATTACCACCCACCTTCACAGGATTGTGTTAGTGAACACACGAGACAGGACCTTCTCCACAGACACACCTCAGCTGTGGAATTCTTTCCCAAGAGATGTCAATCTGTCTGCCTCCCTGCCCCTTGAATTCTGGATCATTCTACCTGGCTTTTGTTTTTTAAAACTGGCTTCAAAAACTGTTGGCCATTTATTCTTGTTGTTGTTGTTGTTGTTGTTTAGTCACGTCTGACTGTGACCCCATGGACCAGAGCATGCCAGGCCCTCCTGTCTTCCACTGCCTCCCAGAGTTGGGTCAAATTCATGTTGGTCGCTTTGATGACACTGTCCAGCCATCTAGTCCTCTGTCGTCCCCTTCTCCTCTTGTCTTCACACTTTCCCAACATCAAGGTCTTTTCCAAGGAGTCTTCTCTTCTCATGAGATGGCTAAAGTATTGGAGTCCCAGCTTCAGGATCTCTCCTTCCAGTGAGCACTCAGGTTTGACTTCCTTTAGAATTGATAGGTTTGTTCTCCTTGCAGTCCAAGGGACTCTCAAGAGTCTCCTCCAGCAACACAATTCAAAAGCATCAGTTCTTTGGCAGTCAGCCTTCTTTATGGTCCAGCTCTCACTTCCATACATCACTACTGGAAAAACCATAGCTTTGACTATGAGTTTTTAAAGAATATTTTTACACAACATGCTATACACAACTTGAAGACTTCGTACGATAGAACTGTTTGACACTTTACTAAATATTTGACACGTAGAGACGTATGGTTTTGACTACAATTCCCAGAATTCCAGGAATTCTAGCTGTTGTCATCAGAAGATACCCATCTCCATGTTTCTGAGATCTGAAGAGGTTTGCTCTCTGGGTATCAAAGAGAAGGGCTTGGAAGAAGAGTGGTATGTCATGACAAGGGCTGAGCAAGCAGGCTGGCATCATTTCCCATGAGTCACACAAAGCCCCTTCACCAGAAGAGAGCTTTTCTCTAGCGACTAATAATGTCCACATCAAGTGCAGTGCATTCATACAATTTTACAACATGAATTTAAAATTTGAGTTTTACTACATATAGGCATATCTACATCTGCCCAGGCATACCATAATACTATGGATGTAACTGTCTTTATTTTTTAAATGTATGAAGTAGGAAGAGAGAAATGGCTCAGCAAATCACATGAAAATGAGCACTTTATATTTCCGGTCAGTAAAATAGCAGTTTTCCTGTCTCATATTAAGAGACATGTTGTTGCTGTTTAGTCATTTAGTCGTGTCCGACTCTTCGTGACCCCATGGACCAGAGCATGCCAGGCTCTCCTGTCTTCCACTGCCTCCCAGAGTTTGGTCAAATTCAGAGTTTGGTCCAACCATCTCGTTCTCTGTCGTTCCCTTCTCCTCTTGCCTTCACATTTTCCCAACATCAGGGTCTTTTCCAAGGAGTTTTCTCTTCTCATGAGATGGCCAAAGTATTGGAGCCTCAACTTCAGGATCTGTCCTTCCAGTGAGCACTCAGGGTAGATTTCCTTCAGAATGGATACGTTTGATCTCTTTGCAGTCCAGGGGACTCTCAAGAGTTTCCTCCAGCATCACAATTCAAAAGCATTATTTCTTCAGCAGTCAGCCTTCTTTATGGTCCAGCTCTCACTTCCATACATCGCTACTGGAAAAACCATAGGTTTGACTATGCGGACCTTTGTCGGCAAGGTGATGTCTCTGCTTTTTAAGATGCTGTTGAGGTTTGTCATCGCTTTCCTCCCAAGAAGCAGGTGTCTTTTAATTTCGTGGCTGCTGTCACCATCTGCAGTGATCAGAGAGCCCAAGAAGGTGAAATCTGTCACTGCAGGTGATGGGACTAGTGGCCACGATCTTAGTTTTTTTGATGTTGAGCTTCAGACCGTTTTTTGCACTTAAGAGACATGGCATATTGGTAATATAACCTATCAAGCTGAAAAGCAAGGGGTCTCAAAGCCTTCTCAGTTTTACCCACATACCTGACCTACTAATCCAAATGCACAATCCATGCTCCTTTGGTCAGTATACTTCCTTATTTTATTATGCAGCCAACCCAACTCGGCAGGCCATCGGAGCAACTTGGAAAGGCTCACCTAAAATAATGAAGGACAAATGCTGAGTGTGTTGTGGTAACTGTTATTGATTAAAACCATTACCATAAAACAAGTCTCCAAAAGCAAGTTTTTCTATAAGTTCTCTTATCTCTTTGGATCTGGCAAGGTGTTAATTATGGGCTATATAATTCCATAGAAAGAACAGAACTCAAGCAGTGTTCAAGGAGGGAGCTGCGCTAGTCTGTTTCAATCTGTAGAATAAAAACAAAATGAAAATGAAAGTACTGTGGTCCTTAAAGTAGGAGAACTATTTCAGCGTGAGCTTCTGCGGATTACAACTTTCTTCCTCAGACACATGTAATATACAGTGGTGCCTCAGAAGACAAATTTAATTTGTGGTTAATGTTGTCTTGCAAAAAATTCATCTTGTGAAACACGTTTTCCCATAGGAATGCACTGAAATCTAATTAATGCATTCCTATGGGCAAAAAAAAAGTCCAATTTGGTTTACAAAGGGTTTATTAAGTGCTCTTTAAAGCCATACATATTGTGCAGATGATTTCAAAAATTTCACTCAAAAAACTTTAAATTTTTAAACATCATAGAAAAACATTTAAAAATCAGCAAACATGAGGCAGGAACAAAAAGCAGAAAACATTCATCTTGCAAAGCATGATCATAGGAACATTCGCCTTGCGAGTCATCAACCCCATTGCCAAAATCATTCGTCTTGTGAGTTTTTTGTCCTGCGAGGCATTCGTCTTGCAAGGCATTACTGTACTAGTAAGACGACAGGAAGAGGGGAGGGGAGAACTGAGGTGCGTATTCAATGAGCACTGGGCCTAAGGAGGAGAGGGAGGCACGGAAGGAAGAAAGAAATCTTTCAATGAAAAGCCCACAGCAGAGAGGCCAAAAATGTCTCAGCATCCTTCATGGAGTTTCAAATAAACCTGTTAAAGTAAAACATTGACTCTGCCAGTTGTTAAAAATGAAGAATCTAATTAAAAAGATGGCAGGAGCTGGTATGAACCTAACACAGATCTATTTCAGTGTGCACCTCTGTGGATTGCAATCAGCTTCTTTAGACACATGTGATTGATTGATTGGTTGGTTGGTTGGTTGGTTGGTTTTGTTTATCTACCATACATCTAGCAGCAAGCCACTACAGTCAACCCTCAACTTATGAACGGCCCTAGTTATGAACCACTCCATTGGAAAAGATTGACATCGACTTGCAAACGGAGCCTTGGCCTACGAACGAGGCTCCGTTCACAAGTCAATGCCAATGGAGCAATTGGCGCCTTCAGAGCTCTCAAAGAGCTTCCTCCGATGTTGGGGGAAAAGCTGTTTGAGACTTCCGAAGCCAAAAAGGCAGGGAGAAAGGGCTGGAAATTTGAATTTACCACCCTTTCTCCCTGTGCAGATCATGGCGGCAGGGCTTCTCCGCCACCATGGAAGACCTCCCTGGGGATCCCTGCTGCCATGATCTGCGCCTTCGGAGCTCTCAGAGGGCTTTCCCACCAACATCGGAAGAAGCCGTTTGAGAGCTCCAAAGGCAAAAAGGCAGCCTAATACCAAAGCAACAATTCGAAATTAGGCTTCTCCCGCATTGTCACATATTTCCTGCTACTTGGAAGAAAACAACCTAGCTTATAGGTTGTAAAAATACCAAACTTATACACACAGTGCAGGCTTTGAATGACATGAAACTAATAGTGTGCCAGTACTGGCTGCTATGAAGCTGGAATGTTTCTGTGGGTGTACCTGCTTGAATGCTTGACTATAACTGTCATTACAGCCCAAATATCCACACCCAACAACCTCAAGAATGAAACTCCCCCAGGGCGTGAATAGCTGATTCAAGAAATGGTTTACGCTACTCTTGAGGAGGCTTTTAGCAGTATTCCCAAAGACTGGCTGTCTGATTCCTGGCAGTCTTCTTGTGTTATTTTCAACAGAGAACATCTCAGACTGGTCTACATTTATCCACCCTTGTTTAAAAAAAAGCACACCTCCTAATTGACCTGTCTTTCTGTTCTAATAATACAGCTTTCTTTTCTTTTCCAAGCACAAACTTATTTAAAAAATGGCTTGAATCTTCAGTGAAGGAAGTTCCCTGAATAAATGTTTTCTGTCTCCATCCCCCCGCACCACATCCCTCCAGACGTCTCACTGAATGGTTAAGTTTCTCACCTGAAGGATGCAAGATAAAAGTGGACAGAAGGGACAATGATGGCTGCTTGGTATGAGGTGGAGCTCTGATCAGCTTGGCATCAATTCCCTCTCCCCAACCCTGAAACTATGTTTCATATGGTTCAGAAAAGCACCTTGGTGCTTCTGAATACACCCCAGGGGCCACAGGAATGGGAGGACAGAGAATGCCAAGGGATGGGGTGGCCAGAAGAGTCAACTTATTTGTAAGCTCCATGGACTCCACAAGATTGAATAGGCTCCAGTTAGCTTTTACTGGGGCAGGAAGATGGGATACATTCCCAATCCATGCATCATAGTCTCCCTGCTTCCCATCTGTTCCTTGCACTAGCCCTTCTGCTGGCCAGTGTCCATGGCTTGGGCTGAGTTTTAGTCATTAATCCCCCCTCATCCAAAGTCTGTGGACAGGGCTGTTTTAGGCACTAGCTTCAACAATATGGTGACTCTTAAGAAGGGCCGGTAGTGCCGTGCCGAAGAGGGTCCTCCTGCTGAAATTGTTCATCTCTATCCTGGGCCAGCTGGATGAGCTGCTAGTGCTGCCATTGCCACCTCCAATGCTTCTCCTGAGCTGGCATGGGCTTTCCTTGGTGAAGATTTGCTGAGTGGTTTGGCCACCATCATGAAGATCCAGATGGAGGGAAGATGGGTGCTCCTCCATCACAGCCCCTTCTAGGACCAAAGCTGACTTATTCCACAATCCGGAGGTCATGAAGGAGCAATGACCAGATCTCCCCAAGAATAGAAAAGATTAGAGGTAGTTCCTCCCATGCTCTGACCATAGTCTGATCCCAACACGACTCCCCCCCCCCAGTTACTTTCTTATCTCAGTCCCCACAATCCAGCTGTATCCTGTGGCCTCTTCCTGTAGCTAGAGCTCCTCCTCCTCCTCCTCACTCCCACCCAGGCAATCTCTTTTGCCACCCAGAGAGGTAGAATATACCAGATGGGTGGGATATAAATCGAACAAACAAACAAACAAACAAACAAACAAATTGCCTTCCATGCCCTCAGGCTGCCCTGCTGCCAGGTTCCTTGTGTAGTCTTCAGAAGAGGAAAGGAACAAGGTAGACAGCCTGCTGGGGATGATAAAGGCAGCAGCTTTGCATTTATGTTAAAGCAACCAAGGCCTATAAATTCAAATACTGTTATTCTTGGCAAACATATCTAACTCAAAGAGAACAACATAAAATGTTGATTTATATGTGGCTTTTTTTTTAAAAAAAGCATTTAATGACACAGTGTGCAGAAACAGAGTAACAATAGTTTGAAGGAGTTCAAATAATTATGTGTGCGCCCCACCAGCCATGGCCAGTTGGCAGGAAGTTCCTGCTCCATCCCTTGATCCATAGACAACAACACAGCAGGTTGAACCAAAACAGGCTTTATTGCAGAAGGGCGAGGTGGCGATGTTACATCTGAAACATCCTCAACTGAGCTCAGACTAGTTCTCAGCACTGACTGGATACTCACACAAAGTTCAGAGAGTCCAAGCTCCCTCCCAGTTAGCTTCACTGGGAGGGGTTCTAGTACAGTTCTCCTTAACAGGAATGCCCCTGCTGAACAGAGTTGGAGAGGACACAACAGATGATATGCCCACACAGAGGGAAGTGGGGATAGTTCCTCAGTTGATTCTCCTCTTGTCCCACGTGTTCTCGAGCATGACATGCTTTTTGCTGCTGCCTCCACCAGCATCTCTCTTGAGTAACCGTTGGTTCCCTGTGGCTGATTCCCTCAACCTGACATCTCTTCTCACTTTGCTCCCATTTTCCCCAGTACAATCAGTGAGGAGACAGGCATGGGTTAAGGTGGAGGTGTGGGAAACTTCTGCTTAAAAGTTGTACAGTGGGGTCTTGACTTGAGAACTTAATCCATATTGGAAGGCGGTTCTCAAGTCAAAAAGTCTGTAAGACAAGTCTCCATTGACCTACAGTGCATTGAAAACCGATTAATCCCGTAACAGGCCGTTTTTGTTCCATTTTTGTTTTTTTCTGGTCTGTAAGTCAATTCTCAGGCTGCAAGTCAAACCTAAATTTTATGGCCAGAGAAGTCTGTAACTCAAAAAGTCTGTAAGTCAAGCCGTCTGTAAGTCAAGGGTCCACTGTAGCTGCATTCTGTTCCAGTGGCATGCATACACTCCTGGCAGGAAACAGCAGCTGCCAGCAGGTGGAGTAACCCTTTATTCAGCCTGTCGCTTAGAGGTAGAGCATAAGATCAAAGAGTTATCTAACAACTCCTTTGTTCTGTGATCACCCACATCTGGCGCCCTAACAGGGACCTCAAGCAGGGGCATCAAACAGGGACATGAAACAGGGACCTGTCATCAACATCACCTGAGGCAATCATAGCAGCTCACCTCGCTCAGCAAGGGATACAGATGCATTCTCGCATCCCCTTTTGGATCCCAGGTATTTAGTTAAAAATGGGAAACACTCTTTCACAGCTTCAAAAACAACATAAAGGAGACTTGATTTATTTGCTTCATAGAGAGGGTCACCGTGATGTATCTGATTCAGTAGAGGATTTACTGAGGTAAATAGGTACTTTTTGTTCTTGGTACCCGGAAGAGGGAAGCCTTAAGCTTTCAGATGGGGATAAAATTGGAAATAAACTTCACAAGGACGCTGTTGCTCCCGTTAAAGTCCTCCATTCATGGCATCTTTGCTGGGATGTGATTTCAAAGATCACGAACCCTTTGTTAGCCAGTCTTTAGCTAACCTTCCAACAGCCCCTGATTTTGCCACCCTCTAGGCCAGAGGTCATCAACCCCCGGTCTGCAGCCCAGTGCCGGTCCGTGGCTTGAGCCTGACCAGGCCGTGGAGACAGACCTCCCCCCCCGCACGCACTCCCCTCCCCACAGCTACTTTGCGCACGTGCGTGTCAGCGCCGGCGTGAGCGCTCCCTCACCCCTTCATGCAAACCCCCGTGTGTGCAAAGCAGCTGTGGGGAGGGGAGTGCATGCAGGGGCGGGTGGGAGGTCTGCCTTTGCGGCCTGGCAGCAGCGGCGACTGGGGTGGGGGAGAGCCGGGAAGAAGAGCAAGGCCCGGGTGCTCTCCTTCCGGCAGAGGCAGCGGTGGCGATGGGGGTGGAGGGAGTGGAGAAAGGCTGGAAGAGCAAGGCCCGGGTGCTCTCCTCCCGGCAGCAGCGGTGGTGGCGACGGGGATGGAGGGGGTGGAGAAAGGCCGGGAGGAAGAGCAAGGCCCGGGTGCTCTCCTCCCGGCAGCAGCGGTGGTGGCGACGGGGGTGGAGGGGGTGGAGAAAGGCCGGGAGGAAGAGCAAGGCCCGGGTGCTCTCCTCCCGGCAGCAGCGGTGGTGGCGACGGGGGTGGAGGGAGTGGAGAAGAGCTGGGTAAAATAAAAAAAATTAAGACTCCCAGGCTTTCCGCCACCGCCATGGGTGGGCAGGCGCTCCTGCACATGCCGAAGCGTCCCCCGGACGTAGCTTGCTTAGCTCTCTCTTGCTCGTTCTCCCCTCTCTCTTGCTCTCTCTGTCCCCATTAAATTAGTTGACTCATCATTCCTCCTCCTCCTGCTGCTGCCACCGCCGTCCCTCGCTCCTTCCTCTCTGCTATTGCCTTCTGCTGTTGCTGCTGCTTCTTCCTCCTGCTCCTTATTTTAGTACAAAATAACACCGAGGGCCACCGACTTTATTTTTTAAGAAAAAAAATGTGTGCAGCCCAAGACAGTAAAGAGGACGTAGCCTCCCTGCTGCTGCCTGGAGCTCTTTCCCGGCGGCCCAGGATCATCCAACACGTCCTAAGAAGGAGTCACAGAGACGAGCAAAAAGGAGGCGGTGGCGGCGGCGGCGTGGAGTAAACAGAGGAAAGCCGGAGGGGGGGAGGGAAGAAAGGGCATCTAGGAACGGTGGAAACAGGAATTGGATTTTAAAAAGGAGGCTGGAGGGTTAAGACTGAAGGGGGAAGGGGTTAAAACTAGAAAGCGCGAGGGGGAGGGGGAGAGAGAGAGACAAAGGGAGGGGAGAAAGGGAGATCAGGAGCGAGAATGGAGGGGTGTTCAATTTCTGGCACAGGACGCGCAAGAATTTGTAATCAGCTTGATTAGTGTGAGGCAGCTGTGCATTTATTACACACAATACCCAGAATAACAGGGAGCAAGGTGAACGAGAGAGGGAGAGGGATGCTGCCACTGGCAGCACAAGGCAAGCGAGCGGAGCGTATGCAATGAACTGGCGAGCGGAGGAAGGGCGGCGGCAGCGGCGGCGGGGATGGGGGGGTGGAGAAGAGCTGGGTAAAATAAAATAACAATTAAAAAGACTGCCAGGCTTTCCACCGCCGCCGTGGGCTCCTGAGCATGCGCGAAGCAGTGAAGGAAAGCACGCGCACCAAGGCGCGCGCGCTCCCCAACCACTGCGCGTGTGCATCAGAGAGGGCAAGCACGAAGGGCCGCCCCACCTCCCTCAGAGACTCAGCCGGTCCGCACTTGTAAAAACATTGGAGAACACTGCTCTAGGCCACCTCATCTCCATGAAAATAGAAACAATCTTCCTTCCTATGCAGCTCCTGCCGCTCTTGCAACAGCCCCTTCTCCTCTCCCCATCCTCCTTCTTCTCCCCCTCCTCATTCAACAGTGCAACAGATGTTATCTGATGTTATGTCCCAAGGAAACCCAGAGGATGTTGCTGCCGCCCTCCCCCTTATGTCTGTTTGTCCTGTGGTTCGTAACAATCAGGGACACCGTGTTCATGAACGTCTTCCCCTTGCCATGTTTAAAGAGTTGGGGGGAAAAGTGTAGTTGAAAACACGGTCTCCATAGCAGTTTTATTCTCAGGTTAATTGATGTGTTACAGGGAAATGGAAACCTCATTCCAGTTGATTGGAAAGTCTTGGTTAAAGCTATGCTCTCCCCTGTGCAGTTTTTACTTTGTTGGCAGGAATGGAAAGACACTGCTGCCATTTTGGCCATAGATAACTTACAAAACAATATTGCTGTGTCTACAGATATGCTAACAGGAGAAGCACTTTTTGTCACCATAGCACAGCAAATTACCATCCCTAGCAGGGGATTGGCACAAGCAGCTGATATTATTAGAGCAGCCTGGTTAAAAATCCCAGACAAAGGTACCCCTTTAGGGTCTTTTGCCAATTTGCCTCAGGGTCATACAGAGGACTATATGTCTTTCATTAACAAATGGCAAAGAGCAATTCAACGGCAGGTGGAGAATGTTGAGGCTGCTAATATTTTGATGAAACAGCTGGCATTTGAAAATGCTAACACAGATTGCAAAACAGCCCTTCAGGCTATTTACAATAAACCAGAGACTGACATTGCTGCCATGATCAAATTATGTCAAAACATTGGGACAGAAACTCACAAGACACAACTTCTCGCCACAGCCATGGCTACCTCCTTGAACCCCAACCAAAACCAGAAATGTTTTTCCTGTGGCAAGGAAGGGCACTTCAGTAAGGAATGTAGATCAACCCCCCCCCCAAGTAATAAATGCCCTTCTAAAAAATGCCCCCAGTGTCAGAAAGGTTATCACTAGGCCAATCAATGCTGGTCTGTTCCAATGCCAGGAAACTCCAAGTTGGGTGGTCCTCCAGCCCGGGTCAAGTGAGGGGAACTCAGTGAATACTACCCCAGTTCAAGAAATCCAACCTGCTACTGTTAAAAGTGCCAGTTATGATTTGATCACAGCCAAAGAGGTTGACTATCAATTCCCTCTTGTCTACAAAGTCAAAACAGCACATCATGGACCAATACCCGAAGACACTATGGGTCATTCTCCCCCGCTGTAGCATCTCTGCATGGGTTTTATTTGTTGTACCAGGCGTCATTGATGGGGATTTTGAAGGACCTCTAATTATTCAAACCTGGTCTAATATACCGCAGATCCTTCCTGCAGGTGAATCTATCACTCAATTATTGTTGCTTCCATTAACACAGATGGATCCTTCTACCAATCCTTGTAGTGGGGATTTTGGTTCTACTCAAGTTGCTGCCTTAACTACCATTGAGTACTCGCAGCCCCGACTCACTCTTAAAATGGGATTGCTTGTCCTTAATGGCCTGATTGATACGGGATCTGACATTAGCGTTATTGCAAAGGAAGACTGACCAGAAAGCTATCCCACCCAGCCAGTGCATGACATTTGGGGAGTTGGAGGCTATGAACAAACCCAAAAAAGCCTTTAGCCCATTGTTCTGGAAAGTCTGGAATTCTCAGGGCGTTGCCTAGAGACTCCGCTGGCTCGGACATCCGTTGCCAACTCCTTTTTTCTTTCTCTAAGGCAATTAGCCTTCCTTTGTTCTGTGATCACCCACATGGAGGTCTACCTAATTCCAAGTGAAGCAGAGAAGGACTGGGACCCCTGTCTAGGGGTTGCCAGGTGGCTTGGATTGTTGAGGGGTTTATCTCCACTTGAGATCCCTCATTAGGGTCCTCTAGAGCATCCCCCCAGGACCTCCTTGACTATCATGTCAGGGACACATAAAATCAATCCATGGCACCAAGCACTGACAACTGTATTCTATTTAAGCCTTATTGTATTCTACTTAACCCTGTTGCCTTAACTGCTATTTATTTAAGCACAGCTCTCTCAATGATATCTGCAAGAACAAGCTTCATTCGCCTTAGAAGAAATGACTGAGGAGCTGGTGTTGGCCCAGTCAGGGCATACATGCTTAAGCTACTGCCCATACTGCCAGAATTTGGACCACACTGGGTATTTTGGTTCTGATAATTCAAAGGAAGGGTTTGAGGCCTGGCATAGTCGAGTGAGCATCCCATAGCAGAGCTTGAGCAAACGGTGTAGCAAAATTCAATACCTTGAAGAGGAAAAAAAGGAACAAGTTTTAAAACAACCCCATGCTCATGAATTAAATGACTCTAAACATCCTTTCTCCCTGGCTGTTATTGTCCTTTATTTACCACGGAACCATTCAAAACTTTAAAAAACTACATATGCATTTAAATCTTTGGAATTAATCCCCATGATTCCAAAGATATTTTAGTAACTCTTACTAACAACACCAACTAACTTCTAACTCTTCAGTTTTACAAGTCATTGAATCTCTACTCTGTTTATTTATTTATTTAGATTTATACCTCGCCCATCTAGATCAAAGGTCTACTGTTGGTTGCAGCACTACAGTAAGTAAAGAAAACTACCCATACCAATCTATCTCCACGCTAAGACAGAAGCTAAGTTTAATTTACCCTTGAGCACAAAAAGGCCTTACAAAATTCTCCACTTACTTCTAAGAAGAAAAGTCTGGGGAATAATTTCACCTCCTCCAGTAATTTTTCAAAGACAAAGCTCACCACTACATTGGTTACTGCGCCACCTTGTTTTTTTTTCACCTCTAACAATTTTGTGGTTTGTACTATCACTGAAAACAACAGGAACTGTGCTGGAAGCGTGGCTACCATTTTGCTTTCTCCACAATGTCAATTACTGAGTGTTAATCTAAAGTACCATAGATGAGGGGACAGGAAAACGCCACCTCTCAAAAGAGAAAATTTGAAAATAATTCAGCCAAGTCTGCAAATATTTCCACGTGAATGTCTGGTCAATAAATCAATAGACATTAAGTTAAAAATACACAGCAGTGAGAGAAGTTTAGCATAAAAGTAAACTTTTTGCTGATCCATATCCTTCTGATAAAGAGTCACTTATGGAACTCTTCAGTCACTTTATTTAAAATAACTGCTGATGATTTTATGTTTATCAAATAAGCATTCTGCAGGACATGAGATTAGATCAAATGCAAATACAAATACATTTTCAAAACCTAAATTTAAGCAAAGGCATAGGTCACAACAGCACAATTAGAAACTTGTCACCACACCGATGGGATTGCCATCACTATACCTGGGACTAAAGCATTCTGTAGAGCTCTGAAAATACAGCAGCACTGTTTTCCTTCTTTGCTGCACAGTTAAAGAGAGAGAATATGTACTGATTAACTCCAAGACTACTATGTGTGGTAGAAAATTATTTTTCTTTTAAATAGAAAACTATTTTACTTTGCGTGGCTATATTACTCAATGGCCCAAATCTTGTTACACAATTGCAGATTTTCTCATCAGCTGTGGACTTTAATTTGAAGTTTCTTATCTCCCCACCACTTTCAGGTTCCAATGCTTCCTAGGTATCTCATTCAATCTGGGAGCCCCAGGCGGAGGGGTTGGAAGAGAACTCTTTAATACCTTCAAATTTATCACTGCCAGTCCCAATCATGCCACTGCCTATCCCTTTTGACCTAGGGAAGCCTTTGGAAGCTTCGGGACAGGGGAGGAAAGATAGCAAAATTTAACTTAAAGGTTAAAGACTGCGGCTGAATGACACCATCAGGCTTTACATGCAACGCAGTGGTGCAACAGAATTCTGTCCAATGAGTTCTTTGAATAGAACTAATACTGGTAATGGTTGCTTTGCTGCTTTTTAAAAGCCTGTTCATTCATGCCAACAAGATGACTTATGATTGAATACTAAGTCTCACCTTTTGCAAGAATATTTCCCAAAATGAAAATTGCACTTATATAGGAAATCTGTATCTACACAATCACCAAGTTAGTTGCTATTTGCCTCCCTTTATGTACACAGGGTACACTTTTGTTCTTACTGTATATACACAACAAACATGAACCAAACTCCAATGAGTATGCTGTCTTATTGATAACAAGCACACTGATATTTTTTTGATGCACAAGACAGGGAGCAAAAAGAACAATGGCTTACTACACATAAGGAGCAAACAGGTGCCCAGTTTCTTCTGCTTGGTCCAGGGTTTATTCAGCATGTCAGCTGAACCGAAATGTAGCTTCTCCTCTGTTTTGTTTCTCTGCCAGCAAGCCAGAATAGGAAACTCTAAAAAATCCCTGGATAGTTAGAAGAGCAACAAACCAGAGAGAAAACTGCACCCATATTCAGAAGCCAGGCTAAACGAACTGCAGAGCATGCAACTTCTCATCCTGGATTCCCACAAATGCCTGGCATATCAGAGATGACTTTTTTATGTAGGAAAACGGATGTGCAACAAAGTCACCAACATCTCTTTCAACACATGCCAAGAAGCAGACTGCTTTTTGGAACAAGAAGTCTGCATATGCCTCCTTTAGCATAACCCATGTTTGCACAAAACTGGAAGCCAGCAAGCATCCCAATAGATTCTGCCTTGATTCCTCCTGCAAGCAGGTCAATTAAAATAACCAGGAACTTAGTAGCAACAGAAAGTGTCGTGTCCAAACTGGACTCTTAGCTAATCTCTCCACTAACTAGAGAAACAAGCCAGAGATTGTTGTTGGCTTCCAGATTTGGGCTTTTTAGAGGAACTCTTACAGGAAGAACTACTTCTCTCTGACAGGGCAGCTTCACCAAAACCCATCTCTCTCCAGAAAGCAAGCTCCAAAAACAGATGGCTACAACTTAAGAAGATTCATTTAAGAATAAGAAGACAGGAGGAATTTCCCTTCAAAGCAAAGGCTCTCCACTCAGAGCATGACTTTTTTCAGTTTCAACAAAATGCTCCATTTTGGTATTTCTGTCGTATCAAAGTGACAGCCACTTACTGTGGAACTGAAAAGAAAACACTTCTGTTGTATAAAAAGAAAATGTTTCTTTAAAATTTAAATGCTTCTAATTTATAGAAATGAGATGCTTGTGTATACATTACACACAGATGCATACACTTCATTTAAAATTATCCAAAACAAGTACAGTATGTGTGGAATTGCAGCTATAGCCTCTAAACTCTCCTTGATCCTTTTTTCATCACTTGCAGCTGCTCAGAGTAAGCAGTGAAGAAAGGACTCTTTAGAGGCTAAACAACTGATCCAAGAGTCTCCTGCACACCTTACAACATTTCCTTGTACTGCTGATAATACTATGGTCAGTATGAATTTGAGTCTGAGGAAGGAACCCTTCTAATCAGAATTTCTAACAACCTTCTTGCATTTCATATTTTTCTACCAAAACAAAGGCTTCAAAATTGTTCAGACAAGGAAATACATATATGCCAATTTCATACTACATTCTTCTCTTACAACTTCTCTGTACAGTCAACCCTCGACTTACGAACTTAATCCGTTCCGGAAAAGCATTCATAAGTTGAAAAGTTCGTAAGTCGATTTCCCATTTCCCATAGGAATGCACTGAAACCCCGTTAATCCGTTCTGGCCAAATAAAAAAATTCAAAAAAATAAAAAATAAAAGCACCAAACACTGCAAGCCCCTAGGCCTGCAAAAAAACAACCCCCACAGCCCAATTTCCCCCTGCAAAAGAAAAAAAATTAAAGGAAAAAGCAGCACCTTACCTCTGCCAGCGCTGCCGGGCCAGGACTGCCGCTGCCGTGCCAGGGCTCCGCCACTGCTGCCGGGCCAGGATTGCTCAGGAGCAGCCCTTCTCCCCTGCCTTTTTTCACTTTGTAACTCGAGGTTCAGTTCGCAAGTCAAGGGAATATTTTCCTATGAGAGTGGTTCGTAAGTTGAAATGTTCACAACTAGGGCCGTTTGTAAGTCGAGGGTTGGCTGTATTACTAATATTCCAATTACAAAATACAGTGGTGCCTTGAGCTGTGAACTTAATTTGTTCCAGGATGATGGTCATAACTCAAGTTGGTTGTAACTAAAAGCACCATTTCCCATAGGAATACATTGAAACGTGATTAATCTGTTCCAGCTGTTTCTTGGTCATGTCTCAAGGCACTGGTTGTATCTCAAAGCATTAGTTCCCATAGCAACTAATGCAAAAGCAGTTAATTCATCCATTAGGGGAAGACTTTTTTTAAAACCTAAAATGACCTCTAAGGTTAAAAAAAGGGCAGGAAAGGAAGGAGGGAACAAAGGGGAAAAGAGGAAAGAAAAAAGGTCATAACTGGGGTACACAGACCCCTCAGACAAAGGTTTGTGCTTTTAGGCACAAAAAGAGAGAGGCTAGAGAAAAGACAATGGGTCTAAAGCACATTTTAAACAAAACACATTTTAAAACAACACATTTTAAACAAAACATATTTTAAACAAAACACCTTTTAAAAGGTGAGATGGTCATCATTGGGAGGTAGAACTCTCCTCCTTTGTGTCATCTTCTCCAGGGGTTTCCTGTCGCTGTCTCTTGGCTGCAGGCTCCATTCTGGTCAAAAATCTGTCCAATGTCACCTGATTCATCCTGCGCTTTCTGAAATGGCTGACCACATTGTCATTCATCATGTCCAAAACTCTGCCTGCCACAGTCCTGTTTGGGTGGTGCCTCTCAAAGAAGTCCTGGCATTCGTTCCATTTCTTGAAGATGGATCTCATCTCCTCACTGCTAACCTGCACTCCCGCTTCCTCTTCCTCAGTGGAAAGCTCCTTCACAAGAGCCTTCTGCTGCTCAATTTGCAGTTCTGCAAGTTCTTCTGTGTTCACCTCCTCTTCATAGTATTCAACCAGCTCCTCTACATCCTCCTCATTGACATCCAGACCCATGCCTTCCCCCATGGAAGTGATCTTCTTCCCTCTGCTCTGTTCTTTCTTTGGAGCCATGAGTACTGTTCAGCACACCACACAGTACACAAACCCTAAGAGCCACAGAATTAAAAAAAACATTCCAGCAGGGACTAAAAATGCTACAACAACACACTTCAAGACCCATCAGAGCACAGAAACATAAACCCCCACCCAGCCAGCCAGCCCAAACCCACACTGCAAAACCCTGTACAGTACTCTCTGTTTTAAAAAACAAAGTCAAAAAGCAAAAATCCAAAAACCAAAAAAAAAAATTTTTAAGCAAAAAATGCAAAATAAATAAATAAATAAAAATACAGTACAGTACTGTACAGTAGTAGGCAGTCCGAAGTCTCTCTCCGAACCCACACTCTCTAACCGCCAGGGAGAAGGAGCTACAGAGAAGCAGCCTCTTCGCTGACCAACAGTTAACTGAAGGACAAAAGGACGGAAAGCAGTTCAAACTCCCTACCTTTTTTCTAGTCGTATCTCAAAGCGCTGGTCGCAAGTCAAAGCAAAATTTTGCAACCGGAGCTGGTCATAACTCGAATTGGTCACAAGTCAAGATGTTCGTACGTCGAGGCACCACAGTATACACAATCATATACATCTGTAATACAATGCAAAGACTGCTAACATTTTGTACTAAAGAGTACTAAGGCAGACTTCTATCATAAGAATCAAAAGACAGACAGCATTTCCAATCTTCTCAAAAGTGTTGATGTGAGTATTCTTCAAACAAAGAAATAAACTTACGTTCTTTTTTTTTAAATCTGCTACAAGAAATTCATCTCTTTCAACAGTAGGGGCAAAATTGCTTCCAATGACCCGCACAGCATACTAAAACTGCTGGGCTACATCAGCTGAAATTAAAATCACAGTCAGTGAAAAATTAGTAAGAGTTTTTAACATGATTCACACACATATACACATGAACTAAACCAACGAACAAATAGAGCTTTTAACAACTTGGCACCTGTAACAGAGTAAGATAAATGTTACAAACACTTATTGCACAACCAAGATTTTTCTTTAACATACTGTTTCTTTAGAAAGAAGAGCATGGAAAAGTACCATTTTGGACTACAGCTCCCAGAGTCCCCAGTGCAGCAAAAGTTGAAGGTATTCACTGTCCTGATCTTTGCAAAGCTGTTCAAAAAGTCTTGAATTCAGTGATTTGTTTTTTAAAAAAAATCTGACAATTTTGACTGATTCATTTAAAGTCTGCTTTAGTTTTTCTGGTATCTTCTTAGCAACTATGTAGTTTCCCTATGTATGCAGTAATGGTACAAAGTCACCGACTGTATGATTTCCTTAATCCATTCTACAAGTCCAATAAGCTTTTCAGACACTGCTTGTGTCCTGTCTGTGCTAATTCCTATGCATTTCAACCAATCCATGTCATGATATGTTATAAAATTGTTTAAGCTCTTAAATACTTCTTCATCCATACTTCTTCTTCTAGGTGTACCAGGGAGGAGATGAGCAGTGTCAAAACCTTGAACATGATCCAAGACGCAATGGGCAACCAGTGGAGGTCAGCCAGAACCGGAGTGATGTGGTCAAATTTACTTGCACCCACCAGTAGTCTGGCTGCTACATTTTGGACCCACTGAAGTCTCTGGATCAGGCTCAAAGATCAGGCTCTCCCCAGGTAGGGAGGCCATTAGACCTCTACAAGAGGTCGGGCTTTCTTTACAGTGCTTCCAACTTTATGGAACCAGCTTCCAGAGCAGCTCCATTGACATTTAGGAAGCAATTGAAGTCCTTGCTTTTCAAAAAGGCTTTCCACACTGACTCTAGCTGACCGCCTTATCACTTATACAGCATTCAGAAGATTTGCAAAATAGTTTTCGTGAATATCTTCCTGTTCCTGATACAAGCAAAAACTGGATTAGACATCCATTTTCAGTTAATCTGTAGGAACTAGAAGGGCTCACAGCAGCAGAGGAAGACAAGCTCATAGAAATATCCACAGATGGTGCTCTGAAACTGCAGTTCAAGGAACAGTCCCTTCCATATTTCTGGGCTCACTCACAAGCAGATTTTCTGGAACTATCAAAGAGGGCTATGAAAGTATTAGTGCCTTTTGTAATGACGTACTTGTGTGAAAAACCATTCTCTGCTCTCCTTTATATTAAAAATAAGTCTAGAAACTACTTGAAAAACGTGAAGTCAGAACTCAGAATACAAGTTTCAGCTATTAAGCTGAATATAACAAGGCTTGTAAGCAAAATGCAGGACCAGCCTTCTTATTCATTATAATTATGTTAATATAATATGTTCTCCCCCCCCACTCAACTTGTATTTAATGAGGTACAGTTTTGTACAAATTATATTCATGTCATTTTCTAGCGTTCATTTTCATGTGACATTTTGTATAGGTGCATCATACAAATGATTTTATGTGCTTGTAATTTCAGTTTCTCCAGAAAGAAGGCGTTTCATGAGAAATTTTAAATAAATATTTGATGCAATTTACGGTTTTAAATCTTGAGTTAAGCCTTGGTGGACCACAGCAACAAAACATATTTAAAAGGAATAAAGAAAAAGTTAAGAACTGCTATCTTAGCAGGTTGCATCTCCAGGGAAACAGCCTCCTGAATTCTCCTGGAGAATTCTCAGAATTGCAGTCTAAAAAAAAACACAAACCTACAGACACCTGTAGTATCAACTGCCTGCCAGCCTCTCCAACACCACAAAAACTAATGAGTTTTGTTAAATTCCCCCACTGCATCCCTTGCAGTGAGGGGCTCTCACTGCTGTCTCCAGTTAGACATGTGCACCAATGGAGGTTACTGCTGTTGGTATATCACCATATACAATACCAAAGGTGTCTTTCTTTTATTTCTTCTTTTCTAGCACAATGACACTCAATGTCGGATAGAGACTTCCTATTTTTAGTTATTACAGATTTATGTTTTGCACTCTTCTAACCAATGCCAATGCTGCTGATAATCTTGTTAAGTAATTTTTCCTCTTAATAAAACCAACGGTAATGAGTAAACAAGGATTCAATTTAAAACTGGAAATACTATTTGCTGAAAAGACTTGAGGCTAGGTTAGGAGAATATGAGCTTTTGAGTGAAGGAATCCAATTTCCTGTAGACTCAAGCATATGCCATGTTATCTTCAAAGGATAAGATACAAGGGGAGGGGATAGTCAATTACATGAGCAAGACCCTATATTTCCCATAAAGCCTTCTCTTTCTGAAATGTGCCTTGGATATTAATGCTTCTTCCAGATTTATTTTATGGGGGTATTATTAATATTAAAATTGTATTATTGTCTGCATCAGTTTCCGGGTTGAAGTGACTACTGTGTTATTTTCTTCTCTGGTTTTTGATTCCCTCACAGGCTCTACTACCAAAATCATTATTCTGTCTTAATTCCCCTTCCAATATGCAGATGCAACATATCCCTTGAAGTGCCTATACTAATTTCCTGTCAGCTCCCAGTTGGCTCCATAAGCATAAGCAGCTGCTCCTTTTCCTTGACACCACCCATGGCCTTGGTACCCTATCTTGTAGCTTTTTTATCCAGATGCCAGCAGTGACTGCCTCCCAAAAAATCTGCACAATGCCACCTCTGCCACCTCTCTTCCTTCAAACAGATAATCAAAACCCATCTATTCCATCAAGCCTCTGATTCCACAGTCAGATAACCAACTCACTGTGGTGTCTAACCAGCTAATGGTGACCCATTCTAGGGTTTTACTCAGAAGTAGTTTACCAGTCTCTTCTTCTGGAGGCGCTCTAGGGCTATGAACACTGCCATACAAACTGGCTTTTCCCAACTCCCAAACGCTGGATCCACAGGTAGATACCCAACTTACTGAGGTATCCAGCCACAATCCTTGATTACTGTGGGTGAAATCTAACACCACCCCATCACCTAAAGAGCCCCATCTGATAGCCCACACAGTCTTTTCCCTCCCTCTCCTTACTTTTTACATCTTGTCTAGGGGACCAGTCATCCTGAATGGTTTCTGGAATTCATTTTAAGACAGGGGGGCAGAATTCTGACACACTGGGTAGGGTGACTAGATGAAAAAAATTGTACATTCAGTAGCTGCTTAGAAGAGGAACTTCCTCCTCCACACAAGTGTTATTTTCTTTTTCCTTCAACTGATCACCCTAACTGTGCAGAACCTTCTTTGGTGCAACATCAGCCACAAGTTCTGGGGCTTAGTAATGCTATGCAGGGCCCTTGAGGAAAGTCCAGAACATTTTGGTAGTCAACTCTACCCATGGAGTCACAGTTACTAATACATACCCCCAAAGCACTTCCATTTCTAATACCCACAGTCAGTGCAATTTTCCTTGATATTCTTTCATTAAGAACATGCATTTTAACAGCATTGTCTGGTTCAGAGTAGCCTCAGGATTATTGTTTTTTTTTAAATAAAAAAACTAAATCCTGCAACATTTTTAAAATCTCAGATTTCTGCAGCTTTTTACTCTTAAATTGTACCTTAGAATCTGATTTTTTTTAAAAAACTAACCCCCAAATAAAATCAAACATGGCTTTGTACTTTTCATAACACAAGATGTTCAAGTGCATGATGTGGCTGGGCTTTATTTGGGAGTTAGTTTTCTTCCTGCCACTCTTCTCCTTGCAAATGCTATTTTATGACTTTAGATTAGGAATAGGGATTAAATAGCTCTCCAGATGTTATTGGATTACAATTCCCATCATCACTCACAACCAAGGTTTCCTCTAAGTCATGCTTGTGTGTGGGTACATGCAACTCTACCTCCCTCCACATAGCTCTCTTCCTCCTCCTCTGTGCAGTAATAGCATTCAACCCCTTTGGTTCTGGTCGTGACGAAACTCTCTGCAGAGGGGGCTGAGTCACGCACACATGCAGGGGTGAAACTGTGTGCACAAGACGTGGAGACCCACCCAGCAAGACTGAAAATTAGAGGGTAAGTTGTTCACAACTGATCAAACTGGCTAGCACAGATGGAATTGTATCCCAACAACATCTGGAGGTACTACATTTCCCAACTTTACTTAAAAGACAAAGGGCTTTGTCTTTTATCAGGAACCTAAAGTAAGACAAAATTAGACATGGTTTATTTTGTGTCTTCCCCTCCCCCCCCCCAGTTCAACTGCCAGAATTCATAATGAACTCCTCCAGCTACAATTCTAGTGGTCTTAGCCAAAAAAATTCCACATTCTGAGAGGAGTTTCAGGTTCCTCAGCGGTTCCTTACCAAGGCTATGCCTGCAGATGGTCATTAAAGCATGGACCTTGATGGAACCTTACAAGCAATGCATTAGAGCACAGTAGTCTCTCTGTTCATTGTGCCTAATACTCCCCTAATGCTTTATGTTCATGCTTTAATGACCATCTGCAAACACAGCCTTGACAAGAAACTGGTGAGAAGCACCTCTGAAAAGTTAAGATTTTGGGGGACTAAATTACCAGAACTTTACCTGTGGCAATTCCTGCTGAATCCTGATTCCTGCTGAATCCTGTAGTGAAAAAAATTCAAAAATCTCATGCATACATGAGATGCAAAGAATAAACAGATGCTCCTGAGGAAAGGCTTCATTTTCTCAGGAACCTGTCTGATTATGTATATGTTGAACATCAGCCTGTTCTTTAGAATCTGTTCCCCAAAGTGAGTTTCCAAGAGGTTAGTCAACGTAGTCCAATTTTATGTCTGTTTTGAGTAAATTCCACTGAATTCAGTGGATTGTCTTGTTTCCAATTTTGCATGTATCTGAAAGCATCACTAGGCTGCAATCCTGTGCACACTTATCTGAAATACGTGTACCCCAGTAGATCTAGTACAACATAGTCAATAGTAAACAAATATAAATTGGGCTGGCAATATTTCAATTAGGTGGCAGATATGGCAGCTTGGGCAGATTATTCACCACTGCCCACTCCTTCAAAACCCTAGTTACTTCTCTTCCATTTTAAATGGTAATATTTGGACACCAACTACTGCTTATAAATTAACCAACTCTATCCACTGTAGTATGAATTTTCTATAAAACTGGATAAGCTTAACTGTGCCTTTCTTATCCAAAGACTACAATTCCCATTAACTACTACATAAAAATACATTCCTTACTAATAAGGAAAAATACATTCCTTACTAATAAGGAATAATACTTTAATATTCTCAACATCAGAACTTCAGGACAGAGCCAACAGTCGCTCACACCAATAAAAATATTGATACTTGGAGAAATATTTTTATTTATTTGATTTATACCCCGCCCATCTGGTCTTATTTTCTTACATTAGTCTACAAAAGAATGTGATTTTTTAATATGTTGTTTGGCAGCATGGGAACACTGATTTGTAAAACTAAAACTTACATCTTTTGCTTCAGTAAACAAAACCACATCCTAAAACGTTTTCCATATCATGTCTCATATCAGTTTCTACCACTCAAGTGCAGTATAAGAGCTTTACTGTATCTCTTTTGCTCGTGAATATGACATAACAATATTGATTTCTGAGCAGCTACCCGCTGGTAGCCTGTCTCTAATAGTCACAGATACATATCTTCCTCAATCTCAGGAATCCCAACGGTCAAGGTGTGCAATTTGCCCAGCACCACATCACATGCACTTCCTTCCTTAACCACGACAGCCTCCTTTGAGAAGCTCAGCCCAGGGAGCTCTTCCCACAAAGGCCTGCGAGGCAGGTGAGGAGGAGGCACAATAGTTGTCCTCCAGGGGACTCAACGGGAGCTTCGCGGGAAGAGGAGCCCGAAACTAGACCTCCCACCTCCGCGCATGCAAGGCATGCCCCCCCCAAGAGTCCTGTCTCTCCCACGGCACTGCCACTGGTGGGCATCCCTTCTGGCGGGAGAGGCCAGAGAGCCGCCCCGATAGTCTCTCGACCGACCCATCCCCGCAGGAGGAGCAGCCGCCCGCTGCCCTCGCCGCCTGCCTGCAACCTCGCTACCGGGGACGTGAGTGCGAGGACGGGATCGCTCCGCCCGGAGAGCAACGAGTGGCTCCGGCAGCAGCAAAGCAGCCCTTCCTCCAACCCTCCTCCTCCTCCTCCTCCTCCTCCTCCTCTTCCCCCCCCTCCCCGGGCCTGGCTCTTCTCTCCAGACCTTCGTTTGGTAGCGGGGAGCCAAGCAGCCCTTCCTAGCGGGCTCTGAGGAGGGCGATCCCCTGGCGTTACCTTCGCCTTTCCCCAGGATGCGGCAGCACAGGTTCTGCAGGAGGACGTTGGGAGACTTCTGGTCCGGACTCGCCATCCTGGCATCGGCGGGAGGGGAGGGGGGATGGTGCGCCCCCACCCTATCTTCGCCTACTCCGTTACTGTACTTAAGGCATCATTTTAATAGAACCGCCGAAGGAAAGGGGGAGGAAGGCAAAGCAGCCACGGTATTCAAACGCAGCCCCCCTATACTGTAAGGCCTCGCAGCTCGGGCGGTGTAACACCGAACCCTTTCCGTCGCGCTACCGACGGAATGCGGCCAAGAGGTTCCGCGGCATCAACGGGCACCGACATAAAACACCGGGCAGCGGGGGGGGGGGAGTGGGAACGTGTGCTTCTACGTCTAATTTCCTTCTCAAGCCGCCTCCTGACGACAGTTCAGCTATTATTCTGTCCATGATCTGTCAGACACTTCCCTTGAAGGGAACAAAAAGAGGTTTCTCACTCGTATGTTGGCCACGCCGTCATGTCACTGGCCAAGGCATGACGTCATCACCCTTAAATTCTTGGCTCGGGAGCGTGTAACAGACTGGACTGCCTTCAACCTTTCCCAGCATTGTCTTTCCTAGAGAATCCTGTGTTCTTATGATGTGTCCAAAGTAGGACAGCCTCAACATTTTTGCCTCCAGAGATAGATAGTTCAGGCTTGATTTGAGCTAGGACCGATTTGTTCGTCTTTCTGGCAGTGTAGGGTATCCACAAAGCTATCCTTCAGCACCATGTTTCAAGTGAAATCTTTTTTTTCCTGTTATCTTTCTTTACAGTCCAGCATTCACACCCATACATGGAAATACAAGAGTGTGGATGGTCTTAGTCTTGGCGTACAATGACACATCCTTACACTTGATTTTTTTTTCCCCTAGTTCCTTCTTCGCTGCCCTTTTGAGTCTCAGCCTTCTGATTTCTTGGCTGCACTCTCCATTTGATGACTGAAGCAAGGAATACAAAATCTTTCACAATTTCAGTTTCTTCATTCTCAACGTTAAAGTTGTGTAGCTCTTCTGCAGTCATTATGTTTCGCCTCTTATGGTTTCACTGTGGTCTTGCTTTGGCACTTTCTTCTTTCACTTTTGTTTCAGTCATTGTTGCTTTCTGTCAATATGGTGTCATAGCTTAAATTATTCCACAAATTTTCACTCCGTCATCTGAATCTAGTCTGGCTTTTTGTATGATATGTTCTGCCTACAGACTGCTCAGATAAGGGGAGAAAATGTACCTTTCTCTTACACCTTTACCTGTGAGAGGCCACTCTGTCTCTCCATACTCTGCCCTAATGGTAGCTTCTTTTCCACAATCATGGTTTATGCATCAGGACAATCAAGTGCTCAGGCACACCCATTTCTTTCAGAACAACCCATAGTTTCTCATCCACACAGCAAAAGGTCTTGCTGTAGTCTATAAAACCAAGTGATCTTCTAAAATTCTTTGGTGTGTTCCATGGATATTTGCAATATGATCTTGAGTGCCTCTTCATTTTCAGAAACCAGCTTGAATATCTGGCATTTCTTGTTCCATATAAGGTAAAAACCTTTGTTGCAACACTTTGGCCATCACTTTGCTTGCGTTTTCTAGGTAGAGAATACTTAGAAGTCATTTACCATTCTTTTCTTTTGGATCTGTGCAATGTGCTGAAGGCTACAAAGGTTGGCTTTTCTGGGATGCACAATGAAGGCTGGCCTGGAACATTATACTGTGTTTATTTCTGACTCATAGAAGGGCTGAAACATAGGATGTATTTGTGGTTTATTTTGACAGGTTGTAGTCAAAAGTATATTGATGGGGTGGTTGATGAGAAGTGGAAGTTCAAGAGAAAGGTGGCTTGCTTTTTCTTAAGAAGAAAGTGAGTTGATGTGCACTCCTTGTTGAGAATACTGAATTAAAATCTTGCATGGTTTCTAACATTGAATATCAGTGGGAGGGAAGGTTTTAATACCTAAAGGGGTCCTCCTTTCCCACTAACCTATTGCTAAAGGTTTTTTTTTCCTTTCTCTGGCTTGGCCCTCGCCTCTTCCTGTCTGTTTGCTCTGCTTCCTTTATTACTCTTTCTCTCTCCATTCCTAATCTCCGAGCATACAGGAAGCCTGAAGATATGCTCCCCACATATGGAGACTCAGTTTTTCCTATTTTTCTACTGACTATAACTATAGACAGCAACTGTAAATAAAGATAACTTTTTTTCACTTAGATTACTTCCAGAGGGATTTTTAACATATAAAGTGCTAGTTAAAGGTAAAGGTAAAGGTTCCCCTTGACAATTTTTTGTCCAGTCATGTTCAACTCTAGGGGGCGGTGCTCATCCCCGTTTCCAAGCCATAGAGCCAGCGTTTTGTCCGAAGACAATCTTCTGTGGTCACATGGCCAGTGCGACTTAGACACGGAACGCTGTTACCTTCCCACTGAGGTGGTCCCTATTTATCTACTTGCATTTGCATGCTTTCGAACCGCTAGGTTGGCGGGAGCTGGGACAAGCGACGGGCGCTCACTCCGTCACGTGGATTCAATCTTATGACTGCTGGTCTTCTGAACCTGCAGCACAGGCTTCTGCGATTTAACCTGCAGCGCCACTACGTCCCATATAAAGTGCTACTCACTGTGAAAAGGGGTACGCTACTGAGACTGAAACTATTCTCACACTTTATCTGTGCATTTGTTGTTTGTACTTGATACTCTGCTAACTAAAAAAGGAATTAACCAAATTCTCCAGTAGAAGACACCCCCCTAATGTAATTGGCATGGGAATATTGGTACATTAATAAATTACTATTTTCCAATTATAACATTAATAACATTAAATTATTTTTCCATTTTTAATCTTAGTTTCAGACTCTAAACATAAGTAAGCCTGGACTTCCCTCTATTTTTGAAAATAATTATTTGTCCAGCTCATAATTAAATAGTGGTATATTTTCAGCATTTTCTGAAAAGATTTGTAGGCTAAATCTGCAGAGTTGAGTGGCTATAATGAGAATAATTAAGACTGGTCCAAGTCATTTTGCTGTCTCTCCGTGTACTCCCCACATACAAACACCAACTAGATTAGCAGCTGAACCGTACTTTTGGTATTCTCTTGCTATACCTCATGACAGGATAGGCAAATAAATGAACAATACTGTATACTGTTCATGCCGATACATGAAATTATGCTGGTGGAAATGTGCTGAGCATTACCCCTGGCAACAAGGAATAGTGCAATGAAACTGTGTAACTGTTTGCATGTCCCCAGCATGACCGATTGCATGATGCACCAATAGAAGGGTTTTGGGGAGAGCACTTCCACCTTGACCATAGCAGAATTTCCACTTGTGCAACCTCACGTTGCAGTGTGCATGCCTGCACAACAGAATTTTGACCACTGTGTGCTTCTTTACATAATTCCAGCAAACCCTAGAAAATACTTATTAGAACAGAGTATACTGGGGGTATTGGGTTATACATGCTCTCAACCACATTGAAGCTGTACTCTTCTGATGTAAGGTATCTGTTTCTGCTTCACACGGTGCATGGGAAATGGGGGTACAACAATAATATACTATCTTGCATTTCCATTTTTTAAACACCAGGTGGCAATATAGGGGTCATGAAAAGCAGCATTGTGGACATTCAGTACAGAAAACCATAACTGTGTATAAAAGATGCAATTCTATGAATTCATGCTCTCCTTGCCACCTAAATTCAAGGAGGCTGTTTTGGCACTAAATCAGTGTCTGATATCAGGAATGGAATGGATGAGGGTAACTAAACTAAAACTTAATCCAGACAAGATGGAGGTGCTCCTAGTCAATTAAAAGGCACATCAGGAAATAGGAATGTAGCCTGTGCTGGACAGGCACAGGTGCACAGCTTGGTGGTGGTCATGGACTCACCTCTGAGCCTAGATGCCTAGGTTTCAGCAGTGCCCAGAAGTGCCTTTGCACAATTAAAAGTACATTGGTGCCTTGACTCACAACCATCCCTACTTACGACCAATTCAAGTTATGACCAGCTCCGGCCACAAAATTTTGCTTCGACTTGCGGCTGGAGCTTCCAGTTACGACCAGGAAAAGGCAGAGGGAAAGGCGGGAAATTCAAATAGCTAACCGTTGGTGGCAAAGAGGCTGCTTCTTTGTAGCTCTTGCGCCCCAATGATTACAGCAAGGGTCAGGGAAATTTTTACTGTAACTTTTACAGTAAAGTACTGGGAAAGGAATGCAGCAGTGGGAGGAGGCAGGGGCGGGGGCGTCCCTCTGCACTCCTCGCCACCCTCCGCAGGGCCTCTGCACCCGCTGCCGCTGGGTCCTGATCCTCAGCACAGGGGCAGAGGGGCCCTGATCCCAGAGGAAGGGCCCTCCCGCCCTGCTGCCACCTCCTTCCTGGCAGACTGCACTCAGTCCTTGGCCCCACGGGACCGAGACCCAGTAGCAGCAGTGGCAGTGAAAGTCGTTGCCCCCCCCACGTTTTGTGGGGGTCAAAACCAAGTGGTTTCAATCAGTTTCAGGAGCCATTCTGAAACCCAACCAGTCTTGCTGCAATGAAGCCCTGCCTCAGCAAGGGTTGTATCTCAATGAGAATGAATCTCATTTTGAGCCATGTCAGGGTAAAGCTCGTTGGTATTTTTCTAAGGTGAAAAAGATTGAGTCTAAGATCAAGACATGTTAGGTATTTACCACCCAGCTGTGCTGTCATTGGGGTTATGTTTCTGCGCTGTGATGTTTTGTTTTTGGTCTGAATAGGCTCTGATCTGAAAAGGCTCCTTGGATGGCCAAAGGACTGAGTGTGGGTGTGTGAAAATCCCACCTAGTGAGAAATCTAAGGAGCCTATTCAGACCAGGGGAAAGTAAAACCAGGGTGGAGGATATATCAGGGATGCATTACCAACTCTCTTCAGACTGAAGAAGCTACTTGGATGAGTAGTGAAACCTTTCAACATAAAAAAAAGAAGTCCATTTGCCATGAAGCTACTTGGATGAATAGCAAAATGTTTCAGCCTAATAAGAAATAAGTCCAACTGCCATGACTCAGCTTCCAGATAATCTCACCGGGATGACTGAGAATCTTCACAGATGCACTGGAGCAGAAGTTCAACCTAAATGTAACAAATAGGTGTGGTGGTTCAATATCTGGCTCGTTTTTCTTCAAATAAACCACCAGACATCCGAGGTTCTGAAATGGGTGTAACATTTATTGCAGTGTTCAACAAGAAACCAGTGTCTGCAAAAGCGTTTATCACCTTCCAACAACTGGTCAGCAAGGGGCTTCCAATTTTCTCCCTTGAAGGGGTTTCCCCCTTCCGAGGTCCAGGGTCCAGGCCAGTCCATAGACAAATTAGCATTTAATATCTGTCCGGTCTCTCCTTCCAATAGGGGTACTGTGTCCTCCTCCCGATTGTCCAACCCAGGTAGGTTCTCTGGTGGGTGTCAGGGTCCCGTGGGTATCCCCTCATTTGGATGTCCCCTCATTCTCCATTCTGTTCTCTCACGTCTTTCCCTTTGGACTCTCTCCTTCTCCTCCCTCAATTTTCTCCTCCACTCTTTTGCTTCCATCTCATCCCAGTAAGAAGGTCTTGGTGTTACCTCCCTCCTTCTTCTGTAATCTACTTCTTTCTTTGGAATCCACAGTCTTTCCCACTTGCCAGTCCATGGATCCTGCATCCAGATCCACTCCCAACCTGGCGGTAACTCCCCTTCTCCCCTTTTTATATCAGCCATCACCTCCTCAACCTGTACCCTCTGCTTCTGCTCTTTTCCCGTCAATTCCTTCCTGGTTTCTTTAAATGTCAATTTTTGTAATCCTTCTTCTCTCCTCCCAGGTCTGTCTCTTGCAGTTCCGCCTTTCTAGGAAGGGAAATAGGCATGGTCTGAACCTCCTTCTCTGAAGTTTGAGGGAGGGAGGGCACTCCAGCGAGAATGGTCTGGTTCTCTCCTCCAATCTTACAATAGGTAATACCTCAACACGTCAAGTTGGTTGGATGCTCCTTCCCATTTCTCTCTCAAAACAACCTCCTGAGGTAATTAAGCTAGCCTCAAGTCACCCAGTGGGCTTAACGGTCAAGATCACCCACCACTCTAACCGTTACACCAGGGGAGCGAGAAGAGGACCCGACCGGCAGCCGACCCTGCATGGGGATTCCCAGGGCAGCCTAGGTTCAACAGAAAAGCAAGGCACCAGGAGGAGGTGGGAAATAGTCCACATCCTTGCCGGGACGCTCCCGGTTCAACGCCGGGTGAAAACAGCGGGCGCGGGGTCTTGTCTCTCTCCGCTGCCTGTGGCGGGGGAAGAGCCAACGGCTCTCCGCCTCGTGGCCTCCTCGGCCGCTCAACCGCTTGGCGCCTTTCTTGGCTCCAACGGGCGAGGGCGCGCGGGGGACGGGGGAAACGCTCCGCCGAAGGGAGCGGGAAGAGAGGAACTGGTCGTCGAGGGAGCCCCCGGGGACGCCGACCAGTCGCCCGGACAGAAGAGGCGCCGGCGACTTTTTGCGGGAGGCAAAGGGAGAAGCTGTGGTTTTTAACCAAGAGACAAATGAGTTTGGCCCCACGCTTCAGAGAGGGTCTCAAAGCGTGTCGTCAGTGACGAGAAAGCCCATGTCATAAAAGAGTGGTTTTCTGATGTGGGCAAACGCCCACGCATGTGGCACGGCTGCAGGCACAGTTTACCTCAGAGTGAGCAACAAAACCCTCAAAGGAAGCCCTGTGGTCATCGCACAATACTGTACAAATGTGGCAAAACGAGTCTTCTTACCTTGGGGGTGGGAGGGAAACTTTAATGGCATTTTTAACGCAGGTGTTTTGCTGTTGGTGTGTATAAATTTCCATAATTGTGTACAGTATTTGTTTCACTGCGGTAGTGCTGTTTCAATATTACAGTTTAATTTGAGATTTGTTTTCTTTTTTCTTTTAAAATTAATCTTGTAAGTTGCCTTGGGTCCCACAAAGGAGACAACGCTCATCATAATCATAATCATCTTAGAACTGTCTTGGCATTTTGACTTTTGTGGGCTGGGGTGATTGTTTATTCAACAGTAGCCAATTGTTCCTTCTAGCTGTTGAAATTCAAAGAGTCCCACTTCTCTGTTACTTGCTCTATCCCTTTCTTTCCTTGGTTGGTGGCAGTTGTATTTGCTGTTGATCTGTTTGGTTGGTTACTAGTATCTGTGCACTAAATAATGCAGTATACACAAGTCTAATTTCAAGGAACTCTTAGAAGTGTCTCAGGAGTGAGTTTTTGGGGCTTTAAGTACCAGTTAATGAGAAAAAGGGTGGACTCTGGGGAACTTTGTAGCTATTATCCTCTGTGGATTTCCGTACTAATGTAACTGTAGCAAAAAGAGAATTTTACCAGAAACTCACAACTGCAACAGAAAGGCAGGATAGAAATCAACATAGTAGCTAGTATTACACCTGTGATAGAGATGCAATAAATTAATTATAGCCTTGTTGTTGCTGTTGTTTAGTTGTTAAGTCGTGTCCGACTCTTCGTGACTCCATGGACCAGAGCACACCAGGCCCTCCTGTCTTCCACTGCCTCCCGGAGTTGGGTCAAATTCATGTTGGTAGCTTTGATGACACTGTCCAACCATCTCCTCCTCTGTTGTCCCCTTCTCCTCTTGCCTTCACACTTTCCTAAAATCAGCGTATTTTTCAGGGAGTCTTCACTTCTCATCAGATGGCCAAAGTATTGGCCAGCTTCAGGATCTGTCCTTCCAGTGAGCACACAGGGTTAATTTCCTTCAAAATGGATAGGTTTGTTCTCCTTGCAGTCCAGGGGACTCTCAAGAGTTGCCTTCAGCACCACAATTCAAAACCATCTATTCTTTGGTGGTCAGCCTTCTTTATGGTCCAGCTCTCACTTCCATACATTGCTACTGGAAAAACCATAGCTTTGACTATGGTGACTTTTGTTGGCAAGGTGGTGTCTCTGCTTTTTAAGATGATGTCTAGGTTTGTCATCACTTTCCTCCCAAGAAGCAGGCCTCTTTTAATTTCATGGCTGCTGTCACCACCTGCAGTGATCATGGAGCCCAAGAAAGTTCTCTGAGTTGGGAATTGGTGGCCTGGCATTGGCCTGGCTCCGTTCCTTCTTGGAGGACTGCCCCCAGAGAGTACAGCTTCGGGAGAATGTCTCGGCCCCGTGGAGTCTCAACTGTGGGGTTCCACAGGGGTCGATTATCTCCCCAATGCTGTTTAACATCTATATGAGGCCACTGGGTGGGGTCATCAGGGGATGTGGAGCTCGGTGTCATCAGTATGCTGATGATACTCAGCTGTACATCTCCTTTCCGCCTACCACAGGAGATGCCGTTCTGTCCCTTCAGCGCTGCCTGGGGACCGTACTGCAATGGATGCAGGAGAACGGGCTGAGGCTGAACCCGGACAAGACGGAGGTACTGAGGGTGGGCGCCCCCACAATCGGGGGTTTGGGAAACTCCCTCACTTTTGGGGGGGGGTGACCCTCCCCGCCAAGGATGGGGTTCACAGCCTGGGGATCTATCTGGACCCGGCGCTCACCATGGAATCCCAGGTGGCGTCGGTTGCCCGAACCGCCTTTTACCATCTCAGGCGGATAGCCCAGCTGCGGCCCTATCTCGAGGTGGGGGCACTCACTACGTTGGTGCATGCGCTCGTAATCTCAAGATTAGACCACTGTAATGCGCTCTACGTGGAGCTGCCTTTGAGGCTGTTGCGGAAACTACAGGTGGTGCAGAATGCGGCGGCCAGACTTCTCAGTGGTGTGAAAAGATACCAACACATTTCGCCCACTCTGGCCGCATTGCATTGGCTGCCCATCCATTTCCGCATCGACTTCAAAGTGCTGATGCTTGCTTATAAAGCCCTAAACGGCTTAGGGCCTCGTTACTTGGCGGAACACCTACTTCCACCAAGTTCTACCCGCGCAAGTCAGGAGGTGAGGCTGAGGAGCCTAACGCCGAGGGAGGCCCGGATAGAAAAGACAAGAAATAGGGCCTTCTTGGCGGTGGCTCCTCGCCTCTGGAATAACCTTCCCCCTGACATTTGCGCGGCTCCCTCACTGGGTACTTTTAAAAAACAACTAAAAACATTGATGTATTGGCAGGCCTTCCCGTTTATCAACTCCTGATCCCCCTTTCCTTCTATTCCCTAGTTCCCATCTTGTTGCAACTTTTCCTTTGTATAATTATTTTAACTGTATTGTCATTGTTTTTATTGTTGTAAACCGCCTAGAGTAATCTTAATTGATTAGATAGGCGGGATATAAATAAAATAAAGAAATAATAAAATAAATAAAATCTGTCACTGCCTCAAAATCTTCCCCTTCTATTTGCCAGGAGGTGATGGGACCAATGGCCATGATCTTAGTGTTTTTTTATGTTGAGCTTCAGACCATTTTTGTGCTCTCCTCTTTCACCCTCATTAAGAGGTTCTTTAATTCCTCCTCACTTTCTTCCATCAGAGTGGTATCATCTGCATATTGGAGGTTGTTGATATTTCTTCCGGCAATGAATGAATGAATACTTTATTACGATCAACAGATCAGATGTGAATAACACAAAACAACCGCACAAGAATAAACAGAATCAATACAACTATAATATACATTATGTGCAGCAGATTCATAGGGGAAGAAATTCCATAAATAATTGTTAGGAGTATACCCCTACCCCCAGTTCATACATATTCATATATGCAATACATACAGGATTAAGGCACAATTTCTCACCTGCAGACTAGTGCTGCTGCACAGAAGCTGGCCACTTTAAACATTACTGATGGACATTGGTCTGCCAGCAGATAACATGTATAGTACTGTACTCATCATCTCTGCCGGGGATGCTTTGCAAAACTGGATGAATAAAAGTGTCATGGATACCAGTATAGAAGGAGCAATACAACAGCACATGGCCAACCGTCTCCACCACACCAGCCTCACAAGGACATAAGCGCTCTTCATAGGGAATGTTCTTGTATCTGCCTTCCAGCAGGATTGAAGGAAGTACATTAAACTTTGCTAATGTAAAAGTTTTTCTATATTTTGGAAGGGTCAGAATATTCAAATAGCTAGCAGGTAAAAATGCCTGACCATAATCTCTAAAGCCAGGATGGGTCGTAGCTATGCTGACATGGTGTTGCAGCTCATTGTCTGTGATTCGCTGGTGTAGTTTCTGTTTTGCTTTTGTATAGCCCATTAACAAAATAGCACTTCTCGAGAGGCCCAAATTATTTAATTTCTCATTCATAGATCTTTTCCATCTGGACTGAAACTTATCAGTTAGCACTAGGGCAGCCAACCCCACAGGGGTGAAGAACATTTTTAGCCAAAAATTCAGCTTAAGTATCCATGCCCGAGACTCTATCAACATCTGCAATAATTGGCCTACCCTAATGTGACTTACTACGCTAAGGAGCAGGATTTCAACCATAATGTCTCAGTTTAAACATAGTTTTTATGGCTACTGTTTGGGTTTCAGGGTTCAGTTCAGTTGTGTTTCTCTCTAGCCAGCTAAACTCACATCCAGGCCATATTTTCATATAGATTACTCTTTCCTTTTCCTTCTGCTCTTACCATGTGCATTTTGTACTGTACAGCCTGATAAAGAGGTGTGAAGACATAAAAATGCATGGTGTTTTATAACATTCTGATTGGTTGTTATATCACTCATCTGTGGATTTTGACACATCTACCCCTGCCCTGTGAAGCAAGACATTACCTTTCATTGATTGATTAATTTATTGATTTAAATTTTTACCCTGCCCATCTAGTGGTCAGGCCGCTACTCTGGGCAGCTTACAATATATCAAAGATATAGAATAAAACTTCCATGATAGATTAAAACCTCAGACAAAGAAAAGCAAATCTATACTAACAAAATATAAAAATAATTGATACAAAAGATAGAAGATAGCAGCAGAACAGAGGATATTGTTAAAAGAATAATGGGATATCAATAATCAAAACCAAAATTCAAGATAAGGCTATGAAAGGTCTGTGTAAGCAACCACATCTTCACTTGTTTTCTGAAGCCAAGGAGGGAAGAGGCCTGCCACACCTCTGTTGGGAGGGAATTCCACAATGACGTGGCTACTGCAGAGAAGGCCCAGTTCCAAGTTGTTGATTTCCAGGCCTTTCTCAGGGTGGCCACCTGTAACATCCCAATTGTGAGGTGCAGGTAGGATAGGAGGTCAATCTCTGGGAGAGGTGTTCAGACAAATAGCAAAGTCCTAAACCATTTAGGGATTTTCAGTCCTCATACAGATTTTAAACAGCAATGAGGAGAAGATAGACCCCTGTGGGACACCACTTTGCAGTACCCACAGCAACAAAACAGCCTTACTAAGCTGAACCATCTGGTGCTAGTCGCTGAAGAAGGATATAAGCCAGCATAACGCTGTGCTTCAAAGCCCCAACCCTTTCAACCAGTCCAGGAGGATACCATGGTTAAAGGTAACAAAAGCTGCTGAGAGATCCAGAACTACCAGGGTCATACTCTCCCAATCAGTCTCTCAAAGATCATCTAGCAAAATTGTCTCAGTACTACGATGCAGTCTGAGCTTTGACTGAAATGGATTTCAACTATTGGTGTCCTCCAAAACCTGCAATTGATCATCCACCAACATCTCAATGAGTTTCCCCATGTTAATAACAGAATGATAGTTATTTAAACCATCTGTAGTAAGATTGACTTTTTTTCAGAATGGGCCGGATCATTGTCTCATTCAAACAGGAGGGGATATAGGCCTCTGAATAGTGGCTGAGTTTTATTGAAATCAGCAGCATTAAAGTTGTCACTGTCTGACCACCTGACAGAGCTATTTATGCAGGGGTAGATGCCCACATGTCCCAGTGAGGTCCTTTAGTCATGTTCTCTTGTTGGATCCTGCCACACATTACATCAGTTGGTAGTTACAACCAACAGTTGCTCCATTTAACTTAGTGTGTATTAAATTCACAACTTTTTAAAAAGCATTGCTTTCACTTGTGGAATAATTTAATTTCTCATTCCTGAATGATTTCAGAACTGATTATGCTAGTTTATAATACATTAAAAATACTCTGTAGAACAACTGGTATTTTCTGGAATATATATTTCATCTTGTTATCTTTTTTAAAAAATGTTATTGTAGCAACACATACTAATGGAGTGGTTCCCAAATTTTTTTCCACTTGCAGCGTCCCTAAGCAGTGGCGGCAGCGCAGAAAGAGAGATAAGGGTGCTGTGTAGGGCAGGAAATAAAGAAGGAGGGAGGAGCCAGCGCCAGCCAGAAGAGCAGCAGAAAGAGTAGCGTGCCACTTGGTCAATGAAGAAAACAAAGAAAAGCTTTAGCATTGCTCCTGGCTGGTTTGGTGGGGCACCAGAGCCGCAGGGCACAGCAAGGGGCAGTGGGCAGTATGGCATATACTTTGGGAAACACTGCCATAATGTGATGACATTCAAAATATTAATCCCATATTACACCAACATTCCTTTAAAGAATCTAGATTGCAGAGGAGAAATCTGATGACAAAGAGGATGGGGAAAAGCACGTGCAAGAAGAAATCCTGGAGTGCTCTCTTCACTGAAGAAATACTCCATCAAAGATTAGTGTGAAAAGAGTGTCAAGAAAGAAGTTACTTACCTGTAACTCTGGTTCTTTGAGTGGTCCTCTGTGAATACACACTAAGGGATTAATCTGCACCTGAGCAGAGCAGTCCCAGAAACTTCCATAACTTTAAGCACTTGGTGTTGGGACCTCCCCTACACTGACTACATAACTCCGCCCCTGGCACCCGGTGCCTAAATTCTAAGGAACCGACTGCCGCTGCCCATCATGCCATGGCACACGTGATGGACAGCTGGGAGGAGGGCGGGATGTGTGAATTCACAGAGGACTACTCGAAGAACCAGAGTTACAAGTAAGTAACTTCTCTTTCTCCTTTGCGATCTCTCTGAACACTCACTAATGGGACTGGCAAGTTGACTAACCAGGAAGAGGGAACATCATGAAAGTGCAGAAGCCGGGACAGCTCGACCTACCGCAGCTTGAACCTTCGGACAGACATCCAGGCGGTAGTGCGAGATTAAGGTAGAGAGTGGCGCATGTGGCAGCGTGGCAAACATCCGCAATGTCCACTCCACAGGGAAAGGCCGTTGAGGATGCTACAGCTCTAGTAGAATGAATTCTCACTGATTTTGGAAGAGGAGTCTCTGCCAAATCATAGGCAAGATGGATGGTCTTGACTATTCATCTAGAGATGGTCTGAGAGGAAGCTGGTGCACCGAAGGAGGAGCTAGCAAAGGTGACAAAAATATGACAGAGCACGCTTCACATCTAGAGCGTGCAGAGCTGTCTCAAGTGGTGAAGATGGTGTGGGGAAGAAAACAGGAAGCACAGTTGGCTGGTTCAAATGGAAGGCAGAAAAAACCTTAGGCAAGAAGATAAGGTCTGGCCGTAAGGTTGCTTTGCAGAAAGGAGGATCTGCTCTTAGTGTAGCCAGTCCTCCAGCCCTGTGAGCTAAGGCTATCACCAGGAGAAAGGTAGTCTTGAGGGTTAGCAAGTGGATCACTGCTGACACCAAAGGCTTGAAGGGAAGCCTCATAAGCTGCCAAAGTGTTAGTGGTCTATAGGCAGGGTGCATATTCTCCAAGCTTCAGAGAAATAGCTTGCAGGTAGAACGGGCCAGGCCCAGGCAAAACAGGTGAAGGAGAAACTGAAGGAGTGCATCCAGAGACGTTCGCCTAGCAGGCAAATGTTGTTTTGATTCGAAGTGACAGAACGCCTACCCATTATAGGAGTAGGTCAAGGTGGTAGAAGGTTTGTGAGCATGATTGAGCATGTCTGTTACAGACAGAGAAGTCTCCAAGCCGACAGGTGGAGGGACTCGAGGTCTGGATGAAATATCTGACCCTTGTCTCGAGACAGTAGATGAGGGACCAGCTGCAGCATGATGTATTTACAGCTCATGGGAGCAGGACTGAGAACCATGGCTGGCGAGGCAACCAAGGGGGTATAAGTATGACGTTTGCACACTCATGCTGGACTTGAACAACAGTCCTTTGAAGAAGGGGGAAAGGTGGAAACATGTAGAGGAGATGCCAGGAAGGCATCCCCTAGGGAGTTGTGGCCGATGCCAGCTCGGGAGCAGAACATGGCACACTTCTTGTTCGAGAGCCCGCTCATGAGAGCAGGACTGTAGTCTGCTGAGATGGACTGCCACGGAATTGTTCTTGCCTGCCAAATATACAGCCACCAGATAAATGTGGCAAGCATAAAACCATTCTGAAAGGTAGATCGTGTGAAAGAGAAGGTGTAATGAGTGGTGCCCTGCTTGTTTATATAATAAACTGTAGTGGTATTGTCTGATGCGACCTGGACCACCCGCCCATGGAGTAGGAGCTCAGAGGCCTGAAAGGCCTTGTTAATTGCCAGGAGCTCCAGCACTTTGTTATGCAGGCTGACTTCTATCGTGGACCAGCAGCTATGGACAACATGGTGGCATAGACAAGCCCCCCCACCAGCCTGACGGGCTGGCATCTGCAGTTAAGAGACCAAAGGGTCTCCCAATCCATAGGTTGGGGGGGAGTCTCCACCAATTCAGTTGTGCAGCAAGTTCTGGAGTCATCTGGAGCAACATGGATGGGTGGTCGCAAGATATCTGAAAGAGTGAGAGGAATCAGGCTTGAAGGGACCACATCCTCAGTTGAGCATGCTGTCCCATAGCTGTGGTAGATGCCATCAGCCCCAGAAGTCACTGGACCTGTAGGGCAGGGAACCAAGCACCTGAAGAAAAGGAGCATAATAAATTATGCATTTTCACAGTCATTGTCAGAGGGGAAAAGCCTGCATCAAGAAAGTATCCAAAGTTGCATTAATACAATTTAGACATTGCGTAGGTTGCAAAGTCAGTTTCTCTATGTTGACCTTTAGTCCTAACACTGACGAAAGAGACAGTGTTGAGGATCTGTGTTTACAAGCTTGTGACTTGGACTCAGCGACCAGGAGCTGGTTATCCAAATATGGGTAAACAGTGATTCCTCCAACTGAAAACCTGAGAAAGCGTTGATGGTCTGACTGGATGCTAGCATGAAAATGAACATCTTACAATAAACCAACTCCCTGGATGTAACATGTGAATGACACAGTCCAAGGAAGCCATACAGAATCTTCATAGAGTAATAAAAGAATTCAGGCCTCCAAAATCAAGGATGGGCCAGAGGCCTCCATCCTGTTTTGGGGGGTGGGGGTGGGCTTTAACGTGGCCTGTGACAGGAGGTACACTGAATTCAGTGGCATAGCTGGTAGCTATGATAGAGAGTACCAAAGTGTTAGATGTGAAGGAACAACAATTGAAAAGACAAGGGGTTAAACGGACGGATTGGTCAATGACAGAGAAGTCAGGTGCAGTAAAAAGACTGCTCGGTTTTGCAGTCCTGCCTGCGGCTTTGTTGGTCAGGGCGCTGCCTGCCCACATGTCAAGGGGGTGGCGGCCGGTAACTTGGGGGTTGGGGGCTTTGACGTCCCTGGGATGCCCTAGGCTGGTAGAAACATCTCCAGGTACTTGCAGTTGTTAACGCCTCAAATGACTGTGTCACTTTCCAGAGCTTGAGCAGGTTATCAAGAATAACATCAGTTTTCTGACCAAAAAGCCCTGCACCATCAAACGGCAGGTCCTTGACCCGCCAGTTGTTTGGATGTTGGTTTTAAGGCATGTCAAGCAGCAATGCGCTCATGACGTGCCGGCCCCATTGCCTCCTGGTGGTAGGAGAGGCCCTGACTGTAAAGGTGCACAGGAGCAACCTGCAGAATGGGCAGTGCCAAATTCCATAAGTGGTGATGATAAGCACCCATGGCAGTGGAGTAATTGGCTACATGGTGGCCAGAAAATAAAAACGGCAGCCAAAGATCTCCTTATCTGTGTTCTCTGTATCAGTTGGGAATATGAAGAACAACCTACTAATGGCAAAGGAGGTTGACTATCTGATATGGGTGTAGGAAGATTGGTTGGAAAATCTTCCTCCCCCTCTGACTCATGTGACTCCCAGCTGGCCACATAACCACGGAAGATTATCTTTGGACAAATGCTAGCTCTATGGGTTAGAAACAGAGATGAGCACTACTCCCTAGAGTCGGACACAACTGGACAAATTGTCAAGGGAAACGTTTACCTTTTTACCTTCTGATGATTAGGAGAGAAGTCTTTCTTAGCATGAGCCTGACCAAGATCAGTCTCGACACAGTCGCTGGGACGAAGAAGGCTGAATGGGCTAACAGCGGGTTTGGTTGAACCTGTGGACACTTTGCTGCCAGAGCCGCGTTCGAGGGAGCACTACTCCTTCGAGGCGTAGGTGGAGGCACAAAGCGCTCCTTGGCCTGTGGCTCAGAACAGTGCCAGGTGGAGTGGTGGCAGAAAAGGTGGCAGATAAGGCTCATAGCTCCTATACTGAATAAAAGGGACTGGCCCTGCTCGAACATGTCAGCATAATAGGACCCTATAGAGGAAAAATACTCAGGTCTGCCTGACAGCCACAAGGTTCTTGGGTCGACTCCTATGAGTCCTTTCCCTATGAGCCTACACAGGCGCCAGTGGCTGAGGTGGGACTGCAGGCTGCTGTGTGAACGAGCCCATTGATAAACGAGGGATGTTTCGTGCCAAATTATCAACCACCAAAAAGGTGTTACCCCAGTCAGGAATATCACTGACAGGTGGCGCTGGCAGTAGGAGCTGCAGGGCGCCCTTTCTTTCCCCAAAGGCAAAGCCAAGGCTTACCGTATGTTGCCGGAACATCTTCAGCCTTGGCACCCAGCTCTCTCCAGAATTAGCAGCTGTATGAACGAGCCCATGAAGGAGGGCTGTTCCGTGCCAACCTCCAAAGAGGTTTTTAACCCGTCAGGAGAATCACTGACAAGCACGGATGGCGACAGGAGCTGCAGGAAGCCTTTTCTTCTTCCAAGGGCAAAGCTAGGGCTACCATATGTTGCTGGGATATCTCCGACTACGGCGCCCAGCTCTCTGCAGATTTAGCTCAGATGCTGTCCCTTTTTTGGAAACAGAGGAAGATTGCAAAGAGGTGGATAGCTGTTGCTCTTGAGCCTGTGGGTAGCCTTGTGAAGGTAAAAAGAGACCTTATTTCTTTAAGAGAAAAGCCCTGAGGGCTCCAAAGCCAGCTTTGTAAAGCTTTTACAAAGAATATCTAACACTGGCTGGTGCTCTTCCCCCAGGCAGAAGAAACAATTTGTTGCTGAAGAACAAGGGCGGTCAAAGAAAGGAAAGATAATAGAATGGTTTTTTACTTGTGAAGTTCCTAATGAAGCTGCTGCTACAGCGGTGGTTGAAAAAAGAACTGAGGCACTGGGTGCCAGGGTGGAGTTATATAGCTGGTGTAGGGAAGGTCCCGGCACTAAGTGCTTAAAGCTGTGGAAGTTTCCAAGAATGCTGTGGTCAGGCGCAGATTAACCCATTAGTGTGTATTCACAGAGACCACAAAGGAGAACCAACACTGGCTTCATCGGCTTTAGCCAAGGAGATCATCCTGCCCCTCTGCCTCTGATTTAACTTCAACTGGTCACCCCACTAATAAGACTCAATTAGACTCACCAAAACAATGAAACTTACCTAAATGTTGACAGGTTTTAAATGGTTCTAGCTACGACTAGAATTATTAGATTCATTTTCTTTATTCCAAATATGACTCTTCAGAATATTAGTGTTGGATTGTACCTCTCCATTACACCACATCCAGAGGAGCAGAATGATCTCCACTATCAGTGTCATCATTTGAGGAACAGACTACAATTCCCGTGCAAGTTTGAAAAGTTATTTTTCATGAAGGAAGAGCCTGAGATATCAGCCTGACTGTTGCACTACTAAAGCATACCGTTGCAGGAGGGACAGTCCAAGATGGTGGCTTTTAGGTGCTTTGAAGCCAGAATAACACCATACTTGTACAGGGAACTGACCATGGTGGTGACTCTTCCTCTGACCATCATTACAAATATCATGTGAGCCCAAGTGAGGAACAGGATAGATTGATACTCTAAAGACAGCCCCACCCTTTTTCTTTATATAAAACATTGATCTACAATTGATTACTGTCCTATGACTCAGTCTGGATGTAATAAATTAGAACACACACACACACACATTTTTTAAAATGTACAGTATAATTATAACATTCCCCTATCTTGATGTTGGGGCGCTCACCACTTTGGTCCATATGCTTGTAATCTCGCGATTAGACCACTGTAATGCGCTCTACGTGGCACTACCTTTGAGATTGATGTGGAAGCTTCAAATGGTGCAGAATGCGGCAGACAAACTTCTTAGTGGGGTGAGAAAACACCAGCATATTTCTCCCACTCTGGCAGTCTTGCATTGGCTGCCCGTTCGTTTCTGCATTGATTTCAAAGTGTTAATGATTACATATAAAGCCCTAAATGGTTTAGGATCTCGATACTTGGCGGAACGCCTTCTTCCACCTAGATCTACTCTTATCACTCATTTTAGCCAAGAGGGGTAGTTGAGGAGCCTAACACCGAGGGAGGCCTGGAAAGAAAAAACAAAAAACCGGGCCTTCTCAGCAGTGGCCCCGTTTGTGGAATAATCTCCCCTCCAAGATCCACTTGGCCTCTTCGCTGGGTATTTTCAAAAGCCAACTCAAAACCTGGCTATTTAGGCAGGCCTTCCCTCTGGGTACCACCTGATTTATCTATCTCCCATCTTGAATGATATGCTTATTGCTGTGAAATTGTTGTTGATATATTTGTTTTTTATTCTATTTTGTTGTGAGCCGCCCAGAGTAGACGCTGTCTAGATGGGCAGGATCCAAGTTTAATAAACAAACAAAATGTAGCCCCGATTAGAATAGACCCACTGATTCATTATGTCTGTTCTAGCTAGAATTAACTATTGGATTTAGCTGTGTGGTTGGATTCAGATTGACACACTGAAACAGGACTAACTGTATTTATTTCAGTATGTCTGCTTTAAGAGAAACTATGCCTGGACCCAGACTCTCATCTGTAGAATAATAATTAGGGCTTAACTCTCCGTTCTCTGAACATATGTTCCACAGCTCTTTTCGAAATAGCAGTTTCACAGGAAGCTTGGGGTCAGCGGGAGACTGATGGCTGCCACAGAAATGATTGTACAATGAAAGGCAAGACCTACCTGTTTATGTCTCACATCATTAGGCACAAGGAAGTACACCGAGCTAATGACAAAAAGGGAGTGGTTGGGGCAGCAGGTATTTCGTCCTACAATACTTTTCTTCTGTTGCAAACCATTGACTTCCTTCATAAAGATTTTCTTCCATTGTTGTTTTAGGGAGCCGATTACAACAAGTGTCAATATTTGCAAGGAAATAAATGAAGTCACAACAGGTGATGAAAAATAAAAAAGGCGACTAGAAGATGACACTGAAAATCAGAACAATTTAGTATCCCAATCCTAATCCCAGGGGTAGGGATCCAGCAGTGATTATTTTACTATTGAATCCCCCCTCACAACATCTCAAGGCTCCCAAAGGCTTCTGCAGAGCAAAAGGGAACCCTAGAGAGCCTCACGGCCTGAAAGGTAGGGATAGAAAGCTTTTCATTAAATATTTCCAGCACCTGATCCTAGTTACATCAGGGTAAAGTAACACAAAAGGATTTTGCTCAATATATACTTTATTTTTTAAGGATATCAGACAAGATGAAGAAACAGACCTTATATATACAAAACTAACTTTATTATATAATTCTGCCTTATCAAGGACAGGCACTTTTCAGGTAGAAGAAAGAGATAAAATGGTTTGAAAGATAATTGTGTTTATTTTCTAAAATTTTACCTGTGAATATAACAAATGAATAATTCAATGACTTGATATAGTGACTTCTTTACAAAAAAAATTTCCCTTAACATCTGGACAGCAATATATAAATATTTACAATGGAAAAATAGGCAAGGAAAGAGAAATAAGTAGTCTTCATTATCCAAATTAATTTCTAATACATCAGATTTGAACAGAAAATACTTCATTCACATCTATCCAGTATTTACATGATGTATTATGGGAAAGCTCTGAGGTTTACTTTTATTTTTAGACTATTTGTTATGTTACTCCTGTTATGTCTCTAATATTTATTTCTGTATAGCAGTTAAAAACTTTCTGAAAAAATAAACCATTGTTCTGAAAATGCTGAAAACATTAATGAGTACAATTTTAAGTGACATTTTCCTGCACAGTGAATTACATCACAACACTGAAAAACGGTTGGACACAGATTTTCTGAACAGATCCTAACATGGCAGGTTTTAATTAAAAGTGGTTTCCAAATTGAAATAAGAAATTATAATTTTGCTTAATGTTAAATAAAGTTTACTTTCTGCAAGTGGATACAATGTTGTGAGAGACAAATATAAAGTTGTACTGGAATATGCATCGAAAGCCTCAAGCAAAATATATTGATTTGTTAACGAATTAACCGAATAAATCTGTAACAATGTGATAAAACCATTCATCAGTGTCAACCATTAAACACAGAAAATAAGTCTTGTTGCTTTCTGCACTAGTGTTGCACAATCACATGACTGAAAACAGGTTGCCTGCAATAATGACAACACCTACCACATGCCTTTTGGTTTTTGTATGCCAACCTTGACTGCCACATCCAACAACAGTTATAATTCTGTGATCTTGGTTACATTCATTACAGATAGGTTTATATGTGTGAATTACGTCTCCCTCTAGTGCCCAAGGATATTCTAAGCCTGGGTTCCCTGGCTTTATAGTGTTCATTGAAATCCAATCTAAAACTAAGGAATCGGAGGCTTTCATCAGAACTGGTGGTTAGTAACACCAAGAACTGTTGCACAATGCCCTGGAAGAGCGGGAAGAAAGGAGAAATCAATTAATAGATTCATAGGAAATCTCACATAAAAACATTTGAAAGCAATGGAATACAGTAAGTGTAGAAGCTGTTTTTGAAATGATAGCCATGTTAACCTGCTTCACAATACATTTTTTAAAAGAGCCAAAACAAAAGTCTGGTGGCGCCCTTAAATATAAAATATTTACTCCTGTGTCATCTTTTTGGAGATCACAATCCACTGCTAACTGCCCCAGCAATGCAAAAGCAATCAGAAAGTTATTCAGTTTTCTTGACTTTTAAAGTGGCAAAGTCTTCAGTGTGCAGTGGGAGTCATTTACAACCCACTGACATTAGTTTTCTAAAAACATAAGAGCTCTCAAGTCCAGTATTGTAGTCACACCATGGCCAGCCAGATACCTGTGGGAGGTCCTGAGCATAAAGCAAATGCAGTAACAGATGTCTGCATTTTTCTCCAGTGATTTTACCCAGATGTCTGCGCAAATGTGGTTGGTCCTAGTAAAAGTATTGCTTGGTTATGGACGGGAGCTTTTTCTTATAAAGCAGTATGACTTTGTTTCATGAGTACTCTTACTAATTCAGGCCAATCCTGAATGTGCCAGGACAATGCTTTGTTAAAAAACAATTGCCTTCAAACATACATGCTGACTGCTACTCTATTAATATATTTATAAAATATTCCCTACTATAGAAAAAAATACCTGATAAAAGTGGGTTAGCAGCCGCAGCTGTGAACACAGTTTTGGTATGGAGTCTTGAAATTCTTTAATCCTTTTCATCTCTTCTTCCTGTTCTGAAGCGGTCACTCCCCATTCACCCTTAAAGACACAAATTTTAAAATGTGATGGACACAATCAAGAAGTACACAATATACATCTTCCCACAATTCTATGAATACTTGCTTGGGTAGAAACCTCACTAAGCATAGCAGGACTTGTTTCTGAATAAACATACATGCATAGGATTGCTCCGCATATTTCTGTTTTACACAAATATTTACCAAATCATTTGGAAGAAAGGAAGAGAGAAGAATCAAACAATGCCTTGGGGGTCAAGGAGTTGAGAATAAGCACAGAACAATAGATGAGCCAGAAGTAGCTAGAGTAAATTCATAATATCTCTTTAAAATGTCACTAAAATTTCCCCATACCTCATGTTCTCGTTCCCTTTTCCGTTCTTCAAACTGCAAACGTAACTGTAATTCTTCTAAGGCGGCTCGGTACATTGAATCTTGAGCATTTTGAAACTCAAGAATCTGATCAAAGACAGCTCGAAGTTGGTTAAGAAGTGTCTGGAAAGAGTTAAAAGATGAAAAGGAAACCTAAATCCATAACATGAAATGTTTGTAAGATCTTAGATGCTCTAAAAAGAAATAATATCACAGATCCTAGTGCACTGAAAGTTTCAAAGAGGAGTCGTAATTATATTTGCTGAAACCTGTTTACTGATGAGGCCAGGCTCCCCATCACAGGAACTCTCCATGCACTTCAATAAAGCACAATTCAATGTACAAATACTGTTTCAGGAAGCATGAAGCCGGCAGTGGGGCTCAACATGCATCTCCACCATTGATTTAGCTGCAGAGCTATGGTCTCTGAACATTACCACCAAAATGATTGCAGTTACTAGCATTTGAATTCTCAACATTCTTACCAATGCGTGAGCCTCACTGAAGTCAGCAAAACACGCATCTGATATATGGCAGTGCACATGACTGTACTGTGTAACAATAAGCAAATAGGACTTGAAAAATAAACATAAATAAATTGCTACAGAAATAAAGTTAATATGAAAGGCTTACTCTTGACTCAGTGTCCAGCAAACAGCGAGATATGATTGTATCCAAAAAAACCTCATGAGCTGCAATGATATGATCCAGATCTTGAGCCTGCTGAACTTTGTTCCACAGTTCATCCCAAGAACACTCAAGCACCTATGAAATGAAAAAGAAATAAGCATTGAGAACCACATTGTTCTAATGGCAGGTTAAACAGCAACTTCTCTATATTCTATATGTCAATGACATAATCTTGCAACAGCAAGAACATTCTTCCTACTTAAACAATCAAAATGGATGGTTAAAGGGTACCTCAAATGTAATGTAATACTGCATTTGATGAATGAAATGGATCATTTCTGATGCCAGAACGTGACACTGATGCAGCACCCCAGAAAGCTCTGTAAGAAATCCAAAGAATTTGCATGTTAAAAATCAGAATGGAACTGCTAATCTAATGAGACTTTTTGAAATCCCCAAACAAGTTGAATAAAATAGCTAGATTGCACCCTTATTTGAAAGGAACACTATATACAGACTGGTAAGAGATTTTCTAAGAAAGACAATGCATAAATTTCTGTATCTGGACCAACATCTTTCCAAATTCCGTATAGTAAATCAATAAGTTATTATACTTGACAAGGCAGCTGAACTAAAGATACTAAGCCCCTTGGTACAGTGGGGTCTTGACTTGAGAACTTAATCCGTATTGGAAGGCGGTTCTCAAGTCAAAAAGTTCTCAGGTCAAATCTGCATTTCCCATAGGAATGCATTGAGAACCATTTGATCCGTATCTGCTCTTTTCCATCCATAGAAACTAATGGGAAGCTGCTATTCCGCTTTCGACCACTAGAGGGGGATATTTTCTTTTTTTCTTAGGTCAAGAAAGGTTCAGGGAAGGCAGGAAAAATACAGTCCAGGCAGTACAGTACCAGGCAGTCTGAAGACTGTCTCCTAATCCACTCTCTAAACGCTGGGAGGAGTGAGGAAGCAGACAGGCACCCTTTTCACTGGCCAACAGTTAACTGAAAGTTCAAATTTTGCACTTTCCCTGCCTCCCACGTGGTTTTTTTTTCAGTTCTTAACTCAAATCTAAGTATGTAAGTCAAGTCAATATTTTCCTATGAGAGTGGTTTGTAAGTCAAAATGTTCTTAACTCGGGCCGTTCTTAAGTCAAGACCCCATTGTATAATAATGAAAGGAAACAAGGTACGCAGTACGTATTATCAGCACTTTTGTACAAAAAATACGGTTTCATTTTTAAAAACTCAGAAGTCAGAAGATAGTTTACTTAAGCCTGTGGAAGTCAATGTTGGGCAAGCAGCTGAAAACTCACAGCTAGCCAAAGTCATATCCATCAAGGAGCACAATCAGGCATGCAACAGGATTACCTTATTATTATCTTATCTAGTATAACAGGATTCTAGCCATGATATACTAGATAAGATAATGAAAACAATAGATTTCTTAGAACACTTGTGCATTTACTATTATTTTCATCAGTTATGTGTCAATGATTCCAACTTAAAGTGACTCTTGTAGGGTTTCTGAGATATGTAAGACATTTAAAGAGTGACTTCAGGGCCATATTAACCCCTGAAGCCCCCTCCCATTAGTGTGTTAATTATCATGATTGAGTATCTTCCCAAGGGTTTCCACTGCCTATTTACATTCAACACTGGATGGCACACCTTGATTTGCAAGTGTATGATTTGCAGAGATTATAACAGCTGTTTTAGGAAAGCTCTGCTAAAATGCTTATGCCAAACTTTGTGGGGAAAGGACATAAGGGTTCACCTTCCTGTATCTCACAGTGGCCCCACCAGATTGCTTCTGGGAGCACATGAGACAACTAGATACCTGTCTCATGACACCCCTTCCCTGCATCTGGCATTTGGAGGTACCTTCCTTCTAAGCCTGGCGATTATACATGACTTGTAACCTGCAATGGACTTTTCCTCCAGAAATCTGTCCAATCCCCCTTTAAAGGCACCTAGGCCAGATGCCATCACCACATCTTGTGGCATGGAGTTCCACAGACTAACAACACACTGGGTAAAGAAATATTTTCTTTTGTCTGTTCTCACTCTCCCCAACACTCAATTGGAGTGGATGTCCCCTGGTTCTGGTATTGTGTAAGAGGGAAAAGAGTGTCTCTCTATCCACTTTATCTATCCCCTGCATAATTTTATACATCTCAATCATGTCCCCTCGCAAACGACTTTTCTCTAGACTAAAGAGCCCCAAACGCTGTAGCGTTTCCTCATAAGACATTGTTAGTCAAGTGTACTCAAATGGGGAACAAGATTCAATGCAAGATAAGTCAGTGCCAAAGCGCCTGCTTGTCCAGGTTTTTTAGACCAACCTCACCTGTTTACTGTAACCTATGACAGACCTCACCTCATTGCCTAAGAATGCACTGCCTAAGAATACAAATTATGTTCACACCATTGACCTCCAGGGATGGGATTTTCAGACTTCTCTGACTGCAAATGCCAAAAATCCCCATTCTGGAGTTCTATGTGACTTAGGAAAGGTAAAGGTTCCCCTTGACATTTACCGTATTTTTTGCTCCATAAGACCTTAAGACGCACATAATTTTTAGAGGAGGAAAACAGGGAAAATATATTCTGAACCAAATAGTGTAATAAAATATTTAATAAACTATAACAGAATAACATTTGAACCATGTAAAGTGAACAGCAGTCAACAATGGCATTAAGAACCATTACCACTGTCATTAACAAATGGAGAGACTTAAAGCTTTGTGTACTCTAGTTTATATACCATAAATTTGTGTACCATAAATTTAATTCAAGTACATATAGACCATTATCAGCCAGTGATAAGACCTATACCACACTACCTATATTTTACATTTCCTTTCATTCACCTCCTCCCCATGCTTACATAAATGTCTCAATGACAGATGAGATTGTTGCGCAACTCTGCCCAGCTACAGCTCAAGCCTATATTAAGTTAGAAACGGTTTGTCTGATTTGGCACTGCATTGAGAGGTCCCTTTTAGTTGTGTGGAGAATAAATAGTGGAATTAAACTATTTAACAGCTGGTTTTCCTTATTTACTTTAGGTTATGCAAAAGAACAGCAACACAAAGCTTAACCCATTCACCAGCAGTAGCACATGCTTAGCATAAGACCAAATCTCGGGTTTCTGACATAATTGAACATTTAGAGCATGCAAGGCACAACAGGTTAGGCCACACAAAGCCAAAAAAAAAATGAATACAAACTATAGTAGCTGAAATCAGGAAGCAGGTACTGTAATCCAGTTAGAAGTCACGAGGCACAGTTAGTTTCCTTGCTGCAACACCCTTTGGAAATGCATTCTCTATTAGATGCCCATAACTAGTTGAAAAGTTTGCAAGTTGAATTCAAATTTCCCATAGAAATGCATTGAAAATTAATTAATGCATTTTTATGGGGGGGAGGTCAGAAAATTTGAAAAACTTAAAAGAAAGTGACTTACCAGGTACTGTAGACTGAGCCTTGCTCTTCACAGTGCCTTGGCAGACCCCAGAACAGTCAAAAAAGAGCCCCAAACAGCTAAAAGCCAGCAGGCAGCCGGCAGCCATTTTGTGCTCTTCTCGTTCCTGCCCCCTCCCCTCTCCCCACCTAACAGCTGATCTGGGCTGGTCTGAAAGGCTTCCCAGGCAAGCAGGTTTCAACTCATACGAGCACCTTTTCACCCAAACAGGGTTTAACCCAAAACAAGCAGCTTTTAAAGAAAAACAAGCAGATTTTTAAGGCAAGCATGCACGTTTCTACACAAGCAGGTTTCAACTCAAATGGGACACCTTTTCACCCAAGCAGGGTTTAATCCAAAACAAGCAGCTTAAAAAAAACAACAAGCATATTTTTAAGGCAAGCCTGCACGTTTCTACACAAGTAGGTTTCAACTCAAATGGAGCACCTTTTCACCCAAGCACGGTTTAACCCAAAACAAGCAGCTTTTAAACTAAATTTTACATTTTAAAATGACAATACCAGGCAGTCCCAGGTCTCTCTCCCAGCTCTCTAACTGCTTGGACTAGTAAGGAAGCAGACAAGCAGCCTCTTCACTAACTGAAAGTTTGAATTTCCCCGCTTTCCCTGCCTTCCCTGCATATTAGGTATGCTAATATCTGTGCACTGGAGGATTGTGGGAGGAACATTTCAGCCCCTGATGGGGGTCCTGTGGGGCACCCCAAAACACTGAGTAGGTCTACTGGCCTCTTTCAGGACTGGGGCTGTGTAGCCCTGTTCTGATCAGGAGGTGCAGCCGGGGGGTCACCATGCCTTTGGGGGATAGGGCACAGAAAGGGGAAGAATTTTCAGGGGGCATTCCAACTTATACCTGGCAGGGGAAATACCATGATTGTAAAAGTGGTTTTCTCAGGGTAAGGCTCATCTATGCACTTTGGATATGCTGACCACTATGATTTCCCCAAATGTAGGAAAATCAACTGCCTAAGTGGGGAACTGTGTTTGTGGTTTCTCCTGGTTTTTCTAGAATCACTCTTTTTTCCCCCTTTGGTCTACTGCTATTGGCCCTGCTTGTTTTCCAGGTAGACTGCAGGAAGCAGATCCTGGAAAGCCAGCAGTGCAGAATGGTGAGGTCCAAACAACAAGCAGTCTCTGGTGCCAGTTCAGAGGCCTCTCAGCATGGCAGTGGGAGGCTTCTGGGTGGTGGTGGCTGAACCCTTTTTTTCCTGTATTTACTTCATAAGACGCACATACTTTCTCCCCCACTATTTGGGGGGGAAGTGCGTTTTATGAAGCGAAAAATACGGTAGTCCAGTCATGTCCGACTCTAGGGCGTGGTGCTCATCCCTGTTTCCAAGCCGCAGAGCCAGTGTTTTGTCTGTAGACAGTTTCTGTGATCACGTGGCCAGCGTGACTCAGGCACAGAACGCTGTTACCTTCGCACAGTGGTGTTACCTATTTATCTATTTGTATTTGCATGCTTTCAAACCACTAGGTTGGCAGGAGATGGGACAAGCGATGGGAGCTCACTCCATCACGTGGATTCGATCTTACGACTGCTGGTCTTCTGACCTTGCAACACAGAGGCTCCTGCAGTTTAACCCACAGCGCCACAATGTCCCTTTCTATGTGACTTACACACACCTAAATGTGGCTCAACTGAGAGAAAAAGCCTAAGCTAGAAGGCTTTGAGGCCTAGTTAGGCCTAGCTCTGCCTAGCTTCCTATTCAGAAAGAAAGCTCCCAGCTAGCACTGGGATACGAACAGGATTTTAGTAGATTCCATAAGGTTCTGTATAGATTAGTTAGGCTGATATTTCTATCTTGCTAATACTCTGTTTGGTAGATAACATCAGAAAAAATGCATTTCTCAAGCTAGGTTTGTGTTTCCAGAGATGAAAAGCAATAATGGAGATAAGAAGTAACAATTCTGATCAACTCTATTTTCCAAATCCAACAGAAGTTATTCCTGGAGCTTCTCTACTCCTAAATCATCTACACAGTATAATACTGGAGATGCTTGGAACAGTTCTTTCAACAGTTTCCTTTGGAGTGGCAACTCTAGCTATTGTTCTACAGTAACTTTTTGGAGACAAAGTCAAGCCTTTAATATAGCCCTCCAAGTGCACAGTTTCAAACATTAAAATGTTAAAGAATAGAAAATTGGGAGTTAGACAATCTAGACAAGGAGATTATGAAAAAAAAAAAGTACAGTAGGACCACATGGGGGTATGGATTTCAAGCACACACAGCCCTAGATCTAATTCCAGCTTTCTCAAAATAGCAGCAGACTTCATCTGAAATGGCATCGTGAGCAAAACCATGGTGATGTGGAAACTGGACCATGTAATCTTTTCCCTACAGAAGCAGCAGAAGAGACAAGATGAAGGAAGGGATAAGATATCTAATTTCTTTGTTCTCTCTCTTCCTCTGTAATATGAGTGAGACCGCTTACACACTAATTAAAGCATTTGTCAGCCACTTTAGTTACACAGGAGATGTGCAAGTGACCCCACAAGCATGCCATGCCACTCAAAACTGATAAAAGAAAGGGAAAAGAACAAAGGTGAAGACACATCCGTCCACCTGCAGCCTGGTTAGCAAGCTCTGCCTGGGGACAAAAAGGGTAGTACAAATACTTTACAGTGGGGTCTTGACTTGAGAACTTAATCCGTATTGGAAGGCGGTTCTCAAGTCAAAAAGTCTGTAAGTCAAGTCTCCATTGACCTACAGTGCATTGAAAACCGATTAATCCCGTAACAGGCCGTTTTTGTTCCATTTTGGTTTTTTTCTGGTATGTAAGTCAAATCTCAGTCTGCAAGTCAAACCTAAATTTTGCGGCCAGAGAAGTCTGTAACTCAAAAAGTCTGTAAGTCAAGCCATCTGTAAGTCAAGGGTCCACTGTATTTTAGACAGTGAGTCAAAAACAGATTATCATGACCAGAGCAGAAAAAAGAAAAAGGCCAACAAGACTCATCAACATCAGACAAGTGAAAACTCTTAAAACACCGAGGGTAGCATTCATCCCAAACTCCAATCAGAAAGGCAACTTATACGGACCAGGCTACAGACTGAAGCCTCACTCTAGAATACAACAGAAGGAGACTCTTCTTTCAGTTTGCAGCAATGATTGTCACTTTGTTTTTTCTAAAAGTACAGTTCTGACAAGAGAATGCTACTGATAAGAGAACATCAACAGAGGAAGAATGAACTGCACTACTTGAACACTATCACAAGAGTAATTTATTTGTTCTGTATGCAAAATAATAGAAAGCAGCAAATGAACTTAGTAAGAAATTTTCATTTCATTGACACTAAAAACATTGACAAGACTACTTACAGCCAGAGTAACTTACAGCTAAAAATCCAAAGAGTCAACACGTTTATATAGCCAAGGGCCTCTAGAGATATACCTATACTAAATGTAACATACTGGTCTTCTTGAAGCTACAGAAAACTGCCAGGTTTTGACAGCTGATATTGTTCTAGATGTTTCTTCATTAAATTCTTTACCCTTTTATAAACTGCCCTGAGCTGAACTTGATCTGCTTAGGTAACACACTGTGCTAGAACAACGATGTCAGGTGCCTCTCCACCTTCTAAATAAAAGATAATCTAAAGACCTATGGTCCAAAAATAATGGTTTGTATAATTTCACCTTGGGGAATCTTCTCTTACCTGGCATATTTTTAAGAAGCTTTGCATTGCACATGTGTCCCTTCCATATGTCTGTCAGAATATATTCCATCCGTTTTGCCCTCCACAGGAAGTTGAACACTCTCAGGTAATGGCTCATGCACTCTCGTGTAAACACCTACAAGTAAGATCAGTTCACAGACTTAGAAGTTAGGAAACAACCTATAATTTTAATTTCCTGTGCATTTCCACTTTCATTGCTTTAAGTACCGTTGTGAGTCAGACTGGTTACATCAAAAGATATTTGGGTTTTAGAGATCGACAGTACAACCTTTAAACATCCTCCTGACAACCAGCATCAGACTTAACAGAAAGTTTGTTTTTTTTCTCTGTGCCACAACAAATATAGGGAAAATAACTATGGAACATCTTAAGTTCACTGCCCGGTGTTGCTAGTTTAATAATCTCAGCATTTATTTATTTACTTTATTTACATCCTGCCTTTCTCCTAGAGAAGTAACTCAAGGCAGTTTATGACAGTTAAAAATGTATATGTTTAACATCATACAGAATTAAGATATTACTATTAAAATACGATTAAAGATTAAAAATATTAAAACATGATTAATTTACAACAAATTTAACCAAATTTGTTTTAAAACAAAACCCTACAACTTATATTCCATGATTCTTGGAAGAGTTAGATGCAGTTGTACATGCTCATTACACCATTTACTGCTTCAACCTTAATTTATTTATATTTACATAAAATCAACATTCACCTATATATATATAGGTCATAAAAAGGGATCTATATAGACAGAATTCTTCACAGATATTGAATATATGGAAAGAGTTAGGCCTGCTGTTGCAAATCATGTCTAGCTCCATACAGAGCAGCTGCTGTAAGACAGTCCCAAATCCTATTCTAACCAATAATGTTAAAGGCAAGGGGATGCCAGAGTAGAGATTCTTTATGTCCTTCCCTTCTTTATTTTTCAATATCATCACTAGAAATCATTGCAGGTTTACAAATATGCCTCTACCTTTTGATTCATGGTTCAGAGTCAGCTGGGAGTGCAAGGGCTTAAAACCAGTTAAAAGGACTTCCCTTCCATATTGGAAGGGTCTACTCATAGTCTAGATGGGTGGGGCAAAACTCTAATAAATAAATAAACAAATGAATAAACTGCATAATTTTTACTGAAAATAAAAATAAAAAACACTTACTAAAATTAGATATGTATTTTAGATTTGTTCCACTTGATGACTGTATTAATTTTTGAAAAAGAAGTACTACTGGATTTATTTTCATCTGCCTCCATTAATAAGACTAGGAATTGCACAGCAGCTATGGCCCACCCATCACTTACTAGCTCTGTATTTCTTTAGGTTTATCAAAAATCTGTGGAAAATCTTAAAGAGAAAGTTCCTTCGGATCCATACATCATTTAAACTATTTCCAGTTTTCCATATCTCATTCATCCCCCAAAGACATTATTTTACATGTGAGGACCTGAACCTGAGGGAGTGACCCGACCAGAACAAAGACCACTCATTAAGTCTGTAGTGAAAGTAACTTTGAATCACCAGTCAGCACCCAGTCATTTTGTTTAGCTAATCGCCAGAAGTTTAAATTCTAATATTTACATTTGTCGTGTGGGTCTTGTTTAACTAACATGAATATTTGTTAAGGAATATTATATTACATACAACAGCACAAATGTTTAAAGGAATCACTTTTACTTCATTTCCTTTCTGAACCAAAAAGTTATGCAAAAGATTATTATTAATATGTAAAGAAGCAGCTACACAGCTCTGGAACGATGTAAAATGTATTAGAAGAAGGGGACAACATGACTGGTAGGTTAACGAATTGGAAAATAGAGCTATTACTTTCCTTCCAGAAAACCATGCATGGCAATGACCTTTGGGTCAAGCTCTTACTTTTTGACATCTTGTTTAGAAATCAATGTTATTCTTTATATTTAGCAAGTGTTTTGAACTGTAGTGCTGCTATTTTCTCGTAGTTTAATGAATATTGCCCAATATATTTTATTTAAAGAAAACAATGAGCTCCCTTAAAATACGTCTTACTGCCCTTGTAAATTATGGCAAATTAGTTGCTGCAGCTTCAGAATAATGGATGAAAATGAAAATCCATTTATTAAGTACTTTCTAAACTCTCTAAAAGAACAAATTAATTATTTATCTCAAATAATGAAAGTCTTAAAATATAGCATTTTAACACTCATTAATAATTTACGAAAATTGAGAGTTTGGCTGCATTCTTAAATGCAGTGGGTACATCCAAGATAGAAAGCAGTATCTTTAAATGTGCACTTCTAAAAGTACAAAGGCTATTTTAATAGCAATGTATTTAGTGAGCTAAGTGGGTGGTTGCTGAAGGGGGAGGGTGAAAACTGACAAACTGGAAGACAAATCCTTACTGTTGCAATTGGCCCATCAACATGGTAGTCTAAGCTGAAAACATCCCAACCTGTATCGCCAGGAGACACCTTTAAAAGAAAAAAGAAGTGTGCAAGCATTTAACTAAAGTTTATAAATTATAATTCATCAGGATCATTGCTGATTTCTGGATCAACACATAAGCAGTGGGAGTGAGACCAAGCTTGGTTTCTTACAGACTCAGTGATACACATAGTTTATTGACACAAGGGAAGAGCCAGTCCTAGAGAAAAAAGCTCTCACTGACTGGGGAATTCATTAGTCAGGGAAACGGGGAGGGCCGTACACAAAACCAGCCAAGTGTCAGCCCTCTAAATGCTGGACAGAATCAAGCAGCATCTTGCCAGATCCTTGAAATGATCAGAATAAATTCAGTGGCGCTGTCAATTTAGTCCACAATCCAACACAGAGTCATGCACACTTAAAACTATCGGGAAACAGCTGATGTATGTATCAGCTGTTTCAGATTATGGCCTCAATTCTTGGCATTGTGCATAAACATGTGTATATTTCCGCAATGGAAGAGAGCTCATTATCAAATGAAAAAATATTAAGGACTATATTGGCAGATTTTTAAAAATCTAGTTTCCTAGGCACAGATTATTGTGTTTTGGAACACTGAATTTGGAGTGTTTTAAAAAACAACAACACACATTTAAACGTGCCTTCTCATAAAACAACAAAATGGCTCCCAAGTACCTCCAGAAGTCTGACATCCAAGCGCTTCAGGATCTCAGGGTTATCAAACTGTGCATTAGTTGCCCTGACAGCTGTTTCAAGAATTCCTGTCAGATTATGCTGATACAAAGTAGTAGCTGGCCTTGCAAGCTCTGGCCTATTATGAGAAATATAAAATAAATGCATTCATTTCCTTATTTATGTATTTTATTTTCATTATGTATTTTCAATATACTGTACTTTCAGCCCTCTTTCTAATGAACAGTTCTTTCTAATTATACACTGGCACCAATGTCTGTGTATTTCTAGGTTTTCACCATGAAAAGCCACTGCTACCTGGTGATTTGTTTAAATATCAAGCTCTCAGACTGCCACACAACTACGGCTTTGTATTTTTAGGTAAACAAAGAGCTGGATCTGTGAGAAGAGAAGTTTCTCCCTCATATTCAGGGGGACTCAAAAGGTAGTCAATTTCCCGTGACTGGATTAAGAACATTCCAGAGTTGTCTACTAGTCTTCTATTTGAAATTATTGTGGGAGGGGTTGGAATTCTACCCATTATTAAAACAAATGGCTTAAGATGCACAATGTTTAAGAACAGGTTCTGACCCTAGCAGAGGCAAATTAGCGACAGGCTGATGGGTCAGCCAGAAAAACAGCTCAAAGAAGGTTAAGTAAAGCCTGAGGAAACCGTAACAGCAGCAATGGCTGAGAGAAGACTTCAAGAAAGATTGGAACCATTCAAGAAAAGAGTCTGCAAGGGAGTGGGAAATTCCTGAGGCAATCTCTGAGGCAGCACTACTGGTAGTTGCTGCACCAAAGACTGAAAAAGTAGTCTCATGAAAACCCTTTTTTTACCCCTAAACCACAACTGGAAGAAGACAGTTGCCTGTCTTCAGAGCCAAGTCAGTCAACTAGCTGGGGTTAGTGGAGCCTTAGAGCACAATCCTAACTGGCCCGAATCACAGAGGGCCTACCGAGCCAACCCGAGACTAACTGAAGCTGTGATGACTCCATACTCTTTCTAGCACAGAGGTGCTGAAAATTACTTAGGAATATGCTATTCCTGGCTTAACGCTAGACTAGCACTGTGGCTGTGTCCCTAGACTGTGGGAAGCTTCTCCCCCTCTCTTTTCTCCTGCCTCTTCTGTCAGCAGATCTTTGGCAGCAGATCCTTGAGTTAGGACTCCACTGTAATGGGGCAACTGGCTAAAGTGTGATGAGAGAGAACTATTGTTTTAATATAGCAACTTAAAGTTAACATCAGTATTAATCACAGCAACCCCTTAAAAAGAGTACTGAAAACAATAGATTGGGCTTGTCATGCTTATTATATTTATTAAAATATATATCGATATTTAAATTATTTAAAATATTTATAATCTTATTGTCCCTTTGACTTTAAAATCCTAGCATCTGTCTGCCTAAGCCCAGGTATTAGATAACCAGGAGACAAAATAGCTCCTCTTGTTATGGTGGCAGCAGAACTGGAGCAAGACAAAGAGTCTCTGCTTAGGTATAGTTATCCATAATTAACAAGGAGACATTCCCCATGTATCCATTAGATCAGATTAGCAATACTGTGGTTTCCCTCACAACAAATCAACAAAACTTGTAACAGTGTCAGGATCCACCTTCACAATTCTAAAGGTAGATTTCTATACTAAAAATGTTGCAACATGTATTTGTTTTAATATTAGAATGCTCAGCCAGGGAGCAGTGTTCAGTGTGACTCTGCAACAGTGTCACATGTCCATTCATAAAATTTTAATAACAACCTTTTTCTACTGCACAGAAAAAAGTTGCTGGAATCCTGCCTTCAGATCCTTAAAAGGTACTTTGCTTATATATTTGAAGAATGCTCTTCAGACTAAATGCTGCAATCAGACGTCCAAGAACCTTAAATTTTAAAAACAGGTTTAAGAATATATCCGGTTTCTAGCAAGTATCTTAGGTGCTTAGCTTAAATTTGGTCAAAAAAGACTGAACAATTGGGGTTTTGCAAATTAAGATTCAAGTTAATATTCTTAGCAAATTGAAAACTAAGTCGTTGCTGTTGCTCTACAAATTAGCAGATTTAAAGAGAGAACTAGTAGATAATAATTTTGTATTGTGATGCATGATATCAATTTGTAATCTATTGGCTAGAATCCTATTACTTATGTATGTTGGCATTAATCAAACAGTATTAATCACAGTGGTGAATTTCCAGTAGTTAAGAAGTCAGGGTTTGGTGAAAGGCAAGAAATACAAGCCTCAGCTTCTCAAATAGTGAAATTTCAGTGTTGACTTAGGCTATTCAATTTACACTGATGTGCGTAAGTACTAAGAGTATGGTATATGCTTATTATTATTAAAACTAAACTTTATTACACTCTCTTACTGTTCTTACTGGGCCCTATAAAAATATCTTACTCTCAGTCCTACAAGATTCTGTAATTATGCCAGCAGAAGTCAACCACAGAATCCTGCCCAACAGAATGTGCAAGGTTTATTTCTAGGTAAACATGCACAAAACAGCATTTTTAATATTGATATGGAGAACTACTCTGTTCCACATGGAATCAAAAGGACCAATTATGGCCTAATATAAAAACAGAAACACACTATGAGCTAACCCAATATTCAATCAAGAACAGTGTGACAAACAGTAAAATGTGTTTTAATAGAACATTTTGTTCTCGGATGATGGGCTTAACAAACCTGTGTTTTATATTTCAAACAATCTTCTGTTCCAGTACAAACATTTAAATTGAGTAGAATTACAATCTGCATTTACTTACTTTAGCAAATCCATTAGGTGCCTAATAAAATCTCCTTGACCAAGAAGTAAGTAGCGTCTCATAGCCTGCATGTGCTCCAGCAAATTGTACTTTCTATTGAGGACATCTAACAGATATTTGCTGGTCTCAAAATAGGCAGCATCTATTTTCCCCTGAAATGCATTTTCCAAATCTGTGAACATTTCAGCAGCTGTTGTAAGAAAAACCAGAAGTTACCAAGACTGAAAATGTGTTTTCATTTTCTTTTTTAATGCAAGAACAATACAATTAATAAACCTCACTCCCTTACAATTATTTGACCTGACCTCTGTGTATACAGTCAGTGCTTGAAAAGGACTGGAACAGTAAGCTTATGTACTAATAGTGACTTATATGCAGATTTTTGGAGTTAAATTTCTTTATGCTTAATTAACTAAAACAATACAAAGGCTACCTATACCCAAAATGTCTAAATAAATATTTTGTAATTTGAAACTGCTACATGCATGCCAATAACAAATCTGTTGAAACTGTAACTCTACGCATAATACATTCCATAGAGTAAGGTAGTGAATCTCAGTTCCAAATAACCATGAGATCATATAATACACTGATAATAAGCACAAATGCAAATTTAGTACTAATGGTATATTGCAGATTGAAGAGAAAAAAACATTGTAACAAATTCCAGTAATGTTATTAATTCTGTATAGCTAGCATTTAATAAGGCACACTAACAGTAGCTAACATGTACCTTTAGTTTATTGGGCAATGATTTATTTTTATTTGAACCCTGGCACAGAGATTATATGAAAACAAAGCTTTTTTTACTGAAGGTGTCATAAAGAAAATTTTGTTCACATATGTTACTAAATTAATTGAGATTTGCCCCCGGTGTATACAGTTCTACAGCCTAGGAACACATATATCCTGAGCAGGACTCAGATGGAAACTGATGTCCTGTCCCAGAAAGCCTGCCCACCATGGAGAAGTCAGCTGCTCTGATGGCTGTATACAACCAGTTTTGCAGGAAGGGGGCTCCCTTTACTCTGAAAGAGGAAGTTTACATTTTGGGGTGCCTCCTAGACTCAAAAAGCACAGGAAACAATGGGGGCTAACTTCTTACTAGCTTAGCTCTGTAAGCCTGTTACAACCCCACCTAAAGGCCATGGCTCTTGCTTTGATTACTCGTGCCCTGGTTCACATCCAGACAGACTACTGGAATGTGCTCTATGTAGTGCTCTCACCATGAAAGACTGTGTGGAAGTTTATGTTCACACAGAATGAAATTAACTAGATTGGGGGGTGGGTGTTGATGTCAAGCATTTAGAGCACATTATATCATTTCTGTAGTACTTGCTCAGCTGAAAGTACTGTTATGACTTTTTCAAGTCACCGGAAGGACTGCCTTTGCTTATATAAACCTGTTTCTTAAAAGGCGTCTTGGAGGTCCTGCTCATATGACTGCCATTAAGATCAGTTCTGACAATGGACATAAGAGAATAGGTCCCTTCCGATAACCCCATTCCCCTTGGAATGCTTGATTGAATGACACCAGCTCCCTCCCTGTTTGCTTTTATGCAGGCTTTATGGGCGTTTTCATTTCTCCCCTCCCCCCGGCCCTTATTTTTTAACTGAAATGATGATTTGGATTTTAATGGTAACATGTTTTTGATTGTTATGGCTGAACTGTTACATGCTGTTGCTTTTAATTAATAATTTTACCTACTGATGTTATGGCTGATATCCTGTTGGAATTTTTCTATGCAGAATGGAAGACATGGAAATGGCTGCAGATACTTGGTAGGGTGTCATTTGCATTCCTTGCATTCCAACACCTTGCTGAATATCCATGAGCGCTTCTCTAGCTTTTGTGCTATACACTGAAAATACAACAGGATCCTGGCCTATTTGACTAGAGATACTGAAAGCTACCTTGACAGAACTTTATTCTGAAAAGTGCATGTGTATCCTTGAAAATGCATGAAAATAAAGTCTGTATAGGTCACTTAGAAGAGTCCATATCAAACTGAGTGCCAACCAGATTCACTACTTGAGATGCTAAGTGTCACAATACAATAGGGAAAATAGCCATCCACATTCACACTCCACTTGGGCATGCCTGCATGGGAACATCCTATCCTTTGGGTTGCACAAAAATCTAATGTTCAGAAAACAATCCAGAGTCTTACCTCCCCACTATCTGCAAGCCTCAATAGAAGGTACAGTGGAACACAAGTATTCTAAACACAAATATTACTTCTTCACCCATACAGATTATATATTCTCCACATATCACACAATCCATGATATCAAAAGTTCTTTGAAGCTACCATGTAGCATGAAAATATAGTGTTCTTAGTATATACAGCTGAAATTGTATTCTGAAAAAAAATGCTTGGGCTTTCCACAGTATGGCATGCAAAGTAAAAGCTACTTTGATGCTTCTGTAGTAACACGATATTCAATGCTATATAACAGGTTTTCTAGTAATGTACATTAGACTTTACAGAGAATAGTGCTACAGTCATGTTCTTTAAATTTCATACCATCCTTTGGAGATTCTGTAGATTTGGCCACAGCTATCATCTTTGATGATGGACTTTGGTCATGACAAACCTGATGCAAGAAATTTATGGATTTTCCTATTAGGAGAACCTAAACATAGATACAAGGTAATTTTAATGTTACTGTTGCAAAACTTTTAAACGAGGAGAAAATATTTTCACCAAGCATGTTTCTCCTACTAAGATAAAGCCTAGTCTACATACAAACTAGCATACAGTAATGAGTACATATCACTTGCTTTCACATTCCTTAGCATTTTCAAAGCCAGTCAAGTCACACACAGGAAACTTGCAATACATTCCTACTATATTTCTTTAGACTTAACCGCATATTTGAAATATTCAGTTACATAGAAGCAAATGGCTTACAAGCTGTTGATGCTCAGCACAGACTTGATGGAGGTCCTGACACAGCACCCAAGAGCGCTGAACTGGTGGGGTTTGGACACATAAGGATGGCAAAATCATTAGGACTGTCCAATTAGTTGTCATCATTTGTTTCTTATTTACTACATTGCTGTACTGCACCTTTGTGGCAACATCACTACAGATGCCAGGAATCAAGTGTGCACTGGATCACGGTCTAAAGAACTAGAAATTTTCCACTCCACACTTCTACTTCAGTTATTGATGGATGCAAATACCAAGTTTAACAAAATCAGAAAAAGACTCATTTCTTGTCATACCTTTCTTGAATGATCCATCGTAATAAAAGAAGGAATCATTGATTTTCTCAATGTATATTTGTCATGCCACAGCCGATCTGTTTTTACTGTGGGATCTGAAGCTACAAAGAACTGCAGACAGAAGAAGAAACATGATTTTTAAGGATGCCTAAGTATCACATATATATAAATCACATGCCTTTTACCACACATAATATATAAACTACAGAGTGATCACTACAATAATGAGCAAAAACCCTATTTGTGTATGCATAACATAAAATTACATCCATGTAAAATATGCTAGGACTAGTCAGGAACAGGAAATACTGTAGTGCAATTTAATTGCACAATCAGTTAGGTGATTACCATTGTGACCGTTCCACAATAGATCGGCGAAAGTATTTTGTGGGCAGTACAGTGGTGCCTCGCTTAACGAGGATAATCCGTTCCAGCGAAATCGCTGTAGAACAAAATCCTCATTAAGCGAAATAAAAAATCCCATTGAAACGCATTGAAAACCCGTTCAATGCATTCCAATGGGCTGAATAACTCACCGTCCAGCGAAGATTCTCCATAGAGGCGGCCATTTTCAGTGCCTGTAAAGCGAGGAATCCATCCAAAAACACAGCGGGGAGCCATTTTACACAGCGGGCGGCCATTTCGAAGCCACTGATCAGCTGTTTTAAAAACATCGTCTAGTGAAAAATTGGTTCCCAAAGCAGGGAAACGATCGTTGGGAAACAAATTTTGCCTATTAAAACATCGTTTTGCGATCGCAAGTGATCACAAAACAGTCATTGTATAGCGGTTTTGTCTTTTAACGAGGTAATCGTTAAGCAAGGCACCACTGTACATCATGGTATCATTGTAGATACTGCAGGCATAATGTTGAGTTACATCCACAAAGTTATACAATAGAATTTTGCCCACTGTTTTATTTCTTTATCAGAAAGGTTCCCATAGGGTTCTATAAACCCACGTTTCTAGTTATTATTAGGAAATGATTGTGAATCTATAAATCAGTGACCAGAATCCTATTAGTTATGGCCTGCCAGAGTAACTCATTTAGTGCACATCTCAGTAGCAAATTGCCACAAGTTGAAAAGTACAATAAGCATTTGCTATTGGTGTGCCAAATCATGTGATTTTTGATGCAACAAAAAATGTCAGTGCTAATTTCCTAACTTCCAGCGATTTGACCTGAGAGTTAAGCTGACTGAGTTACATTGGAGTAAACACATAATAGGATTCCAGCCAGTGTATGCTGCTATAAAAACTCTGTTTAGGAAAGATAAGCTACTTGGAACAAAAAGGAATGTAGGCTTTTTCAAAGTCTCTTTGAACATCGGAACACGGAGGCTGGAAACAGATGTCATCGTAGTGAAGAGTAGAGCCAATAGAATCAATAGGACTTCATTTATGGATTAAACCCAGTGGGAATGGGAATCGGTCACATGGCAATATGCTTCCTCCCTTACTCCCCACTTTTCACTACAGAGACTATAACCTCTGTACTAGGAGATATGTTGTTTCTTCTAAAATCCACGTGATTGCATGAACCAGAATTTCGTTTGAACAGAGAGCTTGGATAACAGTATATCCCACCTTTAAATAGGTGTTGTGCCTCCCAGTTCTTTTATGTGTAGCCAAAGGCACATGCAAGCCTGAGACCAGGTCCTCATCTGCATACCATGAAGAGAGGCACGGGGAAAGAGTATGGGCTAGTCGGCTCTGAACAGACTCTAAAACTAGAGGCAAAGTTCTAAAAAACACATCAACATCACTGGAGTATAGTATTAATTCACGGATATTTTTAAAACTTCAAAACAATTCATAACATTTATTATAACAGTTTCCCTTAGTAACTGACAGACAGCCTTAATTGCAGTATTAATGAGAAAAATATAATGTTTGAATCTATCAGGCAATTCAATCATTGTTGGAAGTTATAAAGGTTCTCATTATACAGTCAGAACAAAGTAAAGTGCCATTCCATATTTAGAAAACATCTGGTAGAAAATAACAGAGAATGAGAAGAATTCATCCCAAGAAAAAGAGGTATTGTGAAGGATGAAGGAAATCAAGGTGAGAACATAAATTGCAAGATGATTTTTAAAAAATTCACTTTAACCATTCAAGGTTCTTTAAGTTTTGTTATTATACCCAACAGAGGGAAAAAAAACTGCAGGAAAAATGGGAAACCATGACACAAACTAATTGGTGAACAAATGCCAAGGCCTGTCAACCAACCATTTTCTTATGAAGAAATTACGAGCTTGTTTACAAAGGCAATCAGAATCCTAGAGGATAACTGTCATAATGGGAAGGGCCACACATCTGCATTTGCCCCTCTCTTTTTTCTCTTTTGCAAATGCACTAAATGACACGCTTATTATAGGGGACATGGTCTATGTACTGTATTAATTCAAGCAGAACCTTCTTTGAGTTTTCACTAAAAGGTATAAAAATTATACACACACAAATTCTGTTCTCAATAGAAATGGAAGCCTCTTCCTAGCGTAGACGCCTCTTAATTGTATATTACTGTCTACAGCACACAGTCAAATCTGCAAATGCTTAGGGGGAAAATCCCTCATTTAATTAATCCAAAATAGAAAATGGAAAGTGGAAATAACCCATTTATATAACTTACTTCATGGTATGTATCTTCCAGTTCACCATCATAAATCCAACGATAGAGAAAATTCAAGATAGGATGGGACACAAGGCCAAGTATATGCTGCACCAAGGATCTCATGTAAGGGTCACCTGTTTTACTGTAAGCATGAACAGCTGATGCAAGTTCACCACCTTTTCTTCCTGAATAAATATATCAGATGAAGAATTTCAACACACATTCTGTTTCACCAACTTAAAAAGCAAGTGCTATATCTGCAGTTTTGCTAAGCTTGAAATAGGCAACCTGGATGGGCAGCTTTGGTGGACACAAAAGCCAAATTTCTGCCCCCCAAAGTGCACAAAGGATGCATCAAGCTCAGAAACGGTCAAAAATGGTGTGTGTGTGTGGGGAGGAATCAAAGCCAAAAACGACACATATTCAACATCTAACATTTTCTTTTCTCAACACCTAGGGGTGGTCAATTGGGAAAGCTCCACAAAAGTCCGAGCAGTAGCCTTAGGAAGGCCACATGTGGCCCACAGTTTTCACATTTCTCATCAAAAACCAATTTCATTCCAAAGCAGTTGACTGGTCTTTGCAGAATTGGGATGGGATGAGGTATTGTTAATTTGTTGGAAATCGAAATGATTTTGATATCCTCGTGGCAACTTATTCCTAGGGACAGTAGTGGACATGAAGCACTCCTCAGCCTTTCAGTTGTGATCAGGAGCTAGCTACAAGATTGTACACTGTATTCCCTTCCCCAGAAGATTTTGTCAAGGGAAAGAAACAGTAGTGAGGCACCTACTGGCTATCGCCCCGACAAAGAGCTACAACTGCTGACTTGACAAGCTGGACTCTCTACTTCCTAATATGGCCACTATATTGTAAAAATATAGGTGTATTTTACTCTGGCAGGAACCAATTCTTTTGGATACCTGGAGTGACAGAGAGTATTAAAACAGCCCAACATAAGAATTTTTAAGTTTATATTACAAAGTGTTTATTAAAAGATAACAATTTTTTTTTTGCAGAACAGGAAATTACAGGAGTCATTTAGACTCAAATCATGTCAACTCAACAACAGGATTACCTTTATAGGTTGCAAATTCTAACAAGCTCAAGAAAGAGGATCAAGAGGTTGCACTGTCAAGGAAAGTTAGGGAAAGTTTGACCTGCAAGCCTACCCTGGACTTACCCTTGCTTAATAAGATGTGATGATAGGTGCCTGGAAACATTTTGGTTACTTGAGGTGCCTTCTCACAATCTTGTGGACACATTGTACACAGAGAGACAAGTTCGTGCTCAGGAAAGCATCGAAAGTTACCATCCTGCTGTTATCATGTCAAGCATTTTAGCTTAAAGTTTTGCTTCCCTTCATTTCTTATCTGTTCCCTTCCCCAGAGGAAGCAGACAAATTATTTTTGCTTTGACCATCCTTTTCATTGGAAAGCAATTACTGTGCCTGTATGCAGCAGCCTGGGTTGTGCGCAGCGTGCTCCTGGATTTATCTCTGAGCCTGGATGTCCAGGTTGCGGCAGTGGCCAGGAGTGCCTTGGCACAGTTAAAGCTAGAGTACCAGCTGTGCCTGCTTCTGGAGAGGGCTGATGTAACCACAGTGACATATGCCCTAGTTACACCTCAACTGGATTACCGTAACACACTCTACATGGGACTACCTTTGGAAAGTGTTCGGAAGATCCAATTACAGCTGCCAAGGACACCCCATTACAGAAGCTCCAGTGGCTGCCAATCCATTTCTGGGCACAATTCAAAGTGATAGTTTTAACCTATAAAGCCCTAAATAGCTTGGACCCAAGATATCTAAAAAAAGGCATCTCCTTCTATGAGCCTGCCCGGGCTTTAAAATAAGCAGGGGAGGCCTTTCTCTATGTTCCGCCACCCTCACAGATTCACTTGGTGGGGACATGGGAGAGGGCCTTTTCCGTCAATGCCACAGACTCTGGAACTCCCTCCCACAAGAAACTAGGCTGTCCTTCCACAAGCAGTCAAAGTCCTTTATCTTCAGTCAGGCTTTCTCTTAATCACTGGTAGTCTGAGAGGGGTTTTTAAATGGATTGTTGTGTTCTGTTGTTTTAAATGTGTTTTAGTGTTGACTTTATTACCATTTTTAATGTAATACTTGTTTAATCCTTTTTAAATATTTGTATATCTACTTTTTTAGTTTCTACATATTGTTTTTTAATGATGTAAGCTGCCTTGGGTTCTTTTTAATGAGAAAGGTGGGATAAAACTGTTTTGAATAGATAAATAAATAAATAGCAGGTGAGGCGCTCCTCTGGTCAACGATTTCTCTGAAAGGAGCGCTGTTACACTGATCTTTAAAGCAGAGAAGTTTAAGGACAAGAATATATTAATATAATAAGATATATGTATAATTAGAAAAGAAGAGGAAATTGATTTTTTTTCCCTACAAGTAAAACCAAGGGTGAACTAATGTTTCAGTCTTTTCTAACTTTATCTGTTAGTGGGAACAGCTGTGGAAGGGAGTCCTTGAAAGTTTCCAACCCAGGAAATGTCAGAATTGACTATATGAGCAACCACAATGCACAGCCAGACTATTTGGGTTACAATCTGTAGCAAAGTTAAAAGATACACTGAAGGATAATTCAGCTCTCTTTATATTCTTTGGCAACTGCAGGTAAATTGTCCTTGGTATCATCAAATTGTGGTTTTATTTTCTGGACCAACTGAACAACTGTTGTCATATGCTGTCAAGTTGGAACTGATTTACAGTTACCCTAATAGGGCTCTCAAGGTTAGTATATGGTAAATAACCTAGTGGGACCCTCATGTATTATAAGTACAATACAGTGGTGCCTTGCTTAACGATTGCCTCGTATAACGAAAAATTCGCTTAATGATTTTTTCGGAGTGATCTTGCGCTTCATTTAACGATTTTCCCTATGGGTGATTTTCACTTAACGATTTTTGGACCATGCTTTGCTTAACGTTTTTGGTTTTAGGTCCCCTTGTTTCGCTTAACATTTTTTTTGACAGCCCCGATTTTGCTATTTTTTAAATATTCTAAAAAATTTTAAAATGTTTAAAATGCTTGGAATCGTTAGTGCACCTAATAAAACCTTCGTTAACTTAATTTGGCTTTGTTCTGAGTCTTTTTGAATTTTTTGTGAATTTTTTCCCCCCATTGAAATAGGCTTCACTACATTTCAATGGAGGAACCACGTTTCGCTTAACATTTTTTCCTATGGCGATTTTCGCTTAAGGATGGTAATCTGTTCCAATTGGAATGGATTATCTGGTTTTCAATGCATCTCTATGGGAAATGGTGTTTTGCTTAACAATGTTTTCACATAGTGATTTTTTTGAACCAATTAAAATCGTTAAGTGAGGCACCACTGTATTAACATTCACTTTTGTTTTCAATGCAGTTTTAAATCATCTACTAACAGACCTTGACAGTGATCAACAAGTGCAGCAAGTGTTTTCAATCGTATCTTAGGATCATATGTCCAGACTAAAAGGCGACGAAGAGTTAAACTGCTTTCAATCCCCAAATTTACACCTTGATCGTCTTCTACCTGCAACTGAGAAGATTAAGAAGTGAAAAGTGGTATATTTAACACAGTCCTACATTTTCCGTAATACATTCTTTGCTTTTCTTGTGCCCAAAACAGTTTTACATTTAAAAATGTGTAGAATAAGTTTTCAAAGAATTCTATTCAGGAAAGAATATGAACAACAAATAGCAACTGCAAGTACTACATTTTTTAAATGAACCAGAAAAGTACACAGAAAGAAATCTTATCTCTAGTAAGATTAACTCTTGCAGTGTATCTGCAAATGAAGTGTCTTTTAACTCAATTCTGTATGCATTTGCTCTCAATTAACTATTAGGAAGGTATTGTACAGCAAACTTGAAAATAATTGGCAAAATATACTAATTCATGTTTCACTAGTGCATTTGTTTATGTATAATTAACTGAATAATCTGTGGTACATTCATAGCCTGAAAAGGGAGTATGTGGAAAGTGGTAAAATCATGCTATTTGCATTCCTAGGGTAATCTGCATCTACTAAAGACAGGTGATTATTTCTCTTAACAGATACCAACTATCATATTGTTTTAATGCAGTGGAATGAAATAAGGAACTAAAACATTTACCTGTGAGTGTAAAACAGATAATAATCTGTAATATTCTTTGAGTTCCTGATTTAAGGCAGCACAAAAACTCTATAAAACAAAAACAGGAAACCATGATGTCTATGTGCATCAGTCACATTTCAAAGAGCCATGAAGGGTTTTTACTTTCATGCATTACAAAACGTACATTTAGCTAGAAATCTGGCACATAAACTGCAATGCTGGATATAAAGAAATGTTCTGAATCCCTCAAAACTGCTGCTCATGCTTTAAAATAGCTATACTGCATATTGATGACTACATTAAAAAGTCACAACAGTCAGAAGGCCCAGAAAACATTGCAACTTCCATTTTATTATTTAAATCCAACACCAAACCACAATCTTGGAAAACTAGGGAAGGAAAGAGGAGGTAGTTCATGCATTATAAAGGAGTGGTAGCAAAATGCAGAAATAGCTCTCCTTGACATTTCTCCTTTCCACTGTACTGCTGCAAGATCCAGCAGTAAATTCCACTTCACAATGTTACCATAGAAGCAAAGGAAAGCCACAGCACCAGAGATTTACATCTCTCTTTTCTACACTGAAAAATTCTACAGTTAACATTTCTACAATAGGCTGAGACTATACATGCTGCATACGAACAAGGCTCAGAATACTGCGTTCAGCACCACCTAGAATATCTGCCACCCACAAGAGGAGCAAAGAAAGCAGTGATCAAGGTAAACAGCAAAGAATTTTAAAAACAAAGGATGCAAAGTTAAAGAATCAAGTCTCTCTGAAAATCCACGTGACATAAGACAACACAATCATTTGTGGAAAACCTTTTTGAGGGTTGACAATACACAGCAATCACATAGAATTAGATTTTTTTTCTCATGTATAACCTTGGGGTAGTGGTTTTATATAAATTTAGGAGGAATTAGGCAGAAGAAAACACCTCCCATTTTAATCTGTCAGGCATTCAGGAGCCTCTGTGTTTCACTGCCAACCTTCTTGACAGGCTCACATTGGTAAATACACAATGATTGCTCTCTGGGTATCAAAGAGAAGGGCTTAGAAGAACATGACAAGGGTCGAGCAAGCAGCCTGGCATCATTTTCCATGAGTCACGCAAAGTCTCTTCACCAGAAGAGAGCTTTTCTCTAGAGGCTAATAACGTCCACATCAAGTGCAGTGCATTCATACAATTTTACAACATGAATTAAAAATTTGAGCTTTATTACACATGGGCCCCAGCATACCATAATAGTATGGATGTAACTGTCTTTATCTTTTAAATTGATGAAGTAGGAAGAGAGAAATGGCTCAGAAAATCAAACGAAAACAAACTCTTTATATTTCCGGTCAGTAAAACAGCAGTTTTCCTGTTCCATAACAACAGACATGGCATACTGGTAGTATAACCTATCAAGCTGAAAATTAAGGGGTCTCAAAGCCTTCTCAGTTTTACCCACATACCTGACCTACTAATCCAAATGCACGATCCATGCTCCTTTGGTCAGTATACTTCCTTATTTTATTATGCAGCCAACCCAACTCGGCAAGCCGACTAGTAGTATCTCGGAGCGACTTGGAAAGGCCCACCTAAAACAATGAAGGACAAATATTGAGTGCGTTGTGGTAACTGTTATTGATTAAAACCTTTACCATAAATCAAGTCTCCAAAAGCAAGTTTTTCTATAAGTTCTCTTATCTCTTTGGATCTGGCAAGATGTTAATTATGGGCTATATAATTCCATAGAAAGAACAGAACTCAAGCATTGTTCCAGGAGGGAGCTGCGCAAGTCTGTTTCAATCCGTAAAATACGAACAAAACAAAAATGAAAATGAAAGTACTGTGGTAGTTCTGTAGGAGACCTATTTGACACATGGATTATACAGTACTAGTAAGAGGACAAGTTTGCATATACAAGAGCACAAAATAGTGGGGTAGGGGTCAAATAAAGACAGGAAGTCTTTCTTCCTACGTTCACACATGGTATTTACCCTACTAACATACTCTTTGTATATAAATCTGTAGTCTTGCATATTACATTCTATGCATCCAGGAACTCTTAATAAGTTATTTCCAAAAAAAAAGGCAGATGGGGGGTCAACTGTATTCAACCAAATAAGATGTTACCTGAGACATATGGTGCATGAACAGTAGAGTGGATTTTCCATCTGTCTTTTGCATCTCTATGTCTGATGCTGTCAGAGCAAGTGCAAAGCAATGCATCCTTCCTCTGCCAGCCTACTCACCTGTCCAGATGGATTTCTTTGACACCTATGAGAACTGGGTCCAATAATTAGCACACCAGAGTTGTCAAAGTTCCCTTTTGGGCTGTAATTCCCAGAATTCCCCCTGGCAGTACAACCAGCGATCAAACTGGCTGGACATTCTCAGAGCTGCACTCCAAAAAAGGAACTTTGCCACGCTCTGTGAAAAGTTGGTATTATGCTTTGAACTATTTTTTTTCTTTTTGTTGTTATTCCCAGGAAGCACATTCACCAGAAACCACTCAAGTGTTTCACCATAGCTTTCCCCGATCCCACCCTGTTAGCTTTTGAGGGAACATCCATGACTTACAAAATCATTCTGCAGGAAGCAGCCTTCAACTGGCCCGCCTAGGACCATGATGTGTATTAGAAAAATAGGAGGCTCTCACAGAAAGGGGGGGGGGGCTGGAAATGTGCAACCCATGGGGACTACATGCAGCCCCAGTACTATTATTTTGTCCACTCCTGCTTTATCTGCATCTTGTCCTCTGCAGATGTTTGGGGCATGTTGTATTCGTCTTTTAACAAATGGCCTGCAGCCAGTCAAATTATCCAAAGAATCAAGAACACCCACAGGAATGACTCAACACCTAAGATTTATCACTGGAGGCTTTTCTAAAGATCCCTCTTCCTGGATACTTTGAGTGAGCAGATATAGGGCAAAACCGTGCTGTGGCTGCTGACCAACCATGGAATCTTCTCCCAAGAGGATCTGTACCTAAGATTCCAAAGTAATTCACTTAAGCTCTTGATGGGTAATGTTACTTAATTTTCCAGGGATTTTCTGTTGGAGTTCAGGATGTTGCTCATAAAATTGCTTTTGATACTACTTCCACCCCTGGACTTTACAGCCTCTTTTGATATTTAAATGTCTATATCATACTGCCTTAGTCTGGCACCCTACAAATATTTTGGATTGCAACTCTTATCAGTCCCATCAATCATGGATAATAATCAAGAATGACAGGGTTGTGGTCTAAAATCACCTGGAGGACGTCAGGCTGGAGAAGGCTGGTGTATAAACTGTAAATGTTGTTTTATTTTTATTGTCTAACCACCTCAGATGATAACAATAGCAGAAAAGGGATACATGTTTTTTAAAAATTAAATTTAAGTGAGAACTTAATCAAAAGGAGTCTTTACAAAAACCACAGGCTAAAAGTAAAAAAAAAGGCTACACATAGTAAATACAGCCTCTCTTGCTCTATATTGCCAATCTTCACAAAATAAGTATAAATATAATTGTACAGTACCTTTCCATCTATTTTGTAACAGTTTTCTGAATTGACCATTTTAATAGTTTTGCCATCTATCCCCTGGAAGACATATAAAATATCTCTCACAAGATAAGCCTCAGTTATTTCAACAGAGCCTGAAAAGAGAGAAATGGATCCAATCACCAGCCAGGTATCTAACAAACGTGTTTGCCATTTTAACATAGACCTAACCATGTGATGGTCACTCCAAGGCAAATGTACAAAGGCCACAGTCTAGTAAATTGCAGCACAACTAACGATAAAATATTTAACTACAGTGGTGCCTCGCAAGACAAATTTAATTCATTCCACGAGTAGCACCGTCTTGCGAGTTATCAACCCCATAGCCAAAACCAATCATCTTGCGGGTTTTTCATCCCACGAGACATTCATCTTGCGAGGCAACACTGTATTAGGGTCTAAAACAGAAGTGGGCAATCTCCAGAGGCCACCCACTCCCATCCCTGGACTTCACAAAGCCACATGTATTTGTGAGGCCCATCTCACCCCCAATCTTTTTTACAAAAGTGTTTTCTACTGAACCCACTCAGCTTGCTTGCTTGCTTTCTACAGACACACACACTTTTTTTTAATGGAGGGCATGGGAACCCTGTAAAACATGGAAAACTCCTCCTGGCTACAAAGGGCACAAGAGGACTATCACAAAGGGAGTGGGGAAAAACAGGGGGTGTGAGATTGCTACATCTAGGCACCTGGAAGACACACGCTGCCCACTCCTAGTCTAAAACTTAGTCAGGAATTTGAAGTGCAGCATCTTCCGGGACGTCAGATATTCCTTGCTACTTGCATGAAAACAGCCACCACATTTATGTAAAGACACCATACTTATCAATTACAGAATTCAGCCACTATTCATAACATGAGATCAGTAAACATGCCACTACCAGGCAGTGTGAAGCCTATCTGCTTGAATGCTTGACTAAGATAACTGTCATTACAGCCCAAACCACCACAACCAACAATCTCAAGAAAGAAACTCCTCCAAAGGTTTGAGTAGCTGGTTCAAGAAATGGTTTATGCCACGCTTGAGGAGGCTTTTAGCAGTATTTCCAAACACACACATCAAATTCCTCCAGAAGTCTCATCAAATGGTTAAGCTGCCCTCCTCAAGGATGCAAGATGGAGTGGGGGACAAGGACAATATGGTTGCTCGGTATGAGGTGGGGATCTGCCTAAATTGGAGTAATTCCCTCCCTCCCCTGCAACCCTGTCTCACACTGTTCAAATAAGCATCATGGCATCTCTGAAGAAACATTCCTAGGGCCACAGGAACGGAAGGAGAGGAGGGGAAGTTTTTCTTCTGTGAACCTTCCTTAAATTCAAGCCCTCAAGGCCTATATATTGAAATACTGTACTGTTATTCTTTGTCAGCATAGCTAACTCAAGCAGAGTTTGGAGGTTACAAACCTAGTAAGGAGAAAGCTAAGAGCTCTTTATCTGATGGTTTTGTTTGAAGGACAGACACAACAGGGTAGTAAACACAGACCTGAATTTTTCTCTTAACTTTGTGTTTAATTTTATTTTAAGGTGGGGCCAATGCTGTCTTCATGAACTGGGATAAATACAGAATTGCAGAACTGCTTTTCCAAACAGTTGAACACTGTCCCAAATCTCATGCATACGGAACAATAAATTCTTTTTAATATTGAGAAATTTAATTTACAAAATTCTCAGCAATAACATACATTAACTTTACATTCTTAAAGAATTCTGAATTCACATAGGAATTTACAAAAATCAAGCTGACTTCAAGTCCCGATTTTCCAGCATGGATTTAAGAATCAAGGAACATCAGATACATGTATTTATTTCCCTACAGTCATTGAAATTTTCAATACAGTGGTGCCTCGACTTACAACTGTCCCGACATACGACCATTTTGAGCTACAACCAGATCCGGCCGCAAAACTTTGCTTCAACTTGCGGCCGGAGCTTCAAGTTGCAAACAAAAGAGGCAGGGGAAAAAGGCTGAAAAAAGGTTGAAAAAAAATATCAAATTACAGGACTAACCGTTGGTTGAAGAGTTTCTTTGTAGCTCTTTTGCCCGAACGGTTAGTGTGTGTGCATTTGCAGAGTGGCTTCGGACTGCCTGGTGCTGCAGTCTGCTTCTGGGTGAGTACATTTACAGGGTTTTGCAGGGTGGGTTTCGGCTGGAGGAGTATGTTTCTGTGCTGTGATTTTTTGTGTGTGTTTGGTGTGGTTTTTTTCCAGCCCCATCGCGTGCCGATGGGGCTTGGTCTGTTTGTTGTTTTTCTTTTCAGCCCCACTGCATTCCGATGGGGCTGGTTGTGTGTGTGGAGGTTGATTTTCTTTTCAGCCCCATCGTGTTCCAATGGGGCTGGCTGTGTGTGGGGGGGGGGGGATATTTTTTTGATTTTTTTTTCAGCCCCATCGCTTTCTGATGGGGCTGGCTGTGGGGGGGTTGATTTTTTTCAGCCCCATTGCGTTCCGATGGGGCTGGCTGTGTGTGTGTGTGGGGGGTTTCAGGCTATTGCATTTCAATGGGGCTGGCTGTGTGAAGGAGTGTTTTTTGAATTTTTTTTTCCAGCCCCATCGCATTCTGATGGGTCTGGCTGTGTGTGTGTGGGTGGGGGGTAATTTTAAAAAAATTTTCAGCCCCATCACGTTCCGATGGGGCTTGGTGTGTATGTGTGTGTTTATCATTTTTCAGCCCCATCGCATTCCGATGGGGCTTGCTGTATGGTGTACTTTTGTGTGTTGGGGTGGTGGTGTTTAAATTATTATTATTATTTTCTGCCGGAACGAATTAATGGAGTTTCAGTGCATTTCAATGGGAAATGCTGCTTCGACTTGACAACCATTTTGAGTTACGACTGTTCTTCTGGAATGGATTAAGTTTGTAAGTCGAGGCACCACTGTATTTTTAAAAAACAGAAAACCCATTTGTTTTTCTTTATAAACCATCTTTAATTTAGAATATAAATTTATTTAATAGCAACTACATAATATAATGGCAGAATACAGCACTTCCTTCTGTTACATCTGCCAGCTATAATCAGTAAATGTTTTTTACTGGCACAACATAAACACAATCAATTAAGAAACAGAGATGGCTTTTTGCTATATTTGTAAGCCACTGCTGCCCAAGGTTTTATCCAAATTCTGTGGCACCACCATGTCAGCTGGGCTTTATGGATGATTATGCCTACAAATAGAGGAATTCATTCAATTGTCAAATATGTGGGAGGGTGATATATTGTTTTATATAAGACAGCTGCTTTAGAAACTTATGCAGAAAGAATATTTTATAAGGTCATTTACAATCCGATGTAACTTCCCTTCTAAATGAAAAACGTATCAACAATTTGATTAATGCAAGAAAGGATTATGATTTATTGGAATAATTTTATACCACACACTTTCAGTTGGTGCTCTTAATTACTTAGTGCTAAAGTGCCTCTGTTTGAAATACCTACAGAAACAAATCATGTTATCTTCTTCCTAATGCACAATATTGTTCCTAATTTTTAGCAACATGACGAGCCTCACAAAAACCTAGTTGTTACCAGTGCAATGAGATGAGTCTAATGCATTAAGAAAACCTACAAATGAGCAATTTTACATACATGTCAGAGAAAAGGTGGCACTCACACCCCACAATTCCTGAAGCAGGGCATCTGCCACACTGAAGTTTTTGTTTATTTATTTCTATCCCACCTTTCTCCCCCAAAAGACCCAAGGCAGCTATTTCTTCTAAAGTCCAGTAAGACAGCAGGTACCAAGAACAATCTATTCACTGATAGTTGCAACATAAATTTTTGGAACACTGAAAGAGGTTTCTAAATCTAACATCATACTAAAGAGACGAAACAGTGGGCTAATTGGGTTCTGATTCTTCCACATACACAAGCAGTAGAGCATGTGTAGTCCTTACACTTGCTTCCATTTGTATCTTGCCAGGATGTCATGTTTTCTGCAATGTTCCTTTCACAATGAACGTGTGGCATATTTTTATGTTTTTGAATTTAAGTCACTTGGTCTATAAACCCAATAAACAATATATAACAAAATTTAGCACACCCATATACTCCCAGTAAAATTTCACCTTTTCTTTTAACTTCCTCTTCTGAGAGGATTTATCATACAGTGGTGCCTCAACTTACGAACTTAATCTGTAACAGAATGGTGTTCATAGGTCAAAATGCTCGTAAGTCGAAGCACCATTTCCATTGAAATGCATGGGAATGGGATTAATCCATTCCAGCATTTCAAAAAAATATATACCAACAAATAAAAATAAAAATAAAAATGAACAGAGCAAGCCCCACGTTGGGACTGCAAAAAACCCCACAAAACCAAAAATAAACATTGGAGCAAGTCCCACGGTGGGAGTGGGAAAAAAAAAACAGCCCAAACCTACCCTCCAAAACCCACCCAGAACAACTTTTTTAAAAGGAAAAAGTAGCACCTCACCAGTCCGAAGCCTCCTCAACCTCTCGGCCTTCCCCAATGCCGTGACCGCTGCCATCGGAGGCCTCCCGAGTGTTCCCCCCGCTGCCGCCTGAGGCCTCCTGGGTTCCCCACCGCCGTCGGAAGCCTCTGGCAGCGGTGGTCGCATCGGTGGTGAAGCCGGGAGGCGTCTGACTGTGGCGGGGAAGCCTGGGAGGCCTCTGGCAGTGGTGGTCACGGCGGTGGGGAACCCCAGGAGGCCCCTGGCAGCGGTCGCGGCAGTGTTGGAAGCCCGGGAGGCTGAACCTCCCTTTTCCTAAGAGTTGGGGCAAAAGAGCTACAAAGAAGCAGCCTCTTTGCCACCAATGGTTTGAATTTCCCGTCTTCCCCCCCTGGTTTTTTCTGTTCTTACGTCGAAGCTCCGCTCACAAGTCAAAGCAAAATTTTGTGAGTGGAGCTATTTGTAAGTCGAAATGTTTGTAGGTAGGGGCCTTCGTAAGTTGAGGCACCACTGTAATTTGCTTTTGAAAACACACTTAGTATTCTTCGTTTATTCAAGAAATGCATACCCTAGTCTCCTTTGGGTGTGTATACAATAGATGCATGCGTCTTTGAAACCTGGCCCTCAAGTTCACAGCTGCACAGCTTTTACATAAACTAATTATGCTATAATGTGAATGAAATATAACCAGTATTATTAACCTCAAGGTCTAAATTAGAAGTGATATATTGTCATATGATTCATTCCTGCTATCCATCCCTAACTCTTCATGTGCTAGGAACTGGCTTTCACAAAGATGTTCTTCCACCCACAAGCAAAAGAAAGACAAGTGCTGTCAGCTGATGGCTGAAAACACTAGGGTACATGAATCAACAGTCTCACTCATTATTAGGTAATGAGTATTCCTTAGTACATGACATTTTGAAGACTGCTAATTCATCGGGTTGCCATAGTCAAAGGCGCCTTGACAGCATGTAACAACAGTAATCCCTACATTCCCCCCAAAATGCATTTTACAATTAGTTTACTCCTCAATGCCTGGACCTACTACAGTGGTGCCTTGCTGAACAATTACCTCATTAAACGACGAAACCGCTTGACGATGAAGGTTTTGCAATCGCTTTTGCGATTGCAAAACGATGTTCTAATAGGGAAAAATCGCTTTTTAACGATGATCAGTTCCCTGCTTTGGGAACCGATTTTTCGCTAGACAACGATTTTAAAGCAGCTCATCGGTGGCTCTAAAATGGCTGCCCGCTGTGCAAAATGGCTACCCGCTGTAATTTAGGACGGATTCCTCACTTTACAAGCACTGAAAATAGCCATCCCTATAGAGGATCTACGCTGGACACTGAGGTATTTAGCCCACTGGAACGCATTGAACCGGTTTTCAATGCATTTCAATTGGCTTTTTTGTTTCGCTTGACGAGGATTTCGCTTAACAGCTATTTCAACGCAATGAATTATCCTCATCGAGTGAGGCACCACTGTAATAGGATACAATGCTTTACTTACTAGCCTGGAGGAAAGCCTCACTTAACACAGTGGAATTTACCTCTGAGCAAATGTGTACACAGTTGTTCAGTTATAATCCTATACCTCCTGACCCAAATACAATGGTGTAATCCCTGGATCCCACTCCTTCTGCCAGAATCAGCATTACCCCTCCATCTTTCAGCCATTCTGGCTGCTTCATACAGCTCCATACAGCTAAGAAAGACAGTGTAGTAGATATATACACCATAGAGGACTGCAACAGGAAGGGAAGAAAGTCCTATTCTGCTGGCACTGAGTATGGAAATGCACTATTAGATATTAGCCATTAACTGGGAGTAAATCCCATTAAGCATAGTAGGGCTTGCTTCAACATAAATGTACAACACAGGATTGTACTATTAAATTATTTGTAGAATGCAAACAAAATACACTGAAGCAAGCAATCAAAATGTTTTTCCCACTTACTAACATAGTTATGGAACACAGGGGTTTCTAGGAAATTATATCAATTAGCACCAAAATCAAAAGTTGAATCAAAATAAATTTCTAGATTTATTCCCACTGAAATGAAACTGTACCCATTTAAACAGTACTTCTGAAGTAAAAACCAGGATGAAAGATAGAAAACAGTCAATGAAACGCAACACACTCACCACTTGTATCTCCTTCCCGTCTTGACCTTGGTAGATTACGTGAAACAGTGCTTGAAATGCCTTTTGAGGTAGAATTTGGTAATGTAGGCTGGCCTGCTGTTAAACTCCAAGCAAGCCGTGCCCCCAGCTGTTGCCGAAGGCAATCACCCACTCCCGCACGCTGATAGGATTGTCTAAGGAAAAGAAAGTTATGATTAATGTAATTCACTATTGAACTGTCTTAGTTACGAGAAATCAATTTATATTCTCTCAAAGTGCCAAAATTTAAAGGTTAGACACATATCACCTCCCCCAAAAAGCACGTGCAAGAAATCTTGTTGTCAAAACCAATCATTTTTTTTGGAATTCATATCCATTAGTTCATTTGTTTAGTCCTTCAACTGTTACAAAGCAGAGAATCCCTTGAGAACTGCACTACTATACAAAGTACTGAAACCTGAACTGTATCAATGCCATGGACTCTACAATAATGTCCCTGGAGGAGTAAAAAATAATTTTGACAAGGAGCAACGTTCTCATTCTCAAACATTCCTCTAACATGAATTAAAACAAAAAAAAATGACCCATGCAACTTCCATAAGTAAATGTTTGTCTTGTTCATAAAGTAATAAAATTACAGCATACTTTCCCCCTTTACTCCTTGAAATCTGGCCCAGGCATTTTACTTTCAATACACTGCAGAGAGGACAATGGGTTATACTATGTTTACTATGTACAAGATCTTCAACTTGAGTTGACCCACAAAAGACATGTATGTTCAAGGAAGTACCTATTTCCAGGATAGTGGAAGGCAGGAAATCCAACCAGACTCTCTACCGTAGTTCTGCAGCTATTTTATGCTGCATTATGATGCCTCGCAAGACAAAAACATAATTCATTCCGCAAGTCATTTCATATTGAAAAAATTTTGTCTTGCAAAGCGCAGTTTCCCACAGGAATGCAGTGAAATTTAATTAATGCATTCCTATTCGTCTTGCAAAGCACGGCCATAGAAAAAATTGTCTTGCAAGTCACCAAAAAAAATCACAAAACACTTTCATCTTGTGAGGCATCACTGTATATATAGGGAGCATGCCTAAAAATTAGTGGTATTCTAGAAACTGACAGACCTTTCCTGTCTGACTTTATGAATACTCAAATAATCTCTGCCTCAATTGTTTTGCTCTTGCAGGCTTCATCCATGAACTCTTTACATAGCATTCAGAACAGCCTAACTGCAAAACAAAAGAGGAAATAAATCTTTCCCAACAATGAGTGTTCATTTCTTCTAAAGCAATTATAGGGGGGAAAACCTCAAAACTGCACCAAAGAGCAATGGACTTACCGCATAATATTCCCCAAAACGAAACACTTCAGAGAATCCTCGCTACTCCTTCAAAGGTTTAAATGCTATCCTTCCTAGTGTTTGTTCAACTTTGCAAACAAATTGTTTCTTAAAAAGCGAGCAGCACATAAACTTCTATAAAGGGAAAACTGCCAACTTCTTGTCCTTTCAGCATCCTCTTTGATGGGAGAGGAGATAAAAAGAAGTTACTTACCTGTAACTCTGGTTCTTCGAGTGGTCCTCTGTGAATTCACACTAATGAGCTTTGGAGGCAGAGCAGCTTCGGAAACTTTCACAGCTTTAAGCACTTAGTGCTGGGACCTCAAGGCTTTTTCTCTTAAAGACATAAAGTCTCTCTTATCTTTTTAATAAGGTTTCCCCCAGGCCTTAGAACTGAGGCATTAGTGCTGGGGGTGGAGTTATATAGCTGGTGTAGGGGAGGTCCCAGCACCAAGTGCTTAAAGTTGTGAAAGTTTCCAAAACTGCTCTGCTCGAGCGCAGATTAACCCATTAGTGTATATTCCAAAGCTGCTCTGCCTCCGAAGCCCATTAGTGTGTATTCACAGAGGCCACAAAGGAGAACATGACACCTCACTGCCCTTTAATGGGACATTAAAGACCGACATTTCAGAAGTCTTCTGAGACGGGGATTGCCTTCCACATAATAAATCTAAAATCCAGACCGACCAGGAGGAAGATTCAAAACTTAATGGTTTCACAACCACACAACACTTCTTAAGTGATCTTTCCTGAACTTTAAGACGCTATCAGTAAAACAACTGCAAACATTTCAGGCAAAACCCAAAGAAAAATAAAAAATTAAAAAATATTGTAGCTTAAAGATTAACTGTTATATTTTAATGAGAGCTTTTGTGGACGGGGCAGCTTCTCTGCTGCTGAAACCACCACCGGGCGCAGCACTTTGGGAGAAGACGTGCGGTGGGGGAGAAAGACTGGATCGGCTCTTGCCTTTCTTCCCCGCCGCCCGGCTTCTCCCAAAGGGCTGCCCTGATGGCGATTTCAGCAGCGGAGAAGCTGCCTGGTGGGGGAGAAAGGCGAGATCGGCTCCTGCCATTCTCCCCTGCTGCCTGGCTTCTCCGCTGCTGAAACCACCATCGGGGCAGCCCTTTGGGAGAAGCCAGGCGGCGGGGAAGAAAGGCAGGAGCCAATCCAGTCTTTCTCCCCCACCGCATGGCTTCTCCCAAAGCGCTGTGCCTCATGGTGGATTCAGGAACAAACCCTTCTTGAAGCTGGTCCCCCCTCTTTTTCTCCCCACACCAGATTGGCAGGATGGCACTGGAAGCCCGGGAGGCTGAGCCTCCCTTTTCCAAACCGTTCGGGGGAAAAGAGCTAAAGAAGCAGCCTCTTTGCCACTAACGGTTTGAATTTCCCGCCCTTTTTCACTGCCTTTTTTTGGTCCGTACATCGAAGCTCCGGCCGCAAGTCGATCCAAAATTTTGCGGCTGGAGCTGTCCGTACATCGAAAAGTCCATAAGTGGGGCCATTCGTAGGTCGAGACTCCACTGTAAGTCAAGATCTTTTTGTTTACTTAAAAAAACAACATTTCTACCCCATTGATACATTTTTACTGCCCTGCTGCTCTACATTTTTAGTTGTTTTAATGGTTTGTTTTTTTCATTGATACCTTTGTTTCTGCAAAAGCACTGTAAGAGTAGGAAAGATAGAATATAAATAACTTAAAATAAGGACATCAAATCAATCCATGACACCAAGCTCTAATAACAGCCACATTCTATTTAGGCTGAATTTTTTTGGACTGCAAGTCTTCACTGTTACCTCAACTGCTATTTATTGAAGCACATCTCTCTCAATGGTATCTGCAAGACGAACAAGTTTCATTTACCCTGGAAGAAATGACTGTGGAGTTGGTGCTGGCCCGTTTGGGGCATACATGCCTAAGCTGCTGATCCCACTGCTGCCCATACTGCCAGAGCTTGGGCCAGACTGGGCATTCCGGTCCTGGTAATTCAATGGAAGGGTCTGAGGCCTGGCGTAGTAGTAAGGAGTTGAGTGAGCATCCCGCGGCAGTGCTTGAGCAAAGAGTGCAGCAAAATTTGATACCTTGAAGTGGGAAGGAAAAGCCAGAGGTTTTAAAGCAATTCAGTGCTTACAAGTTAAGTAACTCTAAACATCTTTTGTCCCTGTCAGGTACTGCCTTTTACTGACTATGGATCTGTAACTATTTTAAATTGGTAAAATACTACTTATGCCTTTTTTATTTGCAGAATTAATCCCAGTCATTCCAAAAACATTTCAGACAATCTTACTGATTTAAAACATTACCTAACTCTCTTACTCCACATGTCACCAAATCTCTACATGAAGAGGTTTCATGTATTATTATTTATTATTATAGTAACTGAAGAAGAGTTGTCTATACCAAACTGTCTCTAGGCTAAGATACTGTATTTGCTGGCGTATAAGACTACTTTTTTGCCCTGAAAAACATGCCTCCAAGTGGGGGGCCCGTCTTATACACCGGGTACACTTCAGTTGGGATACACATAGCTGCCCATAGTGGCCTTCCGATGCTCGCCTGGTGCCAATAGTAGCCTCCTGATGCCTGCCCACCTCATTCTACATACTGTTCAGTATCATGTGGTATCCAGCGCGGGCGTGGCGAGCATCAGCAGCGAGACAGGGGTGCCAGCCTTTTCGATGCGACCGGCCCGTTCTGTTCAGTGGGAAGCAGCAGCGCTCTGGCCTGCCCCTTGTCTACACAAAGCTTATACATGTGCACTTGCGCACTAGTGCCGGTCACAGGGAAATGCAGGGGTGGGCCAGAGGCGCTGTGGTCACGCGGCGGCCATACAATGAATAGCACCTTTTATTTGTGTGTGGAAGGTGTGCGGAAGAGGGGGTAGTCTTATACAGCGAGTATATAACAAACTCTATATTTTGAATGGAAATGTTGGGGGGTCATCTTATACACCCAGTCGTCTTATACGCCGCCAAATATGGTAGGTTACCTAACTCTCTTACTCCACGTCACCAAATCTCTACATGAAGAGGTTTCATGTATTATTATTTATTACTATAGTAACTGAAGAAGAGTTGTCTATACCAAACTGTCTCTAGGCTAAGATAGTTAGAAACTAGGTTTCTTTTATATGTAATACTCTGATTTCTCTTCAGATCGCATAAATCTTTCGCCTTTAGATGGCCTTACAAAAATATCTGCTATTTCTATGAACAGACATCTAGGGAACAATTTCACTTTCTCTAACAAATTTACAAAGATGGGATTCACCATTAGCAATAGCTATAGCACTATCTCATTCTTTTTTTCACTCCTAATAATTTCATGTTTTGTACTAGGGCTTGAAACAACAGGAACTGTGCTGGGATCCTGACCACAATTTTGTTTTCTCCACAATGCCAATTACTGAGTATTATTCTACAATATCATGGATGTGGGGGTGGGGAAGCAGCCACACACACCCCAACATTAGAGAAAACTGAATCATTGGACACTGCCATAGACTATTAATCCTAAAGGCAGCCTTAGTGACTGACTACAAATGAATTTATAAATCTTGGAAGTCTCCAACTATAAACACCAGATAGAAGATCTCAAGAAACTGGCCACAAAAGAGAAAATAATATATAGGAGGTGAGAGGCAGGCAAAAAAAAAAAGTGATAGCCTATGGGCTGCTTTTTGAAAATTGTTTGGTGATTGATCTAGATGGATAAGGAACCATGAAAGCTACTAAACCTACATCACCTCTCCTGTCTCTCAGTCTTTCTCATGTTTGTGTCTTACCTGTCTCTGTGTACCTAAAAGTATAAATGACTTGTATTTTTAATCACTTGAAGGTATATGCACCAAACTATCAAAAAGGGTGCAACAGAGCAATGTTAGGAAGGAAGGGCTGGTATCAAAGATGGACAAGCTTGTTGTGATATTCTAATTTTCACCTATAAGATCCAGTCACAAATGTGACACACTTTTTGAAGAAAATGCTTTTTTAACACATTGACTGACAATGCTCAAAACCTTCATGGGATAAATTTCCATCACAACATTAATTTAGAAACAAACTCTTTCAGGAGTAGAATCCCAGATTAGGGATCTTCTCCCTAGGAACACATGATAATGTATTTACTGACTACAGCTACAGCACAAAAGCTCTTTTTATTTACTCTGCCATGTTAAATCATTTTCATTTATTCTAACATATTTCACTTATTTTTGAAAGCTACCTTGAAATTAGTGATCATATTTAAAACAATATAGTATTCACCTTATTTGACTGTTTACGTGGATCTTCACTGAGACTGAGCAGGAGGTACAGAATTGACCATCTGTTTTTCAAAACGCCCTAGCAGAAGAGATTAGTATTAGACATGATATCACATTTGTAAAATGAATATTCACACATCTGTGAATATGCAGTGTATACTTTATAATTTCAGAGTAACATGGGCAGGGAAGAGAAGGCCTCTGTCTTTTAAAATTATTTACAGTCTGTTTTTAAATACTGTAACTGGGGAAAGGGTGACAGGGAAACTTGTCTCACTGTTGGTATGTCATTCCCCTACTCCCTAAGAAGTGGAGGGCTATGAAGCCACCAGCTCCCCAATAGAAGCAAGTATAGAAATACTAGAAACAGACCAGACTCTATCAAAAGCTTGGGGAAAAGGTCATCTTTAAAACCTGGCAACCCAATTTTTTGGCGGGGGGGGGGGAGAGAAAGGGGGGGAGGAAAAGAGCAACTGATGAGGGCGGAGGCACTAATGGGAGGAGCAGAGATAAAAGGAGCAGGAGAGGGGAAAGAGAAGGGGAGTGGTGAAAGAGAAGGGGAGTGGTGAGGAAAGTCAGAACGGCAAATGGAGTTAGCTTTATGAAGGAGAAGCAATGAAAGGGAAGCCTGAGGGGGAGCCAGGTACAAGCTGAGGGAATCCTTCAGTCAGAACGACTTGAGAGATGGCAGTAGGTCATTAGAGAGAGAGAGAGAGACAGAGACAGAGACAGAGAGACAGAGAGAGAGAGAGAGAGCGTTCTTCGAGTGGACCTCTGTATATAAGGATAATCATGGCGTAGGGCTGCAAGGTTGCTTGCTTGGCAAGCTGAAGTAACTGCAACAAGAAAGGCTGTTTTGAAGGCAAGTAGATGGATATCTGCTGTGGCTAGCAGTTCGAATGGAGGTTTAGCAAGCTGTCGCAAGACTAAGGTGGTGTAAGAAGCACCATTCCCATAGTCAACCGCCAAATAGAGGAGGGTTGGGGAGTGTGTGCCTCCTTGTTTGAAAATATAGTACATGGCTGTGGTGTTGTCGGTGGCCAGCTAGAATGTTTCTGAATGCTTTGCATGCCTTTATTACTGCTAATAGTTCTAATTCGTTGATGTGGAGTGAACGTTCTCTGCGGGACCAATTGGCATGTATTTTGAGAGAACCGCAATGCGCTCCATAGCCAGTAAGGCTGGTGTCGGTTGTGACCTGTATTTGAGGACGTGGTTGCTGGAAAGGGCGTCCCATAGAGAGATTTGGGATGAAGTGCCACCATTGGAATTGTGAGGCGAGTTCAGGAGTAACTCTTAAAAGAGTGTTGGGAGGATCTGTCAGTGGGTCGAAAAGTGTGAGAAACTACGACTGTAGAGACCTCATCTTCAGGCATATGTGTTGTATGACTAAGGTCATGCAGGTCATGGTGACTAGTATACGCTGGACGAGGATGGCAGGAACCAAGACATGTGGGGTGAAACCCTGGAGGAGGGAGATGAAGTTTTATTGTTTGTCGAGCGGGAGGAATGCATGAGCTCGGGCAGAGTCTATGAAAGCCCCGATATAATGAATAATCCTTGTAGGGCTGATTTTGGATTTTTGCATGTTGACCGTGAGACCGAAATTGCCAAGGAGGGATAAGGTGAATGGGGTGTCTTGGTGAGCTTTGTGGTGGGAACGAGCTACAAGGAGCTAGTCGTCTATATATGGGAAGATGAGGATCTTTTGAAGTTCCAGAAAGGCAGCCACTGGGGCCATGCACTTGGTGAAGACTCTGGGAGCTGTTGCAAGTCCGAAAGGAAGTCTTTTGAATTGGTAGGCTCGGGGCCTGAGTTGGAATCGAAGGGAGGGGTGGATGAGATGTGGAAGTATGCATCTCGTAGATCTATGACTTTGAACGACTCATTTTTTCTGAGAAGAGGTAGAACAGATTCGAGGGCTACCATATGGAATTTTGTGGTGATGACATATTGATTGAGTTCTCTGAGGTCTAGAATAAGTCGTAAACCTCCATCCTTTTTGGGGATTGTGAAATAACAAGAGAGAAAAACGTTTTGTTGTACAGTATAGGTTCTATTGTGTCTTTGATGAGTACATTTTTTAAAATCTCTTCTTGTAGAATTTGGCACAGTGGACTGATGATATGATGGAACAGAGGGGGTTGATGGAAATGGATGCGGTATCTGTACATCATTTCGATTGCAGGGGACCGGGAACTAGATCAGGAGGAAGCTTTCGCTTTCCAGAAGGCTTTGATGTCAAAGTTTTCGATGCCAGCTGTTTAGAGCTGTGTGTCTTAGAAGTTTTCTAAGATGACGTGGAAGGAGCATCAGAGTGAGAAGGAGTAGCGGAGGAATGATGTTTTGATGATTCTGCAATGGCTTTTTCCATGGCTTTGGCTTGTGTTTTATACATTTATTGATTGATTGATTTGATTTGATTTGTATCCTGCCTATCTGGACTACCAGACCACTCTAGGCGGCTTCTAGTATATAGTTTGAGCCATAGGTTATGCCGGTTGCAAAGACTGTTCTCAGAGGCAGAGTTTGAGAAGATAGGTAAGAATGGAGGACTCCTCGCTTGAAGTTTTTACAACGAGGGCACGATGAGGTTTGATGTGCCATGCCTAAATAAAAAAGGCACTGTGCGTGAACATCCAATAATCATGTAATCCCAAATCATGCAGTGCTTGAACGGGCCCAAAGGGGCCATGAAAAATAAAGAGAACAAAAAGAAAAATCGGAGCAAGGGGTGGTCCGACAGCCTGAGGCCGAGGCATAGAGAAGAAAACTAAAAACAGTTCGTATATGTATCTTTGATTAATAATAAAGATGAAAAATTTAAGTTCAGCAGTAAAAAGTACTTGTTTCACTTTCAGACTCACAGAAGATAGACATACAAGGCTCTTCAACGTGGTAGTTTGAAAGAAACTGAAGTCCTGGCACCAAGGTACTTATACCGAGGGGAGGGGTCTATTCTAATGTGTTTTTTGCTACTGCAGAAGCTCTAGAATAGTTCAAAGAAGCTCCGCGCAGGTGCGCAACACCCACAGTGTGATTCACAGAGGCCACAAAGAACCCAGGTGAAGGCTTCGGGGGGGGGGGGTGCAGTCTAAGAACACCTGGGTTACTCAAGCTGGGGATCCATTATTAAAAGCCACACAACAGATTTGACTATTAAAGTCTTTGATCCCACTGATTACCTATTTACCCTGGTCAGATGGTGGCGCTGCTGAAGCAGGATGGGAGGGTTGTGTTCATAGTGCTGTTTCAATTAACAGCCTATTGAAACTATGTAATAAAACATGGATGTAGAGGGAGGATTCCTACTAATACGCATTTTTTCAACAATTTACTCTTAGTTGATTCAGTTCTAATTTTTTTACAACTGTGTTTAAGCAGGTATTCTATCATTCAAGGAAGCCAGGTCACTACTGAGCTCATGTCTCTATAGGACAATGTCAAAGAATAACTTGTTTTCTTGCAATATATAAACTTTGTTGAACTTCACAATCAAAACTCATGCATAATTTTTTCAATTAAGTGTGTTTTCAGAATCCTAGAATTCAAGTACAGAAGAGACGGAACTTTGGTCATTTAAGAGACCAAAAGAATGTCTGATCAATAAGTCAATATACATTAACTTAAAAATAGACAGTGGAAAGAAAAGTTTAACATAAAAAGTAAAACACCTTTTTTTGCTGATCTGTATCCTTCTGATAAAGAGTCACTGATGGAACTAAAATAAATTCTGGTTATACTTTCCTAATGTTCATGAAACAAATAAGTTTTTAGTGTTTTACAGGACATGAGACTGGAACATATGGAAACATAACACATTTTCAAAATCCAAATTTAAACAAAACCACACTTGTGGTAGTAATTACAACACTATTAACAAGTTCCTACCACATTGATTACGATTACTATACCTGTGACTGAAGTTTTCTGTACAGCTCTGAAAATACAGCAGCACTTTCTTCCCTTCCTTGCCGCGCAACTAAAGAAAGAAAATATGTACTAGTTCACTGCGAAACTATGTGTGATATTAACTTTAAAATCAAAAATTATTTTACTGTGTGTGGATATACTAAAGAGCCCTAATTAGGCCAAAATCCTGTTGCACAATTTGTATATGCATAAAGGCGGATGATGTCATGTACTGTGGACTTTAAAGTTTCCTATTCCCCACTTCAGGTTCAAAGTCTCCCTATGCACCCTTTTCAGAAGGGAGACACATTTGGGAGCCTCAGGACAGAGGAGAGGAGATAAGAAACTTTAAATTCAAGGTTAAAGGCTGTGTTTGATGACAACATCAGGTTTTACAGCCACACAGGTGTGCAACAGAATCCCATCCAATGAGTTCTTTGAATAGTACTGGTATGGGTACTGACTGCTTTGCTTCTTTTTACAAGCCTGTTCATTTATGCCAGCAAAATGACTTGTGATCTAATATCAAACCTCACTTCTTGCAAGAATATTTCCCAAAATGAATATTGATTTTACGTAAGAAATTCTTATCTACACAATCACCATGTTAGTTGCTCTTTGCCTCCTTTTATATGCACAGGGTACATTTTGTTCTTACTGCAAGACACACAACAAATATAAACCAAATTCCAATGAGAGTTCTGGTTTATTGGTAACCATTTCACCAGTCTAGTTTTGTACAAGACAGAGGGCAAGAAAACTGGCTTTCTATACACAAGCAGCGTGCAGGTGCCCGGTTGCTTCTGCTTGCCTCAAGGTTTATTCAGCATGTTAGCTGAACACAAAAGCAGCTTCTTCTGTTTAGTCTCTCTCCCAGCAAACCAGAGAAGGAAACCTAAAAAAGGTCTCTGAGTAGCTGGAAGAGTAAAAAACTAGTGGAAACTGCACCTGTATTCAGAAGACACGGTAAAATTATAGAGAATGCAACCTTTCAACTTGGATTCTTACAGACATCTGGCTTATCAGATATGTCTTTTTTTTTCTAACGTACGAAAACTGTTGTACAACAAAGCTAACAACATCTCTTTCAACACATGCCAAGAAGCAGGCTGGTCTCCAGAACAAGATGTGTGCATGTATCTTTTATCATAACCCATATTCACATAAAACTATAAGCCAGTGTAGGCTATGGTTGCAATCCTACACTCAAGCATGGACAATTGATCTAAGAGTCTCCTGCACACCTTACAACATTTCCTTGTATTGCTGATAATACTATAGAGCACTGGTTCTTAACCTTGGGTTACTCAAGAGTTTTGGACTGCAACTCCCAGAAGCCTTCACCACCAGCTGTCCTGACTGGGGTTTCTGGGAGTTGCAGTTCAAAAGCATATGAGTAACAAAATCACGCATATCTGCAGTACAATGCAAAGACTGCTAACATTTTGTAAAAGAGTACTAAGGCAGACTTCTATCACAAGAATCCAAAGACAGGCAGCATTTCCAATCTTCTGGAAGGTCTAGATGTGAATACAGTGGTGCCTCACATAACGATGTTAATTGGTTCCAAACAAAACATCGTTATGTGAAAACATCGTTATGTGAAGCACCATTTCCCATAGGAATGCATTGGAAACCGGTTAATCCGTTCCAATAGGAATGGATTATCCGGTTTTTTCCCTCCCCCCGTGGCTTGGATCTGACCCACGGCGGCTAACTCAGCCATGGCTTGACTCCCTAGAGTCCGGCCATGGCTGGGGTAGCCGCCGTGGCTCGGATCCAAGCCGCAGGGGGAGGGTGGTGGGATTGGAATGCCTTTCAGGCATCCCGGGCTTGGATCCCACCCGCCGCCGGTTAGGGTAACCGGCGGCGGGTGGGATCCAAACCCGGGATGCCTGAAAGGCATCCCAATCCCACCACCCTCTCAGCCTGCCCCCACAGCTTGGATCCAAGCCGTGGGGGGTCGCTGGGAGCGGACACCCCCCCCACCCTGCAGCCGCCGCTTGAAGCCTCCCCACGCTGCTTTCCCCAGCCATTCTCGGACGTCCAGGCGTCCGAGAACGGCTCGGGTAGGTGGCCCGGGCAGGCTTCAAGCGGCGGCTGCAGGGTGGGGGGGTGTCCGGAAGGTTTCCAGGCTTTCACCTGGAAACCTTCCGGATACCCCCCCCCCTCTGTCCCCGCTGCTGGTAGCCTGCCCGGGCCGCCTACCCCAGCCGTTCTCGGACGTCCAGGCGTCCGAGAACAGCTCGGGTAGGCAGCCTGGGCAGGCTTCAAGCGGCGGCTGCAGGGTGGGGGGGTGTCCGGAAGGTTTCCAGGCTTTCACCTGGAAACCTTCCGGATACCCCCCCCTCTGTCCCCGCTGCTGGTAGCCTGCCCGGGCCGCCTACCCCAGCCGTTCTCGGACGTCCAGGCGTCCGAGAACGGCTCGGGTAGGCGGCCCGGGCAGGCTACCAGCTGGGGCTGGCTGACGCTTCGGAGGAGCCGCGGGGAGAGGCCTCCCCGCGGCCCCTCCGAAGCGCCGGCCAGCCGGCCGGCATTCTCGGGGCAGGCGCTTCGGAGCAGCCGCGGGAGAGGTCTCCCCGCGGCCGCTCCAAAGCGCCCGCCTGGAGAATGCCTGCAGGCTGGCCGGCGATTCAGAGCGGCTGCGGGGAGACCTCTCCCGCGGCTGCTACGAAGCGCCGGCCAGCCGGCCGGCATTCTCAGGGCAGGCGCTTCGGAGCAGCCGCGGGAGAGGTCTCCCCGCGGCCGCTCCAAAGCGCCCGCCCGGAGAATGCCTGCAGGCTGGCCGGCGATTCAGAGCGGCTGCGGGGAGACCTCTCCCGTGGCTGCTACGAAGCGCCGGCCAGCCGGCCGGCATTCTCAGGGCAGGCGCTTCGGAGCAGCCGCGGGAGAGGTCTCCCCGCGGCCGCTCCAAAGCGCCCGCCCGGAGAATGCCTGCAGGCTGGCCGGCGATTCAGAGCGGCTGCGGGGAGACCTCTCCCGCGGCTGCTCCAAAGCGCCGGCCAGCCGGCCGGCATTCTCAGGGCAGGCGCTTTGGAGCGGCCGCGGGAGAGGTCTCCCCGCGGCCGCTCCAAAGCGCCCGCCGGGGGCCTATGGGGGAAACATCGCTATGCGAGTTTCCTCCATAGACTGCCTCGCTATACGAGGCAGTAGTTTCCCCCAGAAACCCCCTCGCTATGCGAATTCATCGTTAAACGAAGCATTCGCTAAGCGAGGCACCACTGTACTGTTCAAACAAAGAAACAAACTTACGTTCTTTTTTAATTTTTTCTGCTACAAGAAATTCATCTCTTTCAACAGTAGGGGCAAAATTGCTTCCAATGACCCGCACAGCATACTGAAACTGCTGGGCTACATCAGCTGAAATGAAAATCACAGTCAGTGAATGATTAGTACAAATTTTTCATACAATTCACACACATATACATACACATGAACTAAACAGAAGAACACATACAGCTTTTAACAACCAGGCACCTGTAACAGAGTAAGATACTGAAAAGTCCTCTTACACAACCAATATGGAAAATTCACTATTTTAGACATCTCCCAGAATTCCCTGACCAGCATGGCTTCCTACCTTCCTTCATATTGTTACCTTCAACAACTGAGTCTAATGGCCAAAAATAATTTTTCTAACACATTGGAATACCTTGCAAACAGTCAGCAGATCTACAAAAAAAGATGGTGGATTAGTTCAACAGCTATACTACAAAGCTGAAGAAGCATGAAGTCCATTTATAGGCATCTCATTTATACACTGCTCCTAACCAGGCCAATGGACCAGAACATATCAACTACAAGGTGGGAAACACTGTTCCCCTCACCAACCACATGGCTAAGCATGGATAACCCCCCACCCCCGAAACACTCTGAACTCAAACATTCAAAAAACCTTCAGAGATTTTACAGGACTTGATCTGAACTCTTTGGAAGCCCAGCTTCTTCTCAATTCACCTGCTCCGTCCCTGCATTGTTCCAGCCACTTCCTCCTCTTTCAGCAGAAAAAATCTTTCACTTGGGAAAGGGGATTGAAAGGAAGGGCAAGGCAGTGCTGTGCCAAACAGCAGCATTTGTTGCAGGGGCAGATTACGGGCCTTGAGAACAACACCCAGAATCTCCAGTTGCAAATCACACAGGAAGGTGCAACCTTAAACTGAACTGAGGCAAGATCAGAAAGGAACGGAAAGGGCCACTTTAATCTGGGAGTACACTCTAATCCCAGCAGTAGCGTCTACTTTTTCAGTCACCCCCTCCTTCCAATAATCATGGTAGATTTACTGATGTCAAAAACAAAGACAGCAAGCAGGAAGCATAAACTAAGGTAACATCTTAGTAGGATGCATATCCAGAGATGTAGTATGAATTGGAGGTGTTGATATTTGCGGTTTGGACTACAACCTCCAGAATTCCCCTAGGGCAGACATAGGATATATTGCATTTGTATCCATGGGGATAGGAATATTAGCACCACACGTGCCTGGGAAGTCCAATCCCCCCCCCCAACTGGCAGATTCAATTACTGGTTGCCACATGGTGTGCGTCCAGTGTCATTCCCATCGCACTAATTGTGGAAGTAGCCCAGCCAGCACTTTCCCACCTCCTTGTGCAGCCGACTCCTAAACAGCTGAGTGGGGAGACTCATCATACAGCCTTCTCACCAGAGTGGTCAGCTTCACCAGGGAAGTGCCAGCCAGACTACTTGTACCTTAGGTCGTCTTAAAAATGAAAAAATATGTTACACACACACACAAAAGCCTGGTTTTCCTATTTGTTTTCCCCCAGGGGACAGAGAACTTTAAAAGTATTAACTCACTGGGAAACATTCATTAAAATGAGAGCTGAACATCTTAATTCCAAGAAAAGTTGCAAGTAGGATATAAATTAAGTACAGGATTAATTTTAAAAGCTAGTTAGAGACAATCACAAACCTACTTGCTGGTTTGTATTTCATCTATTTAAAAAAAGAACTGTGATAATATTAATATGTTAAGGTGGTGTAGAAGCTCTTATGAACAGTTCTGTGTAAGATTTCCAAAGACCTCAAACATTATTAAAGACCATTCCAATCTATATGTGCTTAAAACAAACAACAAAGTCAGTATGAAGCAAGCATATTCTTTAAACAATTTTAGTAATATAAATTAAATACAGTATGCTTTTCTATTAGTTACTATATACCAGGTTCCTTTAATGCTTAGTGGGGAATTTTCCTTTAACATTTTATTTTTTTATGTGCACGCCCTTCTCATCTCTTCCACTAGCAAGTATTTCTACTCAGAATCAGACTATTGAACATACACATTTTAAAGCCTAGGAAGAGGCTGGAACGAAACCTTTGTGAAAATGTAGAAAAACTAATAAGAGGCTACAATAGAGAGCAGTAAAATGGAGAGGAACCAAATGGAGTGGGGAATCCCCTAAATCAGGGTGCTTTATAGGGAGTTCAAAGAAAAAAAATTATCTTAAATCATGTTGATAAGTGATCTTTCCTCTGAATGAAACCACCGGTAACCAGTAAACTACGATTCCATTTAAAACTAGAAGTACTGTTTGCTGATGAGACTTTAGAAAAGCTTAGGAAAACATGAGCTCCTAAGTCAAGAAATCCAATTTCCCATAGCCTCAAGCATGCACCATCTTATCTTCAAAGGAGAAGAGACAAGGGAGAATATTCAATTACAGTCAACCCTTGACTTACGAACATCCCTAGATATGAACTTTTCGATTTACGAATGGCTCCGTTGGCAAAAATTGGCATAGACTTGCCAACGGAGCTCGACCTACGAACGAGGTTGAGGCTCCGTTCGCAAGTCAATGCCATTTTTTGCAAACGGAGCCGTTTGTAAATGGCTCCATGCAAAAAGGCAGGCAGAAAAGGCTGGAAATTCAAATTTCCCGCCCTTTCTCCCTGTCTTTTTGGCTTCAGAGCTCTCGAAGGTCTTTCTCCGATGTTGGAGGGAAAGCCCTTTGAGAGCCCCGAAGCCAAAAAGGCAGGGAGAAAGGGCTGGAAATTCCAATTTCCCGCCCTTTCTCCCTGCCTTTTTGGCTCGAGGTCTCAAACGGCTTCCTCCGATGTCGGGGGGAAAGCCCTTCGAGAGCTCCGAAGGTGGCAATCATGGCGGCAGGGACCCCCAGGGAGGTCTCCCAGAGCTTGCCCACCACCATGGGAGACCTCCCTGGGGGTTCCTGCCGCCACAATCAGTGCCTTTGGAGCTCTCAAAGGGCTTCCTCCGATGTCAGGCGGAAAGCCCTTTGAGAGCTCTGAAGGCAAAAAGGCAGAGAGAAAGGGCTGGAAATTCGAATTTCTCCTTCTCCTTCCAAAATTGTAACATTTCTTGTGATGGTGCTCTTCCTTTCCCCTCTATTACTGCATACTTAATAAAATCTCCCCACATTTCTGCTAAAGTATGTCTCTTAAGCACTCCTTCTTTATTTTAATATTGCATGTTAAATTGTCATTAATAGCTATATTCCATACCTCTGTATACCATTCACTTAGCAGAAAATTATATTTTATTTTCCAATACTTGGCTATAATTAATCTAGCAGCTGTGACTAAATTAGAAATTCATTCTATAGTTGCCCAATTATGTGCTCTGATATTGTAAGTGTATTTTAGTAGTGATTTTATTTACCATTTTCAATATAATAGTTGCTCGATTATTTTTAAATATGTGTATACTTACTGTTTTTAGCTATTAAATATTCTTTTTTTAATTATGTAAGCCACCTTGAGTTGTTTAACAGAGAAAGGTGGGATATGGTAGGTATACTTTATTACGGTCAAAGACCAGTAAAACCAGAACAGTATAAAATAGATACATACAATTATTGTTTAGGAAAGTCGAGCAGGGTAATAAAATTCCATTAAAACATGATAAAACAAACCCTTATTTCCAATTAATAACATAATATATCCTTGATATAGATAAAACCACAGATAGTGTTGTATTAAAAATATTATATTGTCGATCTAAAATCACCTACCCAAACATCTGTTTACGAATAACCATTGCTGCAGCACAGAATTTGGCCACTTGTCTAGTAATATAAGGGGTACTGTCAGAGAGTAGCCACTGCACATAATCCTCCTCTGATCTCCCAGGAGATTTACAGATAATAGATGATAAAAGCTCCATGCGAAGATCCCGATAACAGGTACAAAAAAGAAGAACATGACCAACTGTTTCAACTTTATCACTATTACAGGGGCAGAGACAATCTGATGCAGGCAAACCTCGAAATCTTCCCTCCAGAAGCTTAGAAGGTAGTACGTTAAGCCTAGCTAGCGTAAAAGCCCTTATGGCTTTAGATGACATAGTGCTGGCTAAGTACGAGGAGGTGATAAAGGCAGATTTCTTAAAGAAGTTATATTTCCCTAACTGGCCAACATGGTCCTGTAATTCAATGTCCCATACCCTTAACTTCACCGCTTTAATGGCATCTGTAAGACCCATTGCTATAAGTATACTGGGGGAAAAGCCAATTTTCAATATCTCTTCTGTTATGTGCTTCTTCCACTCCGACTGAAAAGAATCTAGTAGGATCAGTGGGGCCAAGCCTTCTAATGAAAAAATCAGTTTAATCCAGTATATCAGCATAAGGACTTTAGCCTGTGCTTTAATGGATTTTAACCCGACCTCTAAGCGGAGAGCCACATTGGAAGTACAAGGTGGGACTCCAAGGATGGCTCTCACAAACTTGGTCTGAACAATCTCCAGAGGTCGTAAATTAGCATAGGCGAACAGTTGAGAACCATAAAGCATTTGTGATATAGTCCTGGCCTTGAAAACTTGTAATACCGAAGGTACATGTTTACCCCCAACAGTATGAAAAAATCTTGTTATTGCCACAGTATTTTTCTGGGCATTCATTGCAGCGTGGTTTACATGAGTAACCCAGGATCCTGAAGAGTGAAAAACTATGCCAAGGTATTTATAGCATGCTACTTGCTCTACAGGGTGACCATTTAGAGACCATTTGTGTTTTATTCTCCTTCTACTCACCACCATAATCTTGGTTTTAGCATAGTTAATTATTAGTTGTTCTTCATTACAGTAGGTGGAGAAGGATCTCAGAAGTCTTCTAAATCCCACGCACGTAGTTGACAATAGAACGGCATCATCAGCATAAAGTAGAGTTGAAATTGGGCGAGAGGCAAGTTTTGGTTGGTGAAAGTTGGGGTTACTTAAATTTCCAACCAAGCCATTGATATAGAAATTGAACAATGTGGGGGCTAGTATGCATCCTTGTCTCACCCCATTAAGTACAGAGACCTGGTTGGATAAGATCCCCACGGAGTTACAAAGAACCCGCAAATGTGTATTTTCATGAAGTCGCCGCATTAACAGAAGAAGCCGTTTATCAATACTTGTGATCTCAAATTTAGTCCAAAGGCGTTCCCTTGGTATGAGATCAAAAGCAGATTTGAAGTCTATGAAGGCTGCATATAGAGCACCACCTTTAAGGGCAGAGTATTTAGATGCCAGGTGGTGTAAAATAAGACCCTGGTCTATGGTAGATCTTCCCAGCCTAAATCCAGCTTGCTCCTCTGCCAGTATATTCTCATCGAGTAGCCAATCTTGTAATTTACCCAATAAATGCCTTGCATATAGTTTGCTAATAGTGTTTAGTAAGCTTATTGGACGATAGTTAGCAGGGTCCCCTCTATTTCCTCTTTTGTAAATTGGGACTACAATGGCTAGGCCCCAATCCTCTGGAAAACATGCTGTTTTGTCAATCCAGGTGAATAAAGAGGCAAGTACTGGAGCCCACCAATCAGAGTTAGACATTATAAGGTCAGGTGGAATATAATCAGTTCCAGGAGCCTTGCCTGGTTTAAGTTGCTTAATTAACATTAAGATTTCCCTTATAGTAACTGGGGGCCATTCGGGTATATGATCGAGATCATTCTGAGAAGTTAAAGTGCTAGCTGAATGGACTGTGTAAATACTTCGGAAATGTTCTTCCCATATACTAGGCAATATATAGAAATCTTGTTTGGGATATGTAAAGGTGGGATATGTATCAATCAATCAATCACGGGGAGCTTTCTTCCTCTACTTACTTGAGCCTCTGCTTTGCTCCCTTTCCCCCCACTTTTTTTATCTCTGTCAGATTTTTACGTTGTAAGCTCCTCAGTGGAGTGGCCCATTCTCTGAAATATTGTGGACTCTGATATTATAGCAACATATGCAGTGACAGCATAATAATAATAGTGTACCATCAAGTCAATTCTGACTTATGGCAACCCCTTTCAGAGTTTTCTAGGTTGAGAGTGCATGTGTGTGGTCCGTACTGTTGAGCTGGAAATGATTTATAGTGACCCTTATAGGGCTTTCAAGGTAAGTGAGATATTTAAAGAGTGGTTTTACCAGTTCCAGGGATGTGGTGGCGCTGTGGGCTAAACCACAGAAGCTTGTGCTGCAGGGTCAGAAGACCAGCAGTTGTAAGTTTGAATCCACGCGACGGAATGAGCACCCGTCGCCTGTCCCAGCTCCCGCCAACCTAGCGGTTCGAAAGCATGCAAATGCGAGTAGATAAATAGGTACCACCTCGGTGGGAAGGTAAACAGCGTTCCGCGTCTAAATCACACTGGCCATGTGACCACGGAAAGATTGTCTTCGGACAAACGCTGGCTCTATGGCTTGAAGAGCGGGATGAGCGCCGCCCCCTAGAGTCGGACACGACTGGACAAAAATTGTCAAGGGGAACCTTTACCTTTACCTTTACCAGTTCCATTCCCCCAGTGAGTTTCCAGGGCCAAGTTGTGATTTGAACCCTTTTTTCCAGAGTCCTAGTCCATCACTTTATCCATTACAGCATACTGAGAGTATATACTATACCACTATTGACACTACAATAAAGAGAGATTATTATAACTATGAATTACTAGCCCTATAAAGATGAAACTCTCTCCATAGCTTTACAATGCCTTTTAAAGTATTTTCAACTAATTTAGCACATCACCAAAACCTCATGAGATTTTTTGTGTCATTTAAGGGATATTCTATTCCTGTGGTCTAAAATACAATCTCATCAAAACAAACAAAATCATTCTCTGACTTAAGGCACAGTTCTAACTAGCAATGGGATGTGGTGGCGCTGCAGGTTAAACCACAAAAGCCTCTGGGCTGCAAGCTTGAAAGATCAGAAGTTTGAATCCACGTGACGGAGTGAGCTCCCGTCGCTTGTCCCAGCTCCTGCCAACCTAGCAGTTTGACAGCATGTAAAAATGCAAGTAGATAAATAGGTACCACCACGGTGGGAAGATAATAGCATTCCGTGTCTAGTCGCGCTGGCCATGTGACCACGGAAACTGTCTATGGACAAATGCTGGCTCTATGGCTTGGAAATGGGGATGAGCACCGCCCCCTAGAATCGGACACAACTGGACTAAATGTCAAAGGGAACCTTTACCTTTGCCATCTAACTAGCAAAGTTGCTCACTGGAAGGACAGATCCTGAAGCTGAGGCTCCAATACTTTGAAAAGACCCTGATGTTGGGAAAGTGTGAAGGCAAGAGGAGAAGGGAACTTCAGAGGACGAGATGGTTGGACAGTGTCATTGAAGCCACCAACTTGAATTTGACCCAACTCCAGGAGGCAGTGGAAGACAGGAGGGCCTGGCATGCTCTGGTCCATTGGGTCACAAAGAGTCGAACACGACTTGATGACTAAACAACAACAAAAGCAAAGATGGCTCACGGCTGGCTGAGCTGACACTAAGCCAGTTGAGGTTGTGTGAATCCAAACTCTTCCAAACCTAGGGACAGTGGAAATTATTCGCGACTACCTTGACCCAAACCTAACTTTATGCTGGCATAGTGGATGAGACTCTGTGCTAAGAGGAGTTTTGGTTTGGCACAACGCAGCTCCTTCCAGCTTCTCTCCTTTTCCATTCCTTTTTTTTTTGGGGGGGGGGGATAAATTCTGCTGCCTGATCTTAGTCAGCACAGATGTTCTGCTGGAAGATTTAAGATGAGCCAGCAACAAGGATTCTGCCAGCACTAAGGGCTTCTGCCCATTCCAAACCCACTTCAGACAGCATATCTTTGAGCATGGATTATACAGCCTTTCAAACACACACTGTGAATAGCGTAACCAGACAAAAAAGAGGACAGGGTTCCTGTAACTTCAATAATTGTTTAAAAGACGACATTTCAGGTGTAGCTTTTAATGTAAGCCACACCCGCTGCAATGTTCTCCTTCACACCACTTTTAAAAATACAAGAATCCTTTCCTGGTTTTCATTGCTAACAGTGCAGAACCTACTTTGGTACAACATCAGCCATGAGTTCTGTAACTCAGTCATACTATGCAGGGCCCTTAAGGCAAACCGAGAACATTTTGATAGAAAACATTGCCTGTGGAGTTATAATTACTAATACACATCCTTAAGCACTTTCTTTTCTAAGTACACAGCCAGTGCATAATTAAGATGCAATTCTGCTAGCATTCACGTCAATTGAATAGTTCAGAGTATTCTCAAGATTGTTTAAAAGAAATCAAAATATTGTATTTTAAAATACACCTTCCTAGATATCATAGCTACAAATAAAATTACCAGTAAAGAAAAAAGCTCAGGTCAAACAAAAGGGAAACAAAACAATATATTAGCAGGAGGAGTTATTCCGTATAGTGTGGGACCTATCCAGAATTGGTCTGAGTGATGGGCCTCCCCCTAGTTTCTCACCTGACCAGTTTGCAGCCTTTTTAAAATCTAAAGTGGAGGCCATCTGCCGGGAGCTCTCTCCTTTTTTAAATACAGTGAGTCCAGCAGAGATGTCCAGCGCTCCGTCTTGCCCGGTGATTCTCAATCTTTTTCAGCCTGTGACACCACCTCTTCCCTTGACCCTTGCCCAGCCTGACTAATCAAAGCAGCCAGGCCTATAACAACCGAATGGGCCACAGCAATAAGTGTTCTGCCCTCAAGGAGACACTCATTAGGCCCACAGGGAAGAAACCTAATTTGGCGGCGGATGAAATAGGCAATTATAGGCCCGTGGCCAATTTTTCTTTCATGAGCAAAGTGGTCGAGAGGGTGGTGGCTCACCAGCTTCAGGCTCATTTGGATGAAACAGACGCCCTGGATCCATTTCAGTCGGGCTTCAGGCCACACCATGGTACAGAAACGGCATTGGTCGCCCTGCATGATGACCTGTTGAGGGAGGCTGACAGGGATAAAACATCTCTGTTGGTCCTCCTCGACATCTCAGCGGCTTTCGATACCGTCGACCATGGTATCCTCCTGGGGAGGCTGTCCGAGTTGGGAATTGGTGGCCATGCGCTTGGATGGCTCCGATCCTTCCTCGGGGACCATCCTCAGAGAGTACAGCTTGGGGAGAGGTTATCGGCCCCATGGACCCTCAGTTGTGGGGTTCCGCAGGGCTTGATCATTTCCCCAATGCTGTTTAACATCTATATGAGGCCACTGGGTGGGGTCATCAGGGGGTGTGGGGCATTGTGTCATCAGTACGCTGATGACACCCAGCTCTACATCTCCTTTTCATCAACTGCAGGAGATGCCGGCACTGCCTGGGGGCTGTACTGCAATGGATGCAGGAAAATGGGCTGAGGCTGAACCCGGACAAGACGGAGGTCCTGAGGGTGGGTGCCCCCACTGTTGGTGGTTTGGGAAACTCCCTCTCGTTTGGTGAGTGACTCTTACCACAGAGTGGGGTTCGCAGCTTGGGGATCCATCTGGACCCGGCGCTCACCCTGGAAACTCAGATGGCGTCGGTGGTCCGTACCCTTTTTCCATCTTCAGCGGATAGCCCAGCTGCGGCCCTATCTTGAGGTGGGCACGCTCACTACCCTGGTACATGCTCTCATAATCTCAAGATTAGACCACTGTAATGGGGCTACCTTTGAGGTTGTTGCGGAAACTCCAAGTGGTGCAGAATGTGGTGGCCAGACTCCTTAGTGGAGTGAGAAAATACCATCATATTTCTCCTATTCTGGCCACATTGCACTGGCTGCCCATTCGGTTCTGCATTGACTTCAAAGTTTTAATGCTTACGTATAAAGCCCTATACGGTTTAGGGCCTCGATATTTGGCGGAATGCCTACTCCCACCAAGATCTACCCATATCACCCGATCGAGTCAGGAGGTGAGGCTGAGGAGCTTGACGCCAAGGGAGGCCTGGAAGGAAAAAACAAGAAACTGGGCCTTCTCGGCGGTAGCTCCTCGCCTCGGGAACAACCTTCCTCCAGAGATTCATGCAGCCCCTTTGCTGGGCATCTTTAAAAACCAATTAAAAACCTGGATGTTTATGCAGGCCTTCCCTCCAGTTAATATCTCTTCTTTATATATTTTTGTTTTTCTTTCCATCTTGAAGAACTTGCTTATTTGATGTAATACTTTCTTTTTGGTTATATTTAAATGTTGTTTTTATGTGTTTGTGAGCCACCTACAGTGGTCATAAGACCAGATAGGCGGGATATTAATTAATTAATTAAATAATTAAATAAATAAATAAATAAATCCATACATACTCTATAAGAACATACCGTATTTTTCTGTTTATAAGATGCATCCCCACTTTTCTAACCCAAAAATTAAGAAAACTTAGATTTGAGTATTCAGCCTCCGGGCTCAGAAAGCTCGGACATTACATGTCCCTGATCCATCTGAGCCTACAGGCTCCACCTGCAATGAGGTGTGTTCCAATTGGTTTGTTCAGCATCAGCTGATGTCAGTTTCATAAGGTCTGTGATTAGAGAAAGCTAAGTCTCCTGACTGTAGGAAGCTAAGCCTCGTGATTGAAGGAAGCCTGTTTGCAGAGGCAAAATATGGGCAGTTTTGTTCTCTCCTCAGCTTACCTCTGTGTATAAGATGGCCCTCAATTTTTACTTTAATGATTTTAGGAAAAAGTAGTGTCTTATACACGGAACAATAGGGTAAGTAGAGTCCTGGTGGATCAGACCAAAAGCCTACCTGGTCTAGTTTTCTCTTTATATAGTGGCCAACCAGTTGCCTACTGAGAAGCCTATAGAAAACACAATAGCATTGTCTTGCTTATGCTGCCAGGCAATTGAAACAGACAGCCATACTGTCTGCTACTGGGGAGAGTATATATCCACTATGATTGCTTAATTGAAAATAGAGCTATCAGTGGTACCTATCTCCTCCTCCAGTGGTCCAAGCAGCTACCACTACTTTTTGTGACAAACAATTCCAGATTAACTATGAATTGTATGAAAAAGTACTTCCTTTTATCTGTTCCAACATTTAGCTTTTGTTGATGGAAGGACAGATCCTGAAGCTGAGGCTCCAATACTTTGGCCATCTCATGAGAAGAGAAGACTCCTTGGAAAAGACCCTGATGTTGGGAAAGTGTGAAGGCAAGAGGAGAAGGGAACGACAGAGGACGAGATAGTTGGACAGTGTCATTGAAGCCACCAACTTGAATTTGACCCAACTCCAGGAGGCAGTGGAAGACAGGAGGGCCTGGCATGCTCTGGTCCATGGGATCACGAAGAGTCGGACACGACTTAATGACTAAACAACAACAAAAGCAAAGATGGCTCACGGCTGGCTGAGCTGACACTAAGCCAGCTGAGGTTGTGTGAATCCAAACTCAGTAGGGATCAGTAGTTTGGAGACCCCTGCTGATCTATCCATATGTGAATTTCGTTGTATGTGTATATACTTACAATGACAATAAATTATTATTATTATGTAACTAAGGTAATAATCACTTAGTTACTAATGTATTATTGTAATGTAGTCTATGTATGTGGAGGGAAATTTGAGCTGATCCAGAATGCAATAGCTATCATAGGTTGTTATCCAGATTGACAATCTGTGGCCATCCAAATTTGTTGTACAGCAATTCCCATTCTGGACCAGCTCAAATCATGAAGAACAATAACATCACTACCACCTGAAATAATCCTCACCTCCCATAAAACATAACAAACCAACCCAAGTTTTCAAGTTGTGGGAAATGAATAATTCAGTTTCCAAAACAGCAGGTGAGCTTCAGGCTAAACACACAACCAGCTTCGTTACCAGCACATCAGCTGGTCAGCAGATTTGTCTTATTCTTCAAAAATGAATATTAACTTGTCTCAGTACCTAACCTTTGGGGTGGAGCCATAGCTCTATAAAAACTCAAGCTGGCTACAGCACATTCTGAGAAGCAAAAGAGGGCCCTTTATTGTATAAAATCAAATGATTCTGAAGTGGGCTGGTCTGGGCTAGCTGGGCAGCTAGGCATTTAAATGTTCCTAAGTCTAAATGTGGTGCAATGTGAAAGATATCCTTTCATGTTGCACCCACTAACAGGTTTTCAGGACCAGAGGAACTACTGTATTGCCCACCAAAATGAATACACTGACACCTTGAGAAATGATACAATGCAATTTTGTCTTCTTCAAGTAGTCTACTGGAGATTGCACATATGTCATCTTTTATATGTTCTTTGGCACCATGTGAGCTGTGATTTGCAAACGATATACCTTTTGCCTCAGACAAAACGCCTTCCAAAACTTCTTTTGACAGCATCTCACATAGGGGTCAGCACCACTTAAACACATTCTAAGAGCTGTACTTCCTCCTGGTTTGGTCCCAAAGACGATATAAGATTACAGACTGGTTCATCTCAGGCTCAATCTCAGGAATCCCAACGGTCAAGGTGTGCAATTTGCCCAGCACCACATCACATGCACTTCCTTCCTTAATCACGACAGCCTCCTTTGAGAAGCTCAGCCCAGGGAGCTCTTCCCACAAAGGCCTGCGAGGCAGGTGAGAAGGAGGCACAATAGTTGCCCTCCAGGGGACTCAACGGGAGCTTCGCGGGAAGAGGAGCCCGAAACTAGACCTCCCACCTCCGCGCATGCAAGGCATGCCCCCCCCCAAGAGTCCTGTCTCTCCCACGGCACTGCCACTGGTGGGCATCCCTTCTGGCGGGAGAGACCAGAGAGCCGCCCCGGGGTAGTCTCACGACCGACCCATCCCCGCAGGAGGAGCAGCCGCCCACTGCCCTCGCCGCCTGCCTGCAACCTCGCTACCGGGGAGGTGAGTGGGAGGACGGGATCGCTCCGCCCGGAGAGCAACGAGTGGCTCCGGCAGCAGCAGAGCAGCCCTTCCTCCAACCCTCCTTCTCCTCCTCCTCCTCTTCCCCCCCCCCGGGCCTGGCTCTTCTCTCCAGACCTTCGTTTGGTAGCGGGGAGCCAAGCAGCCCTTCCTAGCGGGCTCTGAGAAGGGCGATCCCCTGGCGTTACCTTCGCCTTTCCCCAGGATGCGGCAGCACAGGTTCTGCAGGAGGACGTTGGGAGACTTCTGGTCCGGACTCGCCATCCTGGCATCGGCGGGAGGGGAGGGGAGGGGAGAAGGTGCACTCTCACTATCGGTCCCCCACCCCAACTTCCGAGGGCCGATTCTCCCCCGCCCCGTCTTCGCCTACTCCGTTACTTAAGGCGCCATTTTAATAGAACCGCCGAAGGAAAGGGGGAGGGGGGAAGGGAGAGGGGCAAGGGAAACAGCCACGGTTTTCAAACGTGCCTCCCCATAATCCCTCGCAGTTCGAGCGGTGTAACACCGAACCCTTTCCCTCGCGCAACCGCCGAAATGCGGCCAAGAGGTTCCGCGGCATCAAACAAGCACCGTCACAAAACACGGGACGGGGATGGGGGTGGGAGAGAGTGTTTCTGCATCTAATTTCTTTTTCAAGCCGCCTCCTGGCGCCATGATCAGTCAGAAACTCTTCCCTTGACGGGGTCAGAATTAACAAAAATTAGGTTTCTTACTGGTAAGTTGGCCACGCCGTTATGTCGTTGGCCAGGGCATGACGTCATCATATTTAAATTCTTGGCGCGGGAGTCTGTAACATAAAGGCTTCAGTTGACCTATTTCGTTGTTCCGCTTTTAGGTCTTCTAAAACTGAATTAGGGATTATTTTTAAAAAAAACCACCGCACGCACACAAAGAGACTGTATGTATGTGTGTATGTTTTATTTCTGTCCCGCCGTTCCTTCGCAGATTTCAGGGCACAGTACAGAACTATCTTCACAACACCCCTGTGAGGTGGGTCAAGCTGAGGTTACCAGTTAGTTCCATAGGTCAATGGAGGCTAGGATTAGAATCTTCCAAATCTCAGTCCAGTTCTTGAACCACTACACTATATTGTCCACAGAATACTAGCTGCAACATGTCTTGCATCAAAACAGTACAGTCATTGCACCATTCAAAAAGCAGCATCCTGAGAGATAGTAGGCATTTTTGCAGAAGATGGAGATATGAAAGTATACTGTACTTCTAGTCTACATGTTGAACTACAATTCTCATCATCCTTGATTATTAGCCACAATGGTTGGGTTGATGGGTGTTGGGTTCCAATAACGTCTGGAGGGCCATAGGGTCCCAATCCATGTTTTAAAGCTTCTGCTTTAATGCTAAAGGATGACCTATGTAGGTTTTTTTAAAACCACTGATCTATGTATTCCTTTTTGTCTTTTAAATTGAATGCTTTAAGTCTGCTGAACAGACTTGAAAGTAAATCCAATTGAAATCGATTAGATGTGCTTCCAATTAAATATGGGCACAGTAGACATGTAATTTTGATGTATACTTTTGTATGCATAATCTTACAGACCAATTTTAGGCATACAGTATTTATATGGGAGTAAGTCCCATTGAATCCACTGGAAATTTTTATTGTGCAAGCATGCATAGGATAGCCCTTTAAAAAACTATAAATTTCTAAAAATATGTTTTCTAAAATTTTATGCTTATTTAAAATGTTTTAATGTGTGTTTGTATTTCACCTGAGATTTTAATGTTTTCATAAACTGTTCCAAAAGTGCTTTATCCTAAGGGCAGGATTTAAATGTCCCAAATAAACTGAGATACCATTTTTTAATCAATGTCTTATATAAACTGGAAACCATAATGTGTTTCTTGGCTTCTTGTATTTATAGGAGATATTGTATGAAAAAATTATAATAAGGGAACTCACTAACATAGAAATTATAATTATTCCTTTATATTCCTGCTTGCCGAAGCTGCTATTCAATTAGATGAGGAATGAATGAACAGAAACTAGTGGACTTGTGATTGTTTGCACAGCACTCTGGCTTCATGTGTTGAATGAAAGGTTTAAGTGCTTCTGGGAAGAGTCTTCAGATGAGATTCAAAGCACAGAAGCAGGTCAGCAACCATAGAGTTAAGACGATTAGAGTAATGTATAGGCTCCAGAAAACTGTTCTTTAAAAGTGCTCTGTATCTAGACTAGCCTTTTCATCATCTCTCTCTGAGCCTTGGTAAAGCAGTTTTGCACATCCTGTTGTGTTGTTAGCTAAGTGTAGTTCCTACATCCTGCCATAGCGTTTTCTCTCCAGTAATTTTATTTTGCATTCTGCCTGCTAGTATTCTGATGCCCTTACAGCAATACACAGGGATTATCTGTTAAATATACAAATAGAGGAACCACTATAAACAAGTTCATAACATCAACAAAATATTAAACAGGTAAATGCAAGGGATAAAATGAGAACAAGCTGATATCCTGGAACTACATTAAATGCAGACCTCAGACTAATAATAGAAATTTCTGGGGTAGACACCCTTGGGGTGTTTTGAACTATAAATCTCTCTCTATTGGCCATGTTTGTTAAGGTTCTGAGGAGCTAAAGTCTAATATAACTAGAGGACTAATTAAGAAGCTATCTGATTTATTTGTTGTAATAAAGGAATTAATTAAGAAGAAAACTTACATACTTTTTTAAAATCAAGGAAGAGATTTTCAGTTTGTGAATTATTTTTGTACCACGAACAAGGCCCATAGAAACTGACTCTGGAGCAAAATGTCCACATTAATGTACTTCTACTGCACTGTTGGTCATCAGAACTGTCTTGGCACAGCAGAACCTCTGTATCTGTGGATTTGGTTTCCACAGTTTCCATTATCTGTAGTTTAGTGCTTTTTGAATGTGCCTTTTTAGGCTATAAACTCGTGCATTTCTGAATGTAATTAAAACATTTTTGTTGGTAAATTGCTGTATCTCTTATATTCCTTAGGTTTAGTTTTCATGTTCTTAAATTATACCTACAGTTTTTCCTATGTTCTGAGCCTTTTGGATGTTTTTGATAACTTTGAATTACAGTATTTCTGTGCATATGGAATGTAGTGACGTAGATAAATACCGCTTGTAGTGTATTATAACTAATAGACATACCTAACTTGTAATGGACATATCTTTGTAAGACAGATGGCGAGAGGGGTACCCCACTCGCTGGAGAGCCATCCCTCCTCAACAGCAAAGTAAAGGAAGAGAACCCCAGGTCCGCACCAGTCAACAGAGGAATTCCAACAGGAGGTGAGAATAGAAGATTTGACAGAGGACATGCAGAGAGTAAAAGTGGAGGAGGTTCAGGGAAAGGAGAGAGGGAAAGGAGTAGAGTTTGAAGTGGGAACGGGGGAGGTAGAGAGGAAAAGGGATTAGTTACTACCAGGCTGGAAGTGGGTATGGACGCAAGATCCATCAGTTGGAGTATGGGAGCGATTGAGGGTTCCTAGGGAAGAGTCTGATTATAGAAGGAGATCAGAAATTCCACCTAGACCCTCATATTGGGGAGTGGCAGAGGCAAGAGAGTGGAGGAGAAGACTGAGGGAGGAGAAAGAACGTGTAGAGAGAGTAAAGAGAAAGATTGGACTGGAGAGTAATGGAGATGAGCAGAAGGAGTTACAGGGAGGATCATGGGCAAGCCGATAGGCCAATGGAAGGATCCAGTGGGAAGACTGCGTAGACTGCGTAAATAAATAAATAAATAAATAAATAAATAAATAAATAAATAAATAAATATAATAAATAAATAAATATAATAATAATAATAATAATAATAATAATAATAATAATAATAATAATAATAATAATAATAATAATAATAATAAATAATAATAATAATAATAAATAATAAATAATAATAATAATAATAATAGACGGGGAGACCGTGCCCCTGTTGGATGACCCAACGGGGCAGACCATGAGAGACTAGGTCCCTCCCGCCTTACCAGGACCTTGGAACAATAGTTTTGGAAAGCCGTTCCTGTTTGAAGAATGGGGACCCCTTCCAGACCCGTTGGCAGAAGGAGACAGAAATCATGAACATGTTCAGGACACGTGTTTATTGTTAAATACACCAATAAATCTTTCACCAGTTTCCAAATAACAAAAAACGTCTGATTTCCTTGAGTCAAAGATAGAGCCAAAGGTCGAATCCTTACAATCTTAAGCTGTTTTTAAAGTGGTATGACACATATTCAATGCACACTTAATTTTTTTAACTTCCTCAGCCCTTCTACAGAGCTGGGGAAGCATTTAATTTGCCAGTATCCTGAAGTTGCTCTTTTAATTCACTTCATGAAACTGGTAAATTGACAGCAAGCTAGGGTTGCTTGAGGTCTGTATGTCATTTGGATGCCAGAATCGCTCCAAATTGTATGCCAGACTTCCTAGCAACCCTATTTAGTCCTTTCCCACCTTATATAGACAAACTCAGTGACATAATGTGACCTCTCCCAAACCATAAGTAGATAACATTCTACAAATTTATATGTGGAAGAGAATGGATGCTGATTTAAGCCTTAAGTAGTTGTTTAAAGCATGTTAAATTCATTTTTTCCTCCTTTGATCAAGCATAATTTGGTTATAAAATGAGTAGGCTGGAAGGGAAGAAGAGACCTGCCTGTCAGCTAGGCCTGCAGCTCAACTATATGAAAGTCTAAACCCATCATGGTTGAGTAGAAACTTTCTTTATGTCTTGGCAGCAAATTAACTAAATAATAGTTAATTAGGGTTAGGACCAAGGCAGACCTTTCAACATCACAATAATCCAAGTCTATGCACCAACCACCATTGCTGAGGAGACTGAAATTGAACAATTTTATGAAGATTTACAACACCTTCTAGAACTGACACCAAAGAAAGATGTTCTTCTCATTCTAGGGGACTGGAATGCTAAAGTAGGGAGCCAAGAGATAAAAGGAACAACAGGGAAGTTTGGCCTTGGAGTTCAGAATGAAGCAGGGCAAAGGCTAATAGAGTTTTGTCAAGAGAACAAGCTGGTCATCACAAACACTCTTTTCCAACAACACAAGAGGCGACTCTACACATGGACATCACCAGATGGGCAATACCGAAATCAGATTGATTATATTATCTGCAGCCAAAAATGGAGAAGCTCCATACAGTCAGCAAAAACAAGACCTGGGACTGACTGTGGATCTGATCATCAGCTTCTCATAGCAAAATTCAAGCTTAAACTGAAGAAAGTAGGAAAAACCACTGGGCTACTCAGGTATAATCTAAACCAAATCCCTTATGAATACACAATGGAAGTAAAGAACAGATTTAAGGAACTTGATTTGGTGGACAGAGTGCCTGAAGAACTTTGGATAGAGACTCGTAACATTGTACAGGAGGCAGCAACAAAAACCATCCCAAAGAAAAGGAAATGTGAGAAAGCAAAGTGGCTGTCCAACGAGGCCTTAGAAATAGCAGAGAGGAGAAGGGAAACAAAATGCAAGGGAGATAGGGAAAGTTACAGAAAATTGAATGCAGACTTCCAAAAAATAACAAGGAGAGACAAGAGGGCCTTCTTAAATGAACAATGCAAAGAAATAGAGGAACATAACAGAAAAGGAAAAACCAGAGATCTGTTCAGGAAAATTGTAGATATTAGAGGAACATTTTGTGCAAAGATGAACATGATAAAGGACAAAAATGGGAGGGACCTAACAGAAGCAGAAGACATCAAGAAGAGGTGGCAAGAAGACACAGAGGAATTATACCAGAAAGATTTGGATATCCTGGACAACCCAGATAATGTGGTTGCTGACCTAGAGCCACACATCCTGGAGAGTGAAGTCAAGTGGGCCTTAGAAAGCTTGGCTAACAACAAGGCCAGTGGAGGTGATGGCATTCCAGTGGAACTATTTAAAATCTTAAAAGATGACGCTGTAAAGATGCTACATTCAATATACCAGCAAGTTTGGAAAACTCAACAGTGGCCAGAGGACTGGAAAAGATCAGTCTACATCCCAATCCCAAAGAAGGGCAGTGCCAAAGAATGCTCCAACTACCGTACAATTGCACTCATTTCACACGCTAGTAAGGTTATGCTCAAAATCCTCCAAGGCTTCAGCAGTATGTGGACCGAGAACTCCCAGAAGTACAAGCGGGATTCCAAAGGGGCAGACAAACTAGAGACCAAATTGCTAACATGCCCTGGATTATGGAGAAAGCCAGAGAGTTCCAGAAAAATATCTACTTCTGTTTCATTGACTATGCAAAAGCCTTTGACTGTGTGGACCACAGCAAACTATGGCAAGTCCTTAAAGAAATGGGAGTGCCTGACCACCTTATCTACAGTATCTATTGAGAAACCTATATGTGGGATAGGAAGCAACAGTTAGAACTGGATATGCAACAACTGATTGGTTCCAAATTGGGAAAGGAGTACGACAAGGCTGTATATTGTCTCCCTGCTTATTTAACTTATATGCAGAATACATCATGTGGAAGGCTGGACTGGAAGAAACCCAAGCCGGAATTAAGATTGCCGGAAGAAATATCAACAACTTCCGATATGCAGATGATACCACTCTGATGGCAGAAAGTGAGGAGGAATTGAAGAACCTTGTAATGAGGGTGAAAGAGGAGAGTGCAAAAAACGGCCTGAAACTCAACATCAAAAAAACTAAGATCATGGCCACTGGTCCCATCACCTCCTGGGAAATTGAAGGTGAAGATATGGAGGCAGTGACAGATTTTACTTTCTTGGGCTCTATGATCACTGCAGATGGAGACAGCAGCCACGAAATTAAAAGATGCCTGCTTCTTGGGAGGAAAGCGATGACAAACCTTGACAGCATCTTAAAAAGCAGAGACATCACCTTGCCGACAAAAGTCCGAATATTCAAAGCTATGGTTTTTCCTGTAGTAATGTACAGAAGTGAGAGCTGGACCATAAAGAAAGCTGACCGTCTAAGAATTGATGCCTTTGAATTGTGGTGCTGAAGGAGGCTCTTGAGAGCCCCCTGGACTGCAATGAGAACAAACCTATCCATTCTAAAGGAAATCAAACCAGAGTGCTCACTGGAAGGACAGATCCTGAAGCTGAGGCTCCAATACTTTGGCCATCTCATGAGAAGAGGACTCCTTGGAAAAGACCTTGATGTCGGGAAAGTGTGAAGGCAAGAGGAGAAAGGGGATGACAGAGGATGAGATGGTTGGACAGTGTCATCGAAGCAACCAACATGAATTCGACACAACTACAGGAGGCAGTGGAAGATAGGAGGGCCTGGCATGTTCTGCTCCATGGGGTCACGAAGAGTCGGACATGACTAGACGACGAGGGTTAGGACTTGTCTAGCCTAAATAGCTCTGGTTAAATAATATGTTATAAGGAGAGGAGGAACAGATAACACTTCACTGAATAATTCTGTGTCAGAGTATATGGCCTACTGTTGGCATAAAAAAGACTATGCTGAGGAAAGACCTCAAGTAGTTTGTGAACAAACACATTTATGCCACCTAGGATTTGTAGCTGCCACTGGGGAGCAACCATGTCAGAAGCAGAAGACTGAGAGAGCCAGGAGATGGACAGAAGCCCTATCAAGACAGAGTTTGGAGGATACATTCAGGAAAAGATGAACCTGTTAACCTATTATTTTATTCCAATGTAAGAAAAAAATAATCACATCTCTCATTCTGCTTAAATCTTTCAGCAAGGAGGAGCGAAAAAACACTGGCTGGATAGCTCAGTAAATTAGGTATCTGGCTTACAGAGCCAGAGGCTGGCAGTTCAGTTCACCTTTGTCCCTGCCAGTTGAGCCAGCCTGTGTGCCCTGAGAGAAAGCTGCACCATCTTAGGATACCCCCAGAAGTTAAAACATGCTCTCTAATCTCAAGTCAGAATTGACTTGATGGCACACAGTTATTATTATTACACATGTTAAATAGGTAACTATTTATTCTAGGGTTAGTCCTGTGAAGACTCCAGTCTTAAAGATCCCCTATTTTGTGATTCCAGGGCTGAGGAATGGTTGTGCTATAGAGATTGAGTGTTTAAATAAATTCAACTCAAAGGAATTATAGTTGGTTGGCACTGAAGTTTCTAATGTTCACTAAATAGAAATACAGTAGTACTGATGAAACTATTTTGCACTTAAGAACAAGCCATTCTTTTAATGGATTAACAAACACTAGCTCACCAGAAAGGGCAGTGTTTATATCAGTGGGGGGATGTTTATGACAGTGACTTGCCATACTTAATCTATTGCTCATCTGCCTGCCAAGATAGGGGGTGCTTGGGTCTCCTTTTTAATTGGGAACAGGATGCGTGACTGAAAAGGCTATGACTTTCCCTGACCACAGCAGCCTGTGTCTTGAGAAGGGTGGGAGCCTCAGTCCACCATTTCAAAGCGAGCCCCTCCCTCCTCAGACTAAAGACCAGCATTTCCCAGTCTTCCTCCAGGCTTTTATCTTTGTGCTGTAAATATGGAGCAGGGCCTGGCACAACACCTCATCTCCATTCACATCAGAGGCCTTAGATAGCAATGTCAGAGACAGAGAAGTGCACTTGTTAGTTCCACCTTCCCATCTCACCATTATTCATTTGAAGCTGATAAGTCATGCAGAAGTTGATGGCCTTTCTGATTGTTTTTATTACTTGAGTTGTGAACCACCTTGGAAAGATTGAATCTTGAAGGACAGAGTTTAGGTGTATCCAAGAAACACAGTTATCAATGCAAGGTTGCCCTAGGAAGAAAAAAAAAACTTTGCGCTATTTCCCAGAAGGCCCGGAGTCGGTCTAATTCTTGTCCATGGGTCCTGAGCATATGTCAGCCTTGGAAATAACATGTTAAACTTAATGCATGAATGTTAAATTAACTACTTTTGTCAATCAATGCCTTGAAAACCCCTCTCAAAAATTAAGTTTTTAAAGAGCTAAGACATAAATTTAATGGGAGTTTGGATTATTAAAAATATTTGCTGGTGCATTATATTCTCTAGAAGAGACATGCACAATCATAGCATACACTCCTTTGCAAAGAGGAAGAAGCCAGTACTCTCCTTTTAAAATTGTACAGTGTTTATCTAATCAGTCCAGCCTTAGCCCTCTGAGTACACTTTGATTGTAACACTCAAACATGTTAGCAAAAAGTCCGTAATATTCTTCATGAACCACCAGTAAAACATGTGGGCATTAAATTACCCCTGAATAATTTATAGAAGAAAAAGGACTAAATTGGAGCTATCGTACTTGAGGCATATGATGGCAAGGGTTACTGAAAATACAATACAAAAATAAAATATAATGGTGCTGGAAAAGACAGCAAGAGGAAGAAAAACAGCACCATTTCAAATGTTAAAAATTGAAATAATTAATTCACCAGGTTTGTATCACACAAGCTAATACTTCCAGTATTTTAAGAAATCATCTATATGAGGCTCATTAGAGAGTTCCTAACCATGTTTCCCACTACATAGGTAAAGGTTCCCCTTGACAAATTGTCCAGTTGTGTCTGACTCTAGGGGGCAGTGCTCATCCCCATTTCCAAGTCATAAAGCCAGTGTTTGTCCAAAGACAGTTTCTGTGGTCACGTGGCCAGCACGACTAGACGCGGAACGCTGTTACCTTCCCACAATGGTGGTATCTATTTATCTACTGTACTTGCATTTTTACAATACACTATATACCCCAAGGAAAAAAAGCACCTAACTTACACTAATTAGCATATCTCTAAATATCCTATATATAAGTATTCAGATATTTGTAACCTTTAAAAACTTAGTTTTCAAATGGCTTGGCTAAATAAACCCCATATATTTAAAGAACTACTGATATGTAATACAATAACTCTGAACAACCAAAAACAGCAAGCATTTTTAATTATATCAATATTAATCTTTGGCCACAGCACTGCCTTCCCCTTTGGCAGCTATTAAGGTTATGGTGACAAATTCCTTGCCTCCAAATCAGTCAAATACTGTACAGTTATCCAGTAACATGAAAATATATACAGGCTTCAATCCTTTTTGCAAAATCATGGGTTTTTTTTTCTCTAAGGAAAATCTAAACCCAGAAGCCTCTGTGCAAAATCAAGCTCTAGAATGAGTTCCAGGGGCCTGCCCACTTCCCCTCTAGGCCCAATAAAGAAGGCCCTGTTTAGCTGAACAAGTTGAACATCAAAACCATTTATAGCTTTTTTCCTAAAGTTGATCAGTTGCTTATCTTTAACATACCATAAAAAAACCTCTTTAATATTTGTGAAGATTAACAAGTTTAAAATAAAAGCAATCATAACATCACTTTCATTTTATTTTTAAGTAAAGTTCGTTTGGCCCCCGAACACAATTCAGATTTTTCATGTGGCCCCCTATAGAAATTAATTGCTCCCCCCTGTTGTACTTAGTATACAGTATTTTTGACAAAAAGACCAGCTTGAGAGATGTTTTTTGCAAGAAGTATAGCAATTCTTATATATTAGTAATGTAAATCTATCACAGATATATATTTTTAATCACAGTGTTAATAGTGGTGAATTACTTTTCAAAATTTTCAATGTATAAAGATAATTAATTACATAGCTTGAATTCTTAGAAATCAAGATAGAGTGTGTGAGAGAAGGAACCTTCTTGGCTGCATTGTAATGCACATGCACACTGTGAGGCTCCATCCACCTCCTCAATTGAAGACACCAAGAGGCAAATGTCAACCCTGGGAGAAGACCTATAGGGACTATGTTTGGAAGAGTGGGGGCAGGAGGAAAAAGAGGAGAAGGAGCCACTAGAGCACATGTGTCAAACTCGAGTTTCATGTGGCCCTCACAGTGTTGCCCGCTATTGTGCAGCATACAACAAGCAAGCGCTTACTCGGTCACCCAAAATCCTCCACAAGGCTTCTGGGAATCCGCGCAGTGGGACTTCCAATCCCAGCATTCCAAGCAGCTAAGAGTCAGAAAGTGCAGCTGCTTGGGTGGCGTACAGCACCTTGGGAAATGTAGTCCTCAGTATTTAATATGATAGAGTAGATGCATTTATATAGTTTTACAGATACAACTGGCTCTTTGAGGGCAACCGTAATGCTGATGCAGCCCAAGATGAAATTGAATTTGACACCTCTGCACTAGAGGGTGTTATTTCAGCGAGAAAGGGAGAAGGGATAAAAGGAAAGGTGAAGGGGCGGGAAGGGGCAGTTGGGAATTGAAGAAGGTGAAGCTTGTTGGGTGCAGGAGGAGGAGGAGGAAAGAAAGAAGAACTGGGTGGAAATAGTACAAGAAGCCCCCTGGATAAGGGAGTGGATGGAGTTTAAGGCCTCTCGGGAGTATGCTGAAAAGGAGTGGAATAAAAAAGTCTACAGAAAGCCACTTGACTGAGGCAAGACAGAAAACAGAGAAAGAAGGAAAAATTTTAGAGAGTGGCAGGAGCAGGAAGCCCAGAGGCGAGGCAATACAAGACCATGTACAGACCTGTCCTGGGAAACCCCTTGGAGCGAGTCCATTCCGACCGAGGTTGAGGCAAAACCCAGACAAGAAAGTATGGATACCACAGGTGGGCTGGGTTTTCCAATAAGGTTAACAGCAGGTGTACCTGATGAGTCAGGCATTCCACAGAAGTGGCATTATAGAAATGTAAGTTCCTCCCCTCTACTATTACTGTAAAAGGGAATTTTTTATGGTTTGATGGGAAAGGATAAGACGACACGTCCCTGAAGTAAGACATGGAATCTGTTATCAGTGTTAAAATTAACAAGCTGTTAACGAATAAAGACGTTTTGTTAGAAATGCATGGCGCCCCGAGTCATCCTTACATCAAGATCCAGAGGAGGGAGAAAAGGGATCTACACAGAATCACACACACAAATAAAATCAAATAAATCTTACAGCTTATCATTATAATTATGCCTTTCCTTTTTTTGGAAAAGCTAAATGTTAAAATTTAGTGGCACTTTAAAGACTAGCTGATATTTTGCAACGTGACTTTTTGTGGATCAGTCTACTTCATCAGATATATTAGATTGAACTCAAAGGAGCAATTACATTCTGTTAAACCATTGGAATATAACAGTTAATCTTTAGGGTGCCATATGTTTTCCTTTCTTCTTTCATTTAGTTTTGGTTTATTCCAGGTTTGTTGCACACACAAACACAGCTCATTCTTTGAAAATTTTGGAAAAGCTATATTTTCAGTGTTTTCTGAAAATGAAATATCTAAGGTAAATCTGTAGTGTGGGGAGACTATAATGAAAGTAAAAAATGCTGGCGCAAAACAGTGTGCCACCTGAGGCAAAAGAGGGGGCAAATAAATCTGTGCTTTTTCATCTAATTGTGGTAAACTCTAGAAGGGGTATTAAAATGTGGTATATCAGGGGCCTTGGGTTTCAACTTCAGTAGAAATATGCTATTCTGATATAAGGCAGAATAGCTTTACAAAGTGCATGGAAAAATGGGGTATGGTCAACAAACAGTATTTATCTTGCACTCTTCTATTCGTAACACCAGGTGGCAATATAAAAGTTGTGAAAATGAGATTTTATAGGCTCTGTACACAGCGAAGAATGGCCTCTTAACACTATATAAAGATGCAATCCTGTGAGTTCAACAAGAAAATAGGTTATAGGATTTTGCAGAAGTTTTGTGATGCCAGCAGTGAGACACACCTGCAGTGTGAAGGATACACAGGAGTTGCACTCAGCCAACAGATCTATGAATCAAGAAGAAGTGGATTTCTGAGAAACTATGGGGGCCAAAGAGCCAAGTAGAGTGAAGCCATGGGCAGCACAACAAAGAAGTCCATATAACAAAGAGGTCCCTTGCTCTGAGTTGATATCCTATATATCACTCCAGAGCAAGGGCATGTCCTTGTGAACAGCTTTACACTGGCCAAACACCGGAGAGCAGAAAAGTTACCGGTTTTGGACTACAGTTCTCAGAATCCTGCAGCTAGCTTAAGCCACTGGCCATGCTTCCCCTTTGTCCAATCTTCTGCATGAAGTATGGACTTTATTGGCATAAGGCTACTCTTCCACTTAGAAGAGTGGAAAGCATTGTTCCTCATAACATTTGTTTGAAGGTTGTCATTCCTGCTAGAAAATTAGTTCTCTGTTGGTAACAGCCAGATGTTCCATTCTTACCATTGCCATCAGCTACCAATGTTAGTCAAAGTTTAACTAAGTGAAAATAACTAAAGGTTAACTGCTTTACTGTCTGTAGACATGAAGAGAAAAAAATGGTCACCACATCCTAGAGACAGTGGTCCTTCTGCCTGTCTCATTTCTCAGCATAAATTTTAATCTTTTTTATGTTTCCATGTTTTAATCTTTTAATTGTATTTCAATTCATATATTGTTTAATTTATCTTTTATCATTTAACTTATTGCATTTTTAAATTGTGTGAATTGTAATGCTGTGAGCTGCTTCGGGTACCTTGTTGGGAGAAAAGCAGCATATAAATAAATAAATTTTAAGCACCCCTTTTATGTAGCATCACACAATGGACCACTGAATCACACAAGCAGTAATGGAACTATTACAATAAACAAAGTTGGGCCCATGTGATAAGCATGGAACAGGCTGATCATCTGGCTACTTTCCAATCTCCCCAGGTCCTACTTTAAATGAAGTGCTAAATGACTCTGGTCTAGCAATCAATCAAAGGAAGGTAGAAAAGCATTTACTAAAAGACATGGTTGTTGTTTTTTGCTCCATTAAATGCCCGAGAATTAAAAACAATGCTTACAAATATTTCCAAAAAAGACACGAGAGGCTTATATAGAATAATCTCCATTGATCCTTTAATTCTGTGCAACAGGAAGACAGAAGAACTGACTGTCTCAATTAAATGAGGCTTTGCTTTCTTTTATGCATTTGATAGAATAAAAGCCTTAGTGTTAATGTGTTCCATTCACTAGATTAATTAATTATATCCAGTTGGTTGCTTAGTACTAAAATTAATTGCATCTTCCAAGAACTTTCATGATCATTGTAAAAAATAAATATCTATTTGAAACTCCGTGTATCCATTTTCACAGTGAGAATCATCTTCAAGCACACAGAGTCAGAAAATAGCAGTAGAGCTGTCACAGAGATATAGGATGCCAGCGGTTAAAATGTTGATAAACCTGACTTCTAACTACATCCCACTGAATTAAAGTGAGAGTCAATGATGGAACAACTTCATTCTAAGAAACATAACAATAGAAAATACTATAGCCAGTCAGTGCAGGAGTCTTATTCAATGAGAAATAAGACTTGTGGTTACTCAGCTTGTTGCAGAGTTTTTAATTTTTGTTTAAAAATTTTTAGCTACACAGCAGAAGTGCCTAAATTCGAAGAGCAGAATACCTTGATGTTTTCCAGAGTAGACATCTTCGTTTTTCATTACGCTGGCACTTGCAGTGTCAATAACTCACTCTGAGACATTAATAGTGGAAAGGGGGAAAAAAAGGTTTAATTACAGCTGTGAACAGATCTGACAGCAAACTGATAAACACAACTTCTTTCAACAACAGACTTCAACAGACTCTAGAAAGAAAAAGCACTGAGCAGAGGGGGGGGGCTCTGTTTGAAGTCAGAAGCAGGAAGGAACAATTGTTTAATGCTGGATGAATTGACAGTCACCCCAGCCCAGAACAATCCCTCCCAGTGAAACAAATTACAGGCAGAATGCAAGGTTGTAAAGACTTCAACACAGTTTTTCATAATCTCCCCCTTCTCTTTCGAAGAGAGAAAAGTGTGGATTCAACTGGGCCAGGGTCATATTGGCTGTAAGATTCTGGAAATCATAGTTCAAAAAGTAACTTCTCCTACCTCTAGAACTGACCATGAATAAGGCCATGCCAATTCATTTCCCTTCGCATATTTAAACCTGGGGATTTTAAACCTGGGGATATCTCTATGGTGTTTCTTTATATTGCTATTTTTAAATTCATTTGAATAAATGTGGTTGTTGGTCACATCTCATTAAAGGGGGCAGTTGTTCAGGTCCCCAAATAGGGCTCTGGGGGTTCCTTGATAGAGTCTTAAGGCAGAACGAGACATTCATAAAGAAACCTACCCTTTCCATGTTGATCCCTTGGGTCTTAGCCCTAGGAAAATCAGATATAGATGTAGACAATACTTGTGAGAAATAGAAACAAAGTACTGTGAACAAACTACTATGTTTGTTCACTACCTATTTGATTAAGGAATAAATCCTATTTTAATCCCAACTAGAATGGGCCCATAGAAATCAATGGGATTTATGTTACTGTTAATGAATAAATCTCTTGGGTTTACTCTAGTTAGGAATAAAATTTGATTAAGCCTTAAGGTCACAATTACTTGCACTCTGCAGGACATCATGCTGAATAGATGTGTGCAAAACTACACTGTAATTTTGGAAACATTCATTCATTCATTCATTCATTCAATGCATATACCACCCAATAGATATGCGCTCTCTAGGCAGTTAACAACCAACATAATAAAGGCTACAACTAATGGTTCTTGTGGGTTTTTCGGGCTCTTTGGTCGTATTCTGAAGGTTGTTCTTCCTAACGTTTCACCAGTTTCTGTGGCCGGCATCTTCAGAGGACAGCACTCTGTCCTCTGAAGATGCCAGCCACAGAGACTGATGAAACGTTAGGAAGAACAACCTTCAGAACACAGCCAAAGAGCCTGAAAAACCCACAACAACCATTAGATCCCGGACGTGAAAGCCTTCGCGAATACGCTACAACTAATGTCAAACCAATTGTAAACATCAACAAACAATAAATGATAAAATGAAATCTCATAACTTACCCAATCTAATTTAAGTAAACAGATTTAAAACCAAAGTTGGACATCAAAACAGCACACAATTAATAAAAGGTGGCTTTTAAAAGTTCCATTTTAAGTAGCTGCTTAAAAACTGGGAGAAAGGGCACCTGGTGAACCTCTACTGGTAATTATTCCAAAGATAAGTAGTAACTTTTCTTGCTTCCTTGGGCATTGCTATTTTCAACATCAACAAATGCGAGGAACGGCCTAGTCAGGTAGCTGCTTTGTAGGAGAGACATTCCAGCAGATATCAGGGTCCTAAAATGTTTTCATGGGTTTACATTTTCACTCAAGCAATTAGCTCTCTGACAATGCAATCCTAAATACCGTATATCTGCCAGGAATGAAGTCCCATTTTATTCAGTTGTATATGGAGTTTTATTCAGCAAATGGTTAGTTCTCTTTTTCCCATCCCTACAATTATTTTAATTGCATGGAATCATAGAGTGTGGGTAAAATGAAAGCTCCAGAAGTATATTGAAAGTTTACATGAAATGTGTCATATCTTCCTATACTGTAAGTATATACTGAAAGTCCTATGAACAAATAAGGAATGATTTAACTGGTCTCCACTTGCAAAAAGAGTGTGTATTTATTGGAAGATGCGCTGTGACTTGACATTGCTTTTTAAAAACTTTCTGTGTTCTTTGTATTGTGTGTAAATCAATTGATGTGAATCAATTGTGAATCTGAACAAGTCATATGACTGTAATACACATTATGCATAAATACACATTTATTACAGTCACATGACCTGTTCAGATAAACATCAACTATATATACCGTTTTATATGAAAAACAAACATATAAGGTGTAAGGAGGGGGGGAAATGTGTCTGTGCAGTTCAGCTTAATTCTCTACATTGAGTCCCTGTATAAATACTAAAACCAAGTACTGAGAAATTGGAATTAGGGGACAACTCCCCTGCACATATTTTGCAATGTGTAAAATTTCTTGCAAATTTTAAAGCCCTTGATAAGACAAATGTAGCCATATATACAGTCATGTGAAAAAGAAAGTACTCTCTTTGAATTCTATAGTCTTATGTATCAGTACTTAATAAAAATCATCAGACCTGCTAAGGACCAGATGATTTTTACTATGTCCTGTCAAGATTTCGGATGTAAGAGATGGCTCTGAGACAAGTCAGCCTTCCAGCTCAACAGCAAAGAGGCTCAGAGAGATAGTACATTCCTTCGCAAGCAGTGTATTTACAGACTATGTACAATAGAACTATGTACATTAGTCAACAGACTCGATAATACATCTTTAGCAAATGAACAGACAGCACTTCGTGCAGCAACTCTCCAACATGACACTCCACATATCACCATAGTGTGCAGCACCTATATAGTTTGAACAACCAATCACTGGGCCAGTGGTGGGATTCAAATAAATTAACAACAGGTTAAATGTCCTAATGATAAATAAATAAATAAATAAATAAATAAGTTAATAAATAAGTAAATAAATAAATAGTAAATAAGTAAATATGTAAATATGTAAATATGTAAATAAATATGTAAATAAATATGTAAATAAGTAAGTAAATGCCCAGGACAGTGGGATCTGATGAGGATTTCTTCCACAGTGGTCTCCCTACTGCCTATTATCACAACTACTTCTCACATAATTAAGACATCTGGATAAGTGCATCTGTTTGGGCATACTGCTGCTGTTACCCTCACCATGGGCATGTGCCAAAAACACACACACACACACACACACCTCACAGTGGGTGCTTATGACCAAGTTTGACAGAGAACTGACACATCTCTCCTTCCCTTTACCTCCTAGTTTGCCCTATAGCTCACCAGTAAAAATTGCTTCCCTCCCCTTTCCTGCTCCTGAAATGACTGATAGCCCTGTTTGTTGTTACCTGGAGGCCGCCTTTGCGCACCTGTTGTGGAGTTCTTCTCCCCCCCCCGCTTCCTTCTGGCTTGGAAGGTATGTTCCCTTTTCAGTCTGTCGCCACTCCACCTCACCCCCACCACCTCAATCGGTCCTTCAGTTACTGACTCCTCTGAGGTCTCCTCCTCCTCCATCTTTCCCCTCCACCCCACACCCACCGCTTCTCCTCGTCAGTCGCTTTGGGGGTGTTGGTGTTGCTGGCGGCGCTGGTAGTGATGATGGCTTCCCTCAGAGCCCTGGCAGCTGCTTCCTCTTCTCATTTTCCACTTTTCCTTCATGCCACAGTTTCACCAAAAACATAAGACTCCCCCCCTCCACTGTCTTCCCCAAATTTCCACCTTCCATTTTCATCTCCTCTGTCCTCCTCTGCTGCCCCTTTTCTCCTTCAGCCCCACACAAGTCCTCAGGGAAGAGTCCTAAAATACAAGCCTTAGTTTTCAAGGAGAGTGCTGTCTAACCCCATGCAGTGCAGATTTAATCTCTATTCCCTGCTCTGGGGAAACAAGGAAGGTAGTTGTGTGGGAAGTAGGGAAGGAAGAAGAAGGAGAACCTCACTTGCCTTGAAAGGCCCATTAGGGTCATCTTGAATGGCACGTAACACACATGTAAAGCGAAGATGAACTTGAGAATAACTCTCAAATTCTCTGACCCCTTCTGAAAAAAAAGTTCTTACCACAGAGCAACAGTAATAGTAATAATGAAGCTTTTTCTGTAGCACAAGCAAGAGAGGGCTGCCACCCTGGGATGTGAACTGGTCTCTGAACAATGCCACAATCATTTAATCCTTCCCCATTCCAGGTTCTGTGGAAAAGTCCTACTTCGGGCACATCATGAGAAGGCAGGCATAGATTGAAAAAGACCATAATACTGGGAAAGGTAGAAGGCAGCAGGGAAAGAGGAAGGCCAAATGCAAGATAGACCTACTCCCTAAGGAAACCACAAGCTTGAGTTTGCAATAGATGGGCAGGGCTGTTGAGGCCAGGCCATGTTGGAGATTGCTCATTCCTAGGGGCACCCTAAGTAGGGGGGAATTTGACGATACATAACAATAACAGCAACCTCAGGTTTTGTATGTATTTAACTGCCAGTTCCAAAAAGTTGAAAGGTTATTCCCTTAATTGGTTGTTGTGGGTTTTTCAGGCTCTTTGGCCGTGTTCTGAAGGTTGTTCTTCCTAACATTTCTTCCAGTCTCTGTGGTGAGACGTTAGGAAGAACAACCTTCAGAACACGGCCAACGAGCCCAAAAAACCCACAACAACCATCAGACCCAAGCCGTGAAAGCTTTGCAAATAAATGCCCTTAATGGGGGGACTACAACTCCCAGAATCCTCCACCAACCACAAAGACAGGGTTACGATCTCCCTCAAAACAGTGGCCAGAGAAACCCATTGGCCAGTTATTTATTTATGAAATGTATGCTTTTTTTGCAGCTTGTGGGTTCTGCTCTTTTCGTCTTGTTTTCAAATGAGTCACTTTTTCTTACAAAATAATTGTAAAAACATGTTGACTCAATACTAGGCTGCCACGCAAGCATCTCCCGCCCACTCCCCAGTTCACCAACATTTAATCCCTCCCCATTCCAGGTTCTGTAGAAAAGTTGGAGGCAACAGGAAAAGAGGAAAACCAAATGTGAGATGGATTGACACCATCAAAGAACCCACAAGGTTGAGTTTGCACCAGCTGTGCAGGGCTGTTGAGGACAGCGCAAAGGGGCAACGTTGCAAAAACAGAAGCTTAAAACAGCATGCTGACATGTGGCTCTTCAAAGAGGACTGTCCCAATTAACAAAAATTCAATCATCTTTGCAGACACCCTTGGCCTGATCGGATCGTATGGCAGATACCCTGGACTGCCAAAAAATATGAGTAATTGGGTTCTAGATCCAATTAAGCCTAAATTATCTCCAGAGGCAAAAAAAAAAAACACCTGAGGCTGTACTACTTTGGGCACATCATGAGAAGGCAGGCATAGATTGAAAAAGACCATAATACTTGGTAATGTGGAAGGCAGCAGGAAAAGAGGAAGGCTAAATGCAAGATGGACCTACTTCCTAATGAAACCACAAGCTTGAGTTTGCAATAGATGGGCAGGGCTGTTGAGGCCAAGCCATGTTGGAGATTGCTCATTCCTAGGGGCACCCTAAGTAGGGGGGAATTTGACGACACATAACAATAACAGCAACAACAGGTTTTTTATGCATCTAACTGCCAGTTCCAGAAAGTTGAAAGGTTATTCCCTTAATTGTTTGTTGTGGGTTTTTTTCGGGCTCTTTGGCCGTGTTCTGAAAATTGTTCTTCCTGAAAAACCCACAACAACCATCAGATCCCAGTCGTGAAAGCCTTTGCAAATAGATGCCCTTAGCCACTTTTAAATTTTTTATCATCATAATAATATATAATAAAATATAATAATAAAATATAATACCTGATAGAGCCTGGTTCCCCATTAGTTTTTCCATAGATCCTAAATACTAGATTTCTGCATACCAATGGAAAAAGTGGCATGTTCCCTCCCTGAAAATCTAAATAACTAATTAATCACCAACAGGCTTCTGACCTTTTTTCTCCAAAGTTCAGGTATTTATTTCTTTCAAAAAATAGAAGTATCAGTTTTTTTAAAACCCTGGAGCCTTGGGTTGTTTGTTTGTTTGTATTTATTTTTAACCCATCTTTCTCCCTGCAGAGTGTCTCCAGTGGTTCACAAACCCTGACACAATGATAAATATTTTTTTTTACATCCCACTATAAGGCAGCATAAAGATGCAATAATACATAAATGCTAAAAGGTTCTAAAGGGAATCCTGTTGAAATAATTTTGAAAATATATTTTACATGATAAAAATTTTAAAAAGCTATCCCATTTCATTTCCCTCCCTCCATTTCTCCGCAGCAGTTTGCATGTTAAAAAAGCCTACCACAAAAGTCTTTGCCTGCCAGAGTCAAGACTGCATGGCAAACAGCTAAGGCAGGGAAATAGTTAATAAAAAGCCAGCTTTATACTTAAACATAGTTTGCCTTTTATGTATTATACTTACTTACTTGAATAATCTCAAAAATGAAAGCTTGAAACTTAAACCTATCTCAACACAGTCCTCTTGAAGATGCTGGTCACAAATCCTTGATTAGTATGCTTTAGTCCCTCCTCCTCCTGCAGTCCCTCCAGCCCCCAGCCTGGATAGTTTCAATTCCCCTTTGATATGTTGATCTGCTTTCTTCAACCCTGGCCTGATGGTAAATCTTACTAGTGTTAAAAAACTGATAGCTGTCTTCCTGTTTTTGAGTAAACAATCTGCCTGCCATTTGTCTCCTCAAATTGTCAGAGCAACAGCCTTAGTTATCTTTAACTTGAAAAAAAACACATAGCCCCCCCTCCCTCCCCCGCTCATCGCTGGTCACCTGGCTCCTCCGGCTTCATTCATCTCAGGCCAGTAACCGGATCTCCGAACTAAAATAAAAAATAACAACTACCTCTGTGGAACCGGTGCGAACCGGGTCAATCCCACCTCTGCACTGGGCACATCACCCGATGTCTTCTCCCAGCCATTCCCTCATGTCCAATACATATTTCATACGTCACCCCATGGATTGCAGGAGCTTTATGTGCTGACTCTGTGGCCGCACACCTGTTTTGAGATGGATGCCTGTTAGCCAACTTTGGTTCATGTACTATAAATTCCATATTGTAGGTTGTAATATTGTGACATGTTCTGATATGTAAAACCATAGAATTCAAAGAGGGTGTACTTTCTTTTTTTTACTTGACTGTACACTGCCCTAAATCAGGCATAGGCAAAGTTCAGGCCTGGAACCCATCAGATTTTCCTCCAGGCCAAACCTAAAATTGATATAATTCAGCAATGCTACTGGTTGATAATTTGAATAATTATCAGATGATTGATACAGTCAACAAAGCTCATAATAAAACCTTTACTTTAGTTATCATACAGAAGTAAATTTCAGTAATATATATATCAAATATCTCTATTGCCGGAAGAGAGAAACCAACATTACATATAATTGGATACAATTTCATTTTGTTTATTCAGTGATCTAAAGCAAAACATAGCCTATAGTCTCTAAAGTTATTCATATCAGAAGGGAAAAAAATAAGATAACATTAATTAATGAAAAACTCTGGAGGATTTTTAACTAGCTTTGTATCTGTTTACTAATACATATATGCAAGATATATTTACAGTTTAAAAATAGCATTTTGGTATGACTGCTCTCGTTATTCATCTCATTCTGTCTGAAGTTTTTTTTAGGAGATTGGTGTAAGCTCAGTTTACACTGAAGAAGATGCATGATTTTGCTTAGGGAAGAGAGGATAGGAGATACCTCTTTGGGTTTCACAAACTACCTGTTATGACCTATATTACCTTTTTCCAATCTATTTTGGCTCCCTGCATTTCCATCTTAGTTAGCTGGAACTAGGATTCCTATTATACATCAATATATGATATATTTCTGTAATGAACAATAGTTTCCCTACTTTCCAAGAGTATAAAGTCTGAATATGATTTCTTTCTGATATGTGTTGGGCCAACCATTGTGTTCAGGGACTCAGTCCACAAGTTAATTTACCTGTAGCTTGCTTTACTAACAGAAATATTGTGTTCTCCTGTTTACTTTTGGACCTAGGAAGCATTCAAATATAAGCTTACACTTTGAACTGTGAAATCCCAAAGTCAGAAAGTACTGCTGTTTTTAGGAGACATTCTTGACTGATGTTCAGCAGTTTACCATTAGTGAAAAATTCCTTAGACAATGTTAATTTTCAGACAAATGTTCAACACAGATATCCATATTCTCCAACATCCATATGTTCTTCTTATCCTGCTTTTTCTGGATCTTTTTTCTCACGAGTTCCAACATCTCTTTGTTCTTCCCAGAGACCTTGAGAATTTTTTGCATTGTTAAGGATCGTGAACAAAGTTTATCACAATGGCAGTGATATGAACCTTTAAAAATATGAACTTTTATTAATTAAATTGCTGAAGCAAGAAAGCTTCCTATTAAGAACTCAGATTACACTAGAACACTTCCCATATAAAAGCTCCATCACCGTATTATTCTCTTACTACTTCTCTTTGCAGTCGACGTGTCCTTGCCCTTCCTCCTGCTGTAGGCTGCATTCCAAGGGAAGGAACTGAGAGGATTTGTTCTGTTTCTCCCATCTCTGCTTGGCTAGGAAAAACAGTTTTCTTTCAAAAACTCTGTGCATGTGTGTTTATTTTCTAAAGATATTCCAGTTTTCAAAGGAAGACAGGTGATGGTGGAGGGAAGGTGAAGAAGGCAAGAGTATTGAGGAGTGGTCCCATGTTAGTGTCATCGAAGCTACCAACATGAATTTGACCCAACTCCTGGAGGCAGTGGAAGACAGGAGGGCCTGGCACGCTCTGGTCCACGGGGTCACGAAGAGTCGGACACGACTAAACAACCCATGTTAAAGCAGAGTTGACAGGAAATGACAAGAAACAGCAATGAACATGATGCAGGATAATTTTTTTAAAAAGGGAAAACATGATACATTAATTTCTGGAGGTCTTGTTGCTGTTGTTGTTGCTGCTGCTGCTGATTATTATTATTATTATTATTATTATTATTATTATTATTATTATTATTATTATTATTATTATTATTATTATTATTATTATTATTATTATTATTATTATTAAACAACTCCTAGTTAGGCATCCTTCAGTCTATGATAATGTAGTCTGTATGGAGGACTTGAAACAGCATCTAGTGTGGCTGAGAAGGCCAATACGAGAGTAACAATCCCACCCTGAAGACAAATACAATCTGTCCCCTGTTCAGCTCCCTGATTTTGCTGATTTTGGGACTGCCTCTTTGCCTCGGCCTGCTGGACAAGGGTCTCTTCAAATTGGGAGAGGCCATGATGCAACGCCTGCCTCCAGGCTGAATGCTCAACTATCAGGATTTCCCATCTGTTGAGGTCCATTCCTTCAGATCCCACTTGCAGATGTCCTTGTATCGCAGTTGTGGTCTCCCTCTGAGTCACTTTCCCTGCACTAATTCTCCATACAGGAGATCTTTTGGAATCCGACCATCAGCCATTCTCACAACATGCCCGAGCCAACATAGACATTGCTGTTTCAGGAATGTATACATGTTAAAAATTCCAGCTCGTTCTAGGACTACTCTATTTGGAACTTTCTCCTGCCAGGTGATACCAAAGATGCATCGGAGACAGCTTCCTCTCCTGCCATGCACAAAGGGTCCAGGACTCACTGCAGTACAGGAGTGTGCTCAGGACACAGGCTCTATAGATCTGGATCTTCATATATGTCGTCCGCTTCTTATTGAGCCATACTCTCTTTGTTAGTCTAGAGAACATGGTAGCTGCTTTGCCAATGCGTTTATCCAGCTTGACATCTAGGGAGAGAGTGTCAGAGCCAAGGTACACAAAGTCATGAACAACCTCCAATTCTTGTGTAGAGATGGTAATAGAGGGAGGTGAGTCCATGCCCTGACCCATGACTTGTGTTTTCTTCAGGCTCATTGTTAGTCCAAAGTCTTGGCAGGCCTTGCTAACACGATTGATGAGTTGCTGGGGTCTTTAGCAGAGTGGGCAACAATGGCTGCATCATTGGCGAAGAGGATGTCCCGCATGCATTTCAGCTGGACTTTGGTCTTTGCTCTCAATTTAGAGAGATTAAAGAGCTTTCTGTCTGATCTAGTCTGGAGATAAACACCTTCTGTTGCAGTTCCAAAGACGTACTTCAGCATGACAGCAAAAAAGATCCCAAAAACGGTTGGTGTGAGAACACAGCCCTGTTTTACTCCGCTTCGGATGTCAAAGGGATCTGATGTTAAGCCGTCAAAAACTACAGTGCCCTTCATTCCCTCATGATGATGTTAAGGAGTCGAGGTGGACATCCAATCTTGGGAAGTATTTTAAAAAGGCCATCCCTGATAACCAAATCAAAGGCCTTTGTGAGATCTATAAAGGCCACAAAGAGTGGCTGTTGTTGTTCCCTACATTCCTCCTGAGGGAAAATACCATGTTAGTGGTGGGTCTATTAGCTTGAAATCCACACTGTGATTCTGAATAGACTCTGTCTGCAAGCACCTGAAGTCTCTTCAGCACAACATGGGCAAGCAGCTTCCCTACAATGCTGAGAAGAGAGATGCCACAGTAGGTATTATAGTTGCCCCTGTCTCCTTTGTTCTTGTACAATATGATGTTCGCATCCTTCATGTCCTGTGGTACTACGCCTTCCCTCCAGCAAAGACGAAAGACTTCATACAGCTTGGTGGTGATGATCTCTTTACAGCACTTCAGCACTTCAACAGGTATGCTACCCTTTCCAGGTGCCTTGCCGGAGGCAAGGGAATCCAAGGCCGCTTTTATTTCTGCTAAGGTTGGTTCGCTGTTCAATTCTTCCAAGACAGGCAGGCACTCAATGTTATTTAGTGCTTCTTCAGTTACTACATTCTCTCTGGAATATAGCTCAGAGTAGTGCTGCACCCAGCGGTCCATCTGCTGTGCTCGGTCCTGGATGATCACCCCTGTAGCAGACTTCAAGGGAGCAGATTTCTTCTGCATTGGACCTAAAACCTGCTTGATACCATCATACATTCTCTTGATGTTACCTGTGTCCACTGCTATCTGTATCTGAGAGCAGAGCTGAAGCCATTAATCATTGGAACATCTCCTGGCAGCCTGTTGGACTTGGCTACGAGCAGCTCAAAGAGCTTGCAAGTTGTACACGCTAGGACAGGCTTTGTATGCTGCTAGAGCTCATCTCTTATCCTCGATGGGTGGCATCAACTCCTCCGAATGGGCTTCGAACCAGTCGGCCATCTTTTTGGTCTTCATGCCAAATATGGAGAAGGCGGTGTTATACACAGCATTTTTGAAATGTTCCCATCGTTCAGGTGCATTTGCATCAGCCGGGCCTGGAAGGGTTTCCTCAAGCGCTTTCTCCACTTTTCTTTGATCGCGAGTCTTGCTGATGTCAATACATGGTCTTCCTTCCTTTTTCGAGTGATAAAATCTCTTTGTTTGCAGTTTTACTCAGCTACACACCAGGGAGTGATCAGTATTACAATCAGCATTCTGGTAACTGCGTGTGATCATAATACTTGGAAGGCTAGAACGTCTAGTGAGGATCAAATCAAGCTGATGTCAATGCTTGGATCTTGGATGTCTCCAAGAAACTCTGTGTTGAAGTTTTGTATTAAAGAATGTGTTCCTCACACAAAGACCATAATAACAGCAAAACTCCAGCAAGCATTGACCATCTTTCCAATGCCAAAACAGCCTAGACAAGTGGGCCAAGAATTGTGATCAGCACCAACTCTAGCGTTAAAGCCTCTGAGTATGAACAGTGCCCCTCTTTCAGGGACTTTTTTGATAGTAGCTGCCAGATCGTCGTAGAATTTCTCTTTCACTTCTGTAATGGATGACAGTGTTGGTGCATATGCACTAATGAGGGTGACTGGTCCCGCTGATGAGTGGAGCTGCAGAGACAGGATTCTTTCCCTCCCCACAGTAGGTGGAATAATGGATTTCAGAAGAGTATTTCTGACTGCAAAGCTAACACCATATTCCCTGGTCTCATTCAATGGTTTTCACTGCCAGCAGAATGAGATTTTTTCTTTGACAGATCCTGAGTCTGGCAATCCTGTCTCTTGCAGGGCAACAACGTCCATCTGCAGTCTACTCAGTTCCACGTCGATGACAGCTGTCTTGTGCACATTGTCTATTTCCTGCAGGTCGTCAGAAAAGCCGTAGTCAGAAAAGCAAGGGGTCATTGTCCGTACATTCCAGGTGCCCAGCTTTAGGGCAGAAATTTTCTTATGATTGTTGCATGGTGCAGAGTTATCAATCTGCTTGTCAGCTTTCACCCTAAAACCCGCACACCCTGTGAGGTTAACAGACCATGGTGAGTAGCACCTTACTGGCTGGGGCCTGCCCAGCTTAAGGCGGGCGGTATCTACCTAGTGAGGTGCAGTGACCTCTCCCACCATCAGAAGTAGCCCCTGGCATCATGCTCTATGCCAATCGAGCAAAGACTTATAACCGGTAACTGCTACTACCCATGTTGTTTCGACGCTGTATGCAAAGCTGGAGTGTCCTCTCCAGAGCACGAAGCCTGGGTAAAATAATATGGAGGATAGGCTGTTACCCAAGCAGCAAATCCCCCCTCTCCACATGGCCGAAATAGTCCAGTGGAAAGGCAAGAGCCAATACAACTGGTTCCAGCGACGTTGCAGGAGTTGCCAGAATGACACAAACTGCCTCCAGGACTCCAGCTCTGGATTTTGCCTGGAGGTTAACTCGTGAATCCTTTTCCATCAATGGATATAGCCACAAGGCAGTGGAGGTTTGAATTCTGAGTTTTCCTTCTCCTAGATGGGATGCCTTCTAAGGCTGATGAGCCCCACCTACCCAGCTATAAAACTCCAGCACAGTCAAAATTATAAAAAACATTGATTGGTATTATATAGCAGATACAAGTTTTAACCAAAAGCCTAAGTAACTGTTAAACATCAACGCACTATGTATGCTGTTCCTAATATTGCCAGTTTTTGTAGCTCTGATGGTGTGATTTCTGAGATCTGCAACTGCTTGTAGCACTGTGTGAAATTTCTTGATATTGTTCCCAAAGCCCCAATAACTATAGGGACCACTGAAGTGTGCTTCTTCGAGAGGCGAGATGTTTTGATTGCCAGGTCTTTGTACTTTGTTAGCTTTTCCATTGTTGTTGTTGTTGTTGTTGTTAGTCATCTGTTTGTTTTTAAATATTTCCTAAATGGTAAGAGCTAGGAACACAGTGTTTTGCATGGATGTTACTGAAATCCCAGCCTAAATAACTGGATAGTTATATCTTGAAATTGGTTCTCCTAGCTGACTGGATGATTTGAACAATGGGATCTATAGTCCATCATAGCACCTCAGAAATAGTAAAAGCTAAAAACATGGAATTATGCACAGACACTACTGGCTTCACAACATAAAGAACTGGGATGGTCATTTCTCAACATAGGTTCCTTGGCTGGCCAGCTGGGGATGATACAGGCCTGTTATAGCCTGCAAGCATGTCAGAGAAACTAACTATGAAATGCTTCCTCTCTGGCTACAGAGAAGAAGCAACTGAGAATTTTATCTTTAACCCAGTAGGCTTCTAGCAATTCTCTTTTATTGCACAGTAATAGGTATTGTGATCAATATATTTTTTAAAATGTTTTGGGTGGTAATGCACTATGACACAGGAAAAATAGGCTGAAAACGTTCTTTTAACTGTAATATTTTAGTGAATGTAACTGTGAAATCAATATCCCAACATTTCTAAATGTTGCTGCCTTGTGCCAATAAGTCAATTTTGATTTGTGTGATCCCTCTGAATGAGTGACCTCCAAAATGTCCTGTCATTCACATTTGCAAAGTCAAAGCTGTGACTTTATTTAGTCAATCCATCTTGCATTTGGCCTTCTTCTTTTCCTGCTGCCTGCAACTTTCTCCAGCATCATTGTATTTTCCAGTGAATCTCGTCTTCTATTTCTAAATAAGGCTCTATTTCCATGTAAATGGAAGTGAGTACTGTAGTGCTGGGGGAGAAAAATATATAATTTAACAAACATTGGGATCAGTGACAGAGGGAGATAGAGTTCTGGGGTGCAGAAATATAACAGTTTTCTAACCCTGATGAACAAAGAAGCAAAACAAATGGAACCTCTAATTTTTTAACTTAAATAACAGGATTGGTTTTATATCAACATTTGTTACTGCCAATCCCCGGATGTATCCAGTGATAATTAGCTTTTAATATCACCTGCTGATAGATATTTCCTGGGCTCTTCTGTTAAGCTGCACAAGATGAATTATTGATACATTGGAAACAGACAGATAGACCATGGTGGGGTAGGTATCTTTGCTAATGTGTAAATAAATATTATATCCTAGGGACACTGGAAACATTCTTCTGATCTGTACATAAGCTCTATAACAGGGGTCTCAAACATGCGGCCCGCTGGATGATAGTTTGCGGCCCCCACCTTGCTTGCCCCCCCGAAGCGCCCACGTGTCCTCTGCTGTCAAGAAGCAAAAAAAGCCTTGCCACGCTCGCCGGCTGTCCCCCAAGACACACCTCTTGCACCCTCCATCTGGAACTGCAGCCAGCCAGCCTGTCTGCCAGCTGGCAGGCTGCAGTTCCGGATGGAGGGTGCAAGAGCCACTATCTTGGGGGAGAGCTGGCGAGCAAGGTACGCTACCGGCCCTTTCCCCCGAGCACCCAAGCCACTGCCGAGCAATGCCTGAGAGCGGAACTCGCTCCCGGCCCCTCCTCGAAGAGTGCCTCCAAGCCACCAACAGCAGCTGCCACTGCCGCCACCTCTTCCAGGGAAGCGGCTCTCTGCCTCTCTTTCTCTCTCGGCACCCCCAGGACCAGCCTGGCCAGCCGCCGCCTCAGCACCCAGTGGTAATTCCTCCTCCTCCTCCTCCTGCTTCAGTCGCCTTGGCTCTGGAGGCTGCCTGGGCTCACCTCACAAAGTTTGCTCCTCTGTCATGGTGGGGGTAGCTGCTGTTGCTGAGTGCGCCTTTTTTTGAGGGGGGCCCTCAGAGGAAGGTTGCCAGACCTCCGTGTGTGTGTGGATTGTTTTTTTGCACGCACCCATGCGCACCTGTGGGGAGGCCCACCCTGTTCTGCTTAATTTCACAGGTACCAATGGGGGCTTTTCTCCTTTGGCAAGGCGATTCTGTGAGGGTTTTAAAAAATTTTATGTCGTGCCTTCCTCCCCCCTGGCTAGGCGGTCACTGGGGCTCCCTCCCTTCTCTGCTTCTTCCTCTTGCTGCTGCTTCTGGCGGTGGTGGTGAAGAAGGAGCCGGAGGGGCTCATGGCCGGCGACGAGGGCTCGCATGCCCCTCCTCCTCCTCCTTGGACCCCCAGCCGGGCTAAGGAAACTCCTGGGCGGCTTCCTCGGGCTCTTGCTCTGCTTGGCGGAAAATCTGATGCAGCCCAACCTCACCCAGACTCTGCCTCCAGCGGCCCCAAGTAAATTGAGTTTGAGACCCCTGCTCTAGAACCCTTAAACTTTTCAGTGCTTGGAGGCAGGATCATGTTGTTACAATATAAAGAGACAGACTCTGAAGCTTGCTTTCATATATGGATTCAAGGTACAAAAATGTTAATAAGCAAGCACATCAGACGGGACTCAGTTGCTGCAGAGTTTTGAATCTATGGGAGAACGCTCTCTCTTTTTTTGCTGCACAGAAGTATAGAGAGCCACGGAAGATAATAGCTAAACGTTCCCCATCCTTTCTTATTAACTGGCACTTAGAATCTGAAGAACTCACTCTGAGATATTTGTAGAAGAAAGATAAAACTGTTTCTTTACTTATAGTTGCTTGAAATTACAAACTTGTCTATACTATTTTCTTTACTGCACACATATTGGAAACCAGCAGAACAGATCAACAACAATTGCCACCAGCTGATGAAAGAGAGAGACAGAATGCTCAGCAGAGAGGCAGAGATCTCTTTGAATTTCAAAAGCTGGGAGGAATTATTGGTTAGTACTGGATAGACGGACAATCACCCCAGCCCAGAAAAGTTCCTCCCAGTAACACAAACCACAGACAGCATGTGACGTTGTAAATAAAATCCCAACATCAGTAGGGGATCTTGACTGAATGAAACAGTTCTGTTCAGTGGAATTGGGAGGAACCAACTTGTGCTCCTTCTATGCCCCCAACACACCCTCAACATCTGCTCTGGGGAGCTGGGAAATACTTCAGAGCAGTTTTTTCCTGCAGCAGAATGGGGCAGGGGAAAGAGGGGTTGACCCCCTCCTGTTCTGGCTCTCAGAAATGCTTCTGGTAGCAGAAATGTGCTGTTACACTGTGACACTTTAAGCAGTCATGAGGGAGTGAAAACATAATAGACAAGCAATCACTATTGATCAAATTATCTTTGGAATAGATTTGAAAATAGCTACAGTTTAAGAGATTGTCATACTGGCTGATGATGAAGTAAAATTTGTAGAGTTACTCTGTAAATGTAGGCTTCTCATTAAAGATTACTATATCTTAATAATTAACATTTCACACCTATAATGGTTCTTTAGACTGCTGTCATCTTAACATGGCCCTTAGGACTGTAGCCTGCCTGTTTTGTTTCAAATCTTCACGGAGAATTCAACTGATTATATTAAGATATCTCGACCAGCAATCTTCTGGACCATAGTCATGTCATCCCAGAGGGATTCTTTGTTTCTTTCTTTAATCCCCAAGCAGATGACTTTAATTTTTGTTGACTTCTAGGAGAAACAGACAAAAAAGAGTGCTGACAGCATGACTTTGCTGTGAAAATACTTTAATCTCCGCCTGTCATCTTGGGGCACAATCTACAGAAGTGGCACAGTGACTGCACGATAATGCTTCTCCGCTGGTCTTATCCATTCTGTGGGATTTGGACTGACGATGTTTTCCAGGTAATTGTTTACACTGGTTATAATAGGTGACAGTATATCATCTTTGACATGTGATCCGCAGGGCTTTGGACTCTTTGTAATTAGATGCCAAAGTAGGGTGGCCATATGCAAAAGAGGAGAGGGCCCTCACCATATCCAACACACTAATTGTGTAGAAGAGGGATTTTTAACTGCTTGTAGCTTGTATGACACAGTTCTCCTTCTGCACAGTTATTTCAGTATAAGAACCCTGTCCTTTTCATTGTTTAAAAATAACATATATGTGATCACACTACAGTAATGCTGAAACCATTTAAAGGGCTGAACATCCATATTATTACTTATTCTGATCAGCAGTTCTTCTGTTCTGCATGTACACATGCACTGAGATACACACAGAGAGATTATACATTTTCCCGCACCCACACAGGAAAACTACAGACAGAATTATTCTCACACACCATCTGTACCCATTGTGTGTTTTTAACTTAAGATTGTGTCACTATGCAGACCTGAGACTGATGTATGTTCTATTGAGTTCAGCAGGACTTTCCTCTGACTAAACCTACACAGAGAGATGCAGACTAAATGCTAGGGATTCTTCCCACTAGGCCTACAGACTACAAATTCTCTGCATTGCGTTTCTGATGGCCCACACAATGCCACAACAAAAAATAAGAGAGGAAACTATTATAAAGGCTTTTCCAAGACAAATACTGACATTGAAAAATACGAACAACTTGACTGCCAAACAATTATGGGTTTCTTTCCTTTTTTAGTTCTACAGCAAATTCAATCAATTTGTTTCCTGCACTTCAAGTCAACTGCTGCTTTGATCTTTTCTGTATTTTCTACTGCCTGAAGGACAGTGTGATTGGATCCTCCTGTTTATGCTACTTTTCTCTGCTCAAAGTATGAAACCAGCTTAGACTCTGTATGCGTGGGTGCATGTGTGTGTTCATTCGTGTGCTGGGGGATGGGAGCACAGCTTCTTCTAATTTCAGATACATGAAAAGAGAAACTAAAGTGTGTTTCTATAAGGCAAGAAATAAATTAGACGTGCTGATGCACAACAGGAAGCTTAACTCATCCCTTCCTCTAATATTTCAACACATTTCCCTCATGTATAAATTATAGTTTAGGGCTGTCACCCAGTATAAACAGATCTTGCCTGATTACTAAAATGAACTTCAATGAAACAAATCTCCATAAATGTTCATCTTACTAAAACATTAGTTTCAAGAGAAGAAACATCTACAGTATTTCCTGTTCATGCTGTGAATATGTCATGACAAAGATAATTTTTGGAAAGGCTTCCTTCTTCTGATGGTAAAGTGAAAAAGAAGCTCCTGGCTAAGGTTCTTATAAATACTCATACTAAACATAATTAAAAGGGAAATATTGCCTGGTACTGATAAGTTTCAGGCCATTTATAAGAGTGCTAATTGGTTCAGGAACATGGTTAACTTAAAAAAAAATCTGCTGAGATCCACAAGGCAGAGACTTAACAATCATGAACTTACAATAAGCATTTCTTGAGCTACAATACCCGCTCAGTGAGACAAACAAATTGACAGAGCCTCCCATGCACCCTGGAGAATACAAATGAATCTTACAGATTTATAGCTGACATTCATCCACTTAACAAGTTGAAAGAAAAGCAACAAATCAACAAAGCAAGACTGGTGCCCAGGAAAAAGTGACTGCAAGGCAGACCCAAAACGGAAAGCAACAGAACTCCATTGGTTGTCACCTAGGTTCCCACTGAGAACACTCACACATACCATTCATCGGCCAAAGCCCACTTTGGACAATAACACTTTCCCCTCCAAGTTCTTAGAATGTCAGGCCGGTACCTGCTTAATATATATATTTGTTGCCACTAGAGGGCATGAAAAAGCTTTTTCAGTAAATAAGGAGGCTGGGGGTTGGCAGGCCACCAGAGTAAACGTGTCCCCAAGGTCTAGGCTTGTGTGCTTGTATAGCTCATGGGATTTTCCCACTACAATTTACAGTATTACTTACAGATTAGGGCTTTTTCGCACAGTATAGATATTAACAAGCTTGCAATCTTGTATATAATCCAAACTATGTTTTCCCTGGAAACAAACAAATTAACAAACAAAACAAAGAAAAGGAAAATAAGATTATTATGGCATGTTTAGTTTAGTGTGAGCATCCTTGGACTACAATCCATTCTTCTTATTCTGCCACAATAATTTTATTTTATTTTCCTTTTTATTTGTTTGTTTAGTGAAACAGAGTAACATGACCACATTTCTGAAAACTGGGTTTAAGAGCAGTTGTCGATGTTCAGATAAGTTTATTTCACCTGAGAAGCATTAGTATATAAGTGTATGTCTGAATAATAATAAAAAGTGCATTGAAATAGTTATTGGGGGAGATTACTGTACTCTTTTCTGGTCCACTTTTCAAACATTGCTATGGATGCTGCAGCATTTGTAATTCCAGTACAAGGTAGGGTTGCCAGATGTCAGGCAAAAGGAGAACATGTCCTCCTTTTTATCCCAATGTCCTCCGTCTGGCAGGCAAAGATAAAAACCTTTAAAATGCCAGGCTTTTGTATATTTTATGTTCTAATTTTGGATGGGAGGGGGAGAGGTGGAAGAAACCCCCTCCCCCTGTTTTTCCACAACCCTATCTGCCCGCCCCCCATTACCTGCCGTCGGTGCCCCTTCCGCCACATCTGCTCAGCGATGCGCCATGCCTGCCCAGCCCATGTGGAGCCCAGAAAGGCAGCGCGAGCGGAACACCACCCGCCGAGCCAGGCAGGAGCAAGCAGTGCCCAAATGCATTGATGGGAAGGCGAGCGCCTGGACTGTGTGTGTTGAAAGTCCCTTTCGGGGACTCCAACTCCCATATTCGCCAGCCTTGAACTTATGACCCTCGGGGGAGGGGAGGCTGCCTCATTCGGTTTTGCCTGGTGCCGCTTTCCCCCTGCCTGCTCGGGCGTCCATATTAGCAAGGTTGCCTCTGAGCCTGTGCAGAGTGTGAGCGGCTAGGGCATCCTGCAGCTGGGGCGGGGTGGGTTCGGGTACAATTGGCTGTTTAAATAATGTTTTTTGGTATTTTGAAAAAAAAAGGCTCCATTGAATTTATTTTTATTTTTTAACATGACTATTACTTGGTCAGTTCACTAAGAGATATTTATTGGCAGCTATTGTAATAAAATTGTATTGATTGCGGATTTAATCCAGAACAATTCAGATGAAACATTCAATACGTCCTCCTCTGTCCTCTTTTTTGTCTTTCTATATCCTCCTTTTGATACTCATGTATCTGGCAACCCTAGTACAACATGAACCAGAGCACCCAACAATACATTCCTGAATAGGGATACAAACCCCTACATTCATGCATGTGAAAAGCAAATTTTAAAGCAATATTTCAAATTGGCTTACTGTATGTCTAATTTCCCTTATAAAAGGTTCACCAATTGTAGTCAAGAAAATAAATCATAATTGTCCTGAAAGCAAAAGTGTTTCCTGGTACATTTTTGAGAGGCAAAAATCTCTCTAAATTCTTCACTTTGTAGTTTCAGGACTGCAATTCCCTGGAGGAAATGTCTGTACTGTCGAAATAGTTGTATCTACAAGTGTGTTGTCTTCCTCTCAGAACTTGGAAAGTTCCTTTTAAAAAAATAATTGCTGACATTTTCAAGCCCCCCTCCAAGAAGATAGTTGCAGTTGTTGATGTTTTTATTTTTCAAAAAGAAGATATTTACTCTCCATTATTACAAAAGGACTAAAGTACTACTTAATTGCTGTTTCTAAAAAATCTGAATGCTGCAAGTTAGCCACAGGTTTGTGATGCAAGAGAGGTTCTCCTACCTATTTTGCCATTAACCCAACACCCACAGCAGAGCATGAGCTACTGATCAAGCCACGTGGTGTTTTTTCTACATTTAGGGAGACAGTTATATCACAAGGAGTGAATCTATCCCTCCATAAGTTAGTATCATAATATAACTTTCATTATTAGAAAATTAATTAATTACAAATAAATTGTTCTTTGTAACTGATTACAACTGGATGTTGCTTCTGCTGTAACTCTGTATGAAGCCAGTTAGTAGTAATATGTATCCACGATCTGGACAGGCTGGTTGTTTTCATTATTAATCTTCCATAAGCCAGGGCAAATGTGTCTTGTTCTTTTCAATGTCAATACTAGTGTAATGTTTATACTATGTACCTGTATATAGTAACCTGAGTTCCACATTTGTACAGAGAGAAGATAAATATATATTTTTATTTGTAGCCAAAAAGGAAGTAAGTAAAGGAATGGCATGAATTATGTTGTTCCAATAACGGTAAAAGTGTGCTTCAAATAAAATGATACCTAAACTTTCCATTCTTCTCTACCAATCTGTATGTTTTATTTTCCCAGCTTGCCACCTTTTTTGTGCTAGATGGAACACTTGGATGCCCATTTGACATTGTCTTCAACTTGCTGATCTTTTGTTTTGTCCTCCACATAGTTCTTCCCCCCCCCCTTTGATTCCTATGGTTTTGCTGGCATTTCATAGCTTTCGACCTGCTAGCAGCTGACAGCTGCAGTCCTCCTGCTACTGCTACAGCCTCCAGTCCCACTGGGGTTTTCTTCACAATAAAACTGTGTCTAGCTGGGGGGGAAAGTCCTTGAGAAATCCTATCAACTCACATACTGTAATACTAAATGCAGACTTGCATGCAGGGTGAGCTAGGGCAAATAGTATTTAATTACATCAGGAGCAGCAGACTGCACTTGTTTTGGACTCTCAAAGCACAGCTTAATTTGAACCGAAGTCCAGAACCATTTTTAAATCACTGCCCAGGCAGAAAAGCAGGTCATAAATGTATAAACCAGAAGAGGGTCAGGATCCTCAAAGCTACTATAAACGTCACACTTAATTCCAGTACCAATACATGTGAGAATCAGGCTAAAGTTTACCAGCAAGCATGCTTTTACATCTATGAGGCCTTCCACCTCTCAGTTTAGCAATCCAACTGCCAGTTGCCGAAACAAATCGAAGGCCGTCCCATCCAGCCACCCTGCGCTTTTCTAAGGAGGTTCCAGATGGACCTTCTTAGTGCCACCAATAAAGAGACATTGCAGAGTTGTTCTGTCTTTCTTTCCGCAGTGGATTTTTTTGTGGTATGAAAGGAGACAGACTAGGCAATGGAAAAAGTAAAAGAAGGGTTACAAATGGAAGGTTATGTCTGCTAGCTTTGCAATATTCCTTGTTTTGGGCAGGGCAATTGTACTATGAGCATCTCAGCTGAAAGCATCCTTAGACAGACAGTGCCCTGTAACAGCTGAAAGAGCTGCAGTCAACCACTGGTTGGAAGAGAGAAGCACAGCTCCATCATTACATCTTGTGGGAAAGCAGAGATAATTGTGTGTGATTATTAGCACTGCCAGGTGAAGATTTTTTAAAAACAAATTACCTGACTTGCCTTTAGAAAAGTTGTCTAATTAAAACACAATGGAGTTTCAGAACAGGAAACATTCCGATTGCATTTCTGTATGATTCTTATTTGTATTTTTTTCCAAAATTTTAATCTGTGTAATGATAATCTGGAGTTCTTAGTGAAAGATCTATATTATTATTTTATGGTTGTTTTATTCTGAATAAAAAAATAAAAAGAAGATAGAACCACTGGATAGCTTAGAGTTTTAGGTCTCTGGCTGTAGAAACAGAGGTCGGGAGTTTGATTCCCCACTGGGCTTCCTTGACAGGAGCAGTTCTAAGATGATGATGAAATATTCTGAGGACCTTTAGAATAGCTTCTAAGAAGTAAATAACCAAAAACCTTTTGGTGAATGAGAAATTTTGGCAAAACTCACTTCGTCTGCCTCTGTGTTTGACAGTTTCAGAGGCTCGTGTCCAATCTAATATTCTAGTAAAAATGAGATAAAACTGGGACTGCGGGTTGATAAATCCATGCTTTAATAATGTCTAGACTTCTATTCATAGTGAGGCATTCACTTCTGAACACCTTAATCCAGCCAGAATGATAGTGAAAGTAAGCCAGTAACACAGTCCATCTATAATGCTCCATATTTAATTTTTCTGGGTTACAGAAGTTGAGGGTTTTTTAAATTAATCTTTCCATAGCCAGATACAGTAATCTATTAACTGAAAACTGGCGTCTACATTGAGAGCCAGTGTAGTAGTACTGTATAGTGATCAGAACGCTGGACTGGTACAAAAATTGCAGGTTCTAGTCTCCTCTAAACCATGTAGGCTCACTGGGTGATTTTGGGACAATCTCTCTCAGCCTACCCTCCTTCACAGACTTGTTGCGAGTGCAAAGTGAGAGGGCAGAGGAGAGCCACGTTTGCCACCCTTTACTCAGGGGCACTTAATACATATATATTTACAAATACAGTAATTAAGGAATTCTGTTGCAGCAGAAACAAGAGTCTGATGGCATCTTAAAGGCAAGTCAATGTTATAAAGCTCTGCGGACGACAGTCCACCTGCATGGAAGAGACGTGAGCTCTAGTTCACGAAAGCCAACGCTAAATAAAGTTTTGTTTAAAATGGCGCGAGAGTGTTTTTAGTCTCATTGTCCTTCTTGTTAAGATTTCTAGCGGCGACTCCAGGCCCTTCTCGTCTTTTGCTTCCTGCGATTGTCTCCTAGCAGCAGACATCTGATCATCGCCCTTGTCAGCAAGGGAAGAGGAAGCGAGTGATCCAGAGAAACAAACGGGCAGGCTCTTGTCTCTCCCCGCGCCCTGTATTTGCCCCCCCCTCCCCGCCCTGAAGCTTTGCTTTTGCTTCCTTGCCACCTTCTCGCATTCAACAGTTGGAGCTTCCCCTGCAGATCCTGCCCACCTTGGACTAGGGTGGAAGTGGTCGATATTGTCTTTTCTCGCTCGGTCCCGAACGCCTCACGGGGACGAACGCCCCTCAAGGCCGGCGATCCTGAAGGAAACCGGGGTTTGGCTCCGCCGTGCCCGGCTGAACGGGGCTGTCTCTCCGCGAGCGCGGATCTCCTTCCGGGGATCCCGCCCTCGACGGCCACCCGCGCCCACGAGAGTAAAAGCTCCACCGGCAACCCAGAAACGGTGGGCGTGCAAATGCGTGTGAATCCAAAAGTTTCAGGGGGAATGGCTTGTGAGTCCATGGTACCGTTCCGGAGTTTTCCCCCTTGGGGGGGGGGCTTAAACAGAGAGCAAAGGCTTTTGAAGTTCTTCCTTTCTGTCCGCTCATCACTCCCGCCCCATCTGGAACAGATGCACCGAGGGCAACAGGGAGTGCGCCGCAGCTTGCCCTCCTCTTTCCTCTCCCGGATGGTCCCTGTTTGGGACGGAGCCCATCTCCTGTTTGGCCCCAGGTACTGAGGAGAACACAACTATGCAAGACGACGGAGGTGGGGGAATTGGGAGGTGTGTATGTGTGTGGGGGGGGGGTCAGAGGGGTGTGTTGTTGTACCGAAGGCGTGGGAGCGCGCATGCTCGCTCGCACCGCATGACGTGAGAAGAGTGGCTTAGCAGGGAAAGATCAAAGACCGAGCGCCAGAAGCCGAGGGGACCGGCGGGGTTGGGTGCGCGAAGAGCCGCCCCCGGGAGAGCAGGGCGCCGGAGCGTGGGGCACGCGAATCGGCTGGAGGCGGGCCGTGGGGTGCGGCGGGAGTGGGGCGAAGTCTCCCCCAGGAAATCCGGGAGGCGGCCGCTCCCTCGCTACCTGCCTAAGGTCCCCAAGCGAAGTTGCCTTTTGTCTCGCCCGCCTTCCCTCCTCCTTCTCCCGAAGGGAGCTGCCGAGGCGCGGGGACGCCTGAGCGAGCCAGCCAGCCAGCGAGCGCCCATGGGGAGGCAGCCCAGGCGCCCCAACAGCCTGGCGCACGCAGACGCCTGACCGAGCAGACCCGGGAGAGGAGAAGCGCCCGCCAAGAAGAATCCCCCCCCGCCCCGACAGCTCCTGGCGGTATCAGGGATGTCGCCGCGGCCACAACAATGAGGCAGAAGCTCCGGCGTGGATGTGGGAAGTAGACGCGTGACCGCGGAGGCGAGGGAGCGAGAGGCGCTTCGTGCCCGGAGCCCGCGACCTGCGCCCGCGGGAGGAGCAGGTGGCCGGATTGGCGGGGACGCCGGGGGGAGGCTGTGGCTGGGAGCCGCCGGAGCAGCTGCCCGTCGCCTCGCCATGGATTGTAGCCGCCTCAGGACCCTTATTAACAGATACGTAAGTAACCCGGCCCTCTCGGCGCGCCTTCCTTCCTACAGGCCGGGCTTTGCCTCCTCCTGCCCAGGGCGCCAAAGCAAGCCGAGATGCGGGGCTGCTGCCGCCCGCCTCGCTTGCTCTTCATGTGGAAACGCGCGCTCTCTCTCTCTCGCGTGCGCGCGTGTAGGCTTGGCAGCGGGCCCCGGTTCCCCGGAAACATCGAAGCCTCGTGGTAGAAGATGTGCCTCTCTTAAATTCAAGGCATAGTCCTTCCGTTAAAATTCCCGTGGGAGGAAAATACAGGTTGTCCTCCCTGCTTCCCTTGAGTAGTGTTTCTGTTGGGAGATAAACGCTCCGCAATCTCCTCAAATGTGTGCATGATGAAGGGTTTAAAATCCGATATTCAGGCGCTTCCTGTGATTTTTCTCCTTTCCGTTCACGGGAGGTTGTATGTGATCTACAGCTCAAAACCCTACTGCTGTACACGGAATGCAGTCTAACGTTCGGGCCTCACACCGTGTTTTCAGAAGCGCAGGAGCCCCAAATAGTGCTCCAGACTGGGCATGTTGATGGACTCCTTCTAACATTGGCTTACTCTAAAATAAACAGGCATCGGGTCAGTTGTGCACCTTGTCCTGTGTGTTTCCAAGTAAATCCCATTCTGGCTACAGTGACTTAATAGGAAGTAATCGGTTCATAGGATTACTTTCAAGGAAACATGTATTAGGAAAAGTCGTATTTCTTTTTTCTTTTTTTTTTATGTTTCTGATGTTTTAAAAGAAAAATACAGTTCCACTGCTGGTAATTGGACTTCCTCTCCTGTAATTTTTTGGGCATTTGGAGAATGTCAGATACAGTATCTGGAACTGATTGAATAAGTAGTGCTGGCCACTCACTGTTTGGCAAGGCAGAACTGAGCTATAAACCTTTCACTCTAGCATTTGATTTGCTTACTGCCATTCCTATCTGGAAAAGCAATGGCAGTTATCAATATTAAGTGTTACAAGGTGCCTTAGATAGCTTCAAATTAAGGACTGGATTAAGAATTGAGGAAACAAGTCTCAACTGTTGTCGCTGGTGAGCAGCAACAGATGGAGGACCAGGTGGATATTTTCAGTAAACTATCCCGCTGATCCTAAATGCAGTAGTGTAGGTGTAGATCTTACTGATTTCACCAATGTTTGTTCTTCCAGTAAAATACATTTAGAGCGACTCCTTAAGGTAATTAAACTGAGTTCCAATGTAAATATATTTTGATTGGTGTTTAGGGCCATATCCTTAGCTACATGCGTATTGCCAAATCAGTTTCATTGAAAGTCAATAGTAAGTGTTCTAGAAAGAGAGTACCAGTTTGTATTTTAACCTTTATAAAACCTCTTGAGACTTAGAAAAACCACACTGTAAACAGATTGACAGGTATGCTCATTTTATTATGCTTGTGTGTATAATAAGACTCTGGAGTCTGTCTCTTCAGATACTGTTTATCAGCTTCCTTTCTTCCTAAAGCTTTCTCATAAGTGAACAGTCATGAGTTTGATAGTCTCATGATTTGTGTTGAGGTCAGAACAAAAAGCCCTTGAGCTGTATTCTACATTTATTGTCTTCAGCAGCCAGCTAGGCTCACTTGTCTGTGCTTTCTTGATGCAGTTTATGCTTTTCTTGACTAAGTGAAATAGATCATATGCATGTTGCTTAATAGCAGTTGATAATTTGCAGATACTCAGCAGGAGTAATAGGATAGGTCAACTACGCAATGTCAGATAAATCAGATTTTATTTAGCAATATGGGAAGATCCTGAGTGTATTCAATTTTCAGCGAGACTCTTTAGCCCTTGGTGTCAGTAGACTATCCGTATTATCTGCTGAAAAATAAAAAGAGGGAGACCCTTGGCAAGAAAAGCTTCAATATGATGAGAATGTGCATCTTTCTCTCTTAACTTTGCATATTTTGTTACTAATGCCAATATTAGTAATTACTGAGTAGTAATTTCTAAGCTTATTACTTTTACTATTTGTGGGGAGAGATGGGAACTATGTGGGACACTGAGTGTTGGTGCTGGGCACTTTAAAACCTTACTCTGGTATCCTCTGGCTTCTGAATTTTCACTTCCTATGCTCTGAAACACATATTGAAAATATAACTAACATTTAAAACTGACCAAGAAGAGGGTACTGAGAAGCTGAATTGTGCACTTACTGGCCACAAACCTGTTGCTTAGCATAGGTAAAGGTAAAGGTTCCCCTTGACAATTTTTGTCCAGTCGTGTTCAACTCTAGGGGACGGTGCTCATCCCTGTTTCCAAGCCATAGAGCCAGCGTTTTGTCCGAAGACAATCTTCCGAGGTCACATGGCCAGTGCGACTAGACACGGAACACTGTTACCTTCCCACCGAGGTGGTCCCTATTTATCTACTCGCATTTGCATGCTTTTGAACCACTAGGCTGGCAGGAGCTGGGACAAGCGACGGGCGCTTACTCCGTCGTGTGGATTCAATCTTACAGCTGAAAATCTACAGACCTTACAGCACAGAGGCTTCTGCGGTTTAACCCGCAGTGCCACCACGTCCCGTTGCTTAGCATAGTAAATTGTAAATTCCATTGATTCAAGTGGGCCTAATCTAACTGTGATTTACTTTAACATAGTAAGTCACAGTTAGAGTATGTCCATTTGAATCAGTGGAACTTGTAGAGGAGGTGACTCATGAAATCCCCATTGATTCAGTGGGCCTAAAGGTTCCCCTTGACATTTAGTCCAGTCATGTCCAACTGTAGGGCATGGTGCTCATCCCCATTTCGAAGCCATAGAGCCAGCATTTGTCCGAACACAGTTTCTGTGGACACATGGCCAGCGCAACTAGACACAGAACGCCGTTACCTTCCCACCAAGGTGGTACCTATTTATCTACTTGCATTTTTTGCATGCTTTCAAACGGCTAGCTTGGCAGGAGCTGGGACAAGCAACAGAAGCTCACTCCGTTGTGTGGATTTGATCTTACAACTGCTGGTCTTCTGACCTTGCAGCACAGAGGCTTCTGCGGTTTAACCTGCAGCGCCACCATGTCCCTAAGTGTGCCTACTTTAGTGCAATTTACTATGCTAAGCAACAGGATTTTAGCCATGATCACATTCAACTTATAAAAACTGTGGTGCTTCATACATAGAAACTGAAATAGATTTTAACATTAATTTAAATTACAATTTGATCCAAGGATTAGTTGCGGCAACATTTTTAACCTGAGGCAGCAATTGGTACTGTCCAGCCTAAGTATTCATTTGCTGCCAAGAAAGTCTTCAGCTTAGACTGTTGGTTAAGAATCATAAAGAAGCCTATCACAAAAGGCTTTGATTGAACAGGCTGGGCTGAGGGATAATTTGTGGGAATGGTGGGTGCCTCCAGAAGATGCCCAAAAGGTATTTGTCAAGTGAAGTTTCTGTAAGCTTCACTTCTCAAAATAACCCAATCGATCCCATTTTAGTTCTGTCAATTCAAGCTTTCACCATCCCTTTTAGTTATATAGAATCTCCGTGTTAACGAGCAGTATTCTTCCAAATAACTAATTCTGGTGACAAAGCAGGCAGTACCCCTCCACCCCACTTGTCAGCTTCACAGAGGCATTTGGCGGACAGTTGTTTGGAATAGGATGCTATATAAACAGAACAAACGAATGGCTGAACTGTTGTGCACATACATTGATGATGTGCTTTGCCAGTCTTTAATTTAAAAAAAATAATAATAATCAAAGCTCTCAGAAAATGTTAAGCCATACTTTAAATTCACCTGCAAAAAAAGAGAAAAGAACATGGGATAGATTGCTTTCTGCTCTTGTATATATGATATTTGAGCACAGTGTTTATTTTGCCCCACAAAGTGCTGGTGGATATGCCAAACTCAGATAGGTCTTTTTAGGACACATCACCATCATCATCTTAGAACTACAGAGCTGGAAGGACCCTATGGATCATCAGGCCCAGCTCCTGTCAGGGAGACACAGTGGGGAATTGAACACCCAGTGGTTTAGGTATTTGGCTGTGACGTGTGAGAGCCCTGGAGGCTGGAAGTTCCTTTGTATCTCTCTTTCCTTCTTGTGATTTTGTACATTTATGTCGCTTTTTTCTCCTCAATTGGAGAAACTACCATAAAAGGTCATATAAATTATTATCAGAATCAGTATGTTAACATTTCATGGCTCTGAAGTTGAAAGACAACGTGAATAAATGCCATATTGAATTGACTCGCAGCGTAGTTCACCTTTTCTGCATATGGGATCCTGTTTTCACGTTTCATCAAAAGATATAGTTTCTCTTTAAAAATTCCATTTTGTTAAAAGAACAGTGATTCGCTTTGTTTGTTTATTCTAATTTGATACTTTTATAGCCCACCTTATATCACAGGATCTCAGCGCACATTATAGAGTGGTATAAAACGATTTTAAAACATAAGATGTTCAAAACAATTTAAAATCAAACGGTTGAAAACGCAAAATTTAAACATTAAAACCATTGCACTAAAACTTGTGCAGGCCATAATCCTCAACCCCTAAAGGCTCTAATAAATAAGTATAAAGCATTGCCAGCGCAGGCACGGCTGATGAGGACACAAGAGAGGGCCTGTTCGTTGCCCCCTTTAGCAGCTCCATTTTCAGGTGTCATGGAGAGACTGTGACAGTATGGGAAATGTAGTGGGTACATAACAGGGCCAGACCAATAATAGAGCCATAATATCAGGCCTGTTCTGGATCATCACCCCCAGTTCACACCTTGATTATGCTTTGTTGTGTCCCAGTTTGCATGAAGACTGATAAAAATGACTTGTCTTCAGTCACCTGTCTTTGTTCTGAAGCTAAACGATCATGCAGAGGCAGCTGCTGTTGTCTGGGAAGAATCCAGGCAGCTTCAGAGTCACTCAGAACCAACTGATCCCTGGAGTTGATTCAGAATTCTCTCTTAGATGTTTGTATCTGGCTTCGCTGCTTGACTTTTCTCAAGAAAGGCAGAACAGAAAAAAAGAATTGGAGAAAAAGGGAGGCCCAGTGGGTTTTGTGTTTTTTTTTGGGGGGGGTTTGGTAGATGAGCTAGTGCATTTTCTAAAACATTATGTCTAATTAGTGATACACAAGCCTTCAACTGTAATTCCTATTTCTAAATTGTGTATAATTTAGCTAATTCATGGGGAAAGGGTGCTAGTACCCTATAGTGGAGGAAACTTTGAATCCTAATTTTTCTCACTTACCCCCTCAGTTTACTAGCATTTCTGGGGAGGAGAGGACACTGACAGCAATATGACAAATGTCTGTTAGTGTTGAGGTTGTTGTTGTTGTTGTTGTTTAGTCGTTCAGTCGTGTCCGACTCTTTGTGACCCCATGGACCAGAGCACGCCAGGCCCTCCTGTCTTCCACTGCCTCCCGGAAGGAAGGAAGTGTTGAGGTGGTTCTCTCTATATGTGAGCACCAGATTAATTTGGGGATGCAGACAATATGGTTAAGCAGCTTAATTTCCAGGAGGTCTTGTACAATATTCTGCCCCATCAAATATTTCAAACAGAAATTGACTTTTAAAATTATATAAGCTGTTTACACACTAACAAAGAGAAACAACATTTTTAAAGGCTTCTGAGGACGTGAAGGGCGCATTTAGGTCTGGCGTTTTGCATCATTGACACTTGCGCAGCATTCTAAGCAGAAACTAGGATAAAATAAATGACATATTTATTGAGCTAATACATTATTTATAGAGCACTGTCACTGTGCAGGGCACCTTATAGAATTACATAGGATAAAGCAGACACGTCCTTGCCCCCGAAGTTCTTATTGTCTGAAGCAGACATTAGAGAAGACGACCGAAGGAAAAAGAGAGGAAAGGAAGATGAGCATGGGTAAAGGCACAATGTCACATTTGTTTTCCACTCTTTCTCCAAGTAGCTCAGGGCAGCATAGCTACATTTCATTCTGTTTTATCCTAGCAACTACCTTATGAGGTAGGATAGGTGGAACAAAAGTGATGGCTGAAAGTCACCCACTAAACTTCATTGCTGCATGATGATTGCAATCCAGGCTCCTGTGGCACAAGTGGAATACTAGCTTGGGATCGGCAGCCACCGTAGCCAATAATTAGAGAAAACAGGTGGGTAACAGATTACTGTATTTTTCGCACCATAAGACACACTTTTTCCCCACAAAACAGGGGGGTGGTGGAAAGTCTGTGCGTCTTATGGAGCGAAGAAAACAGATTATATTTTCCTGTTTTCTTCTCCAAAAAAATTGGTGCATTTATGGAAAGGTGAGTCTTATGCAGCGAAAAATACAGTACCTACTCCAGTCCTAGGCTGGCTTTCTTTTAACACTGACAGGAGAAATGTGGAGAATAATTGGGGCTCCAGACGAAATCTAATGTCGAAGGATGATAAAATAATGATGAAATTCAGGATTAGCTTGTTTTTTTGGGGGGGGCTTTTTTGGCTGAGTAGAAAACACAAATGTATTTATGTATAATGCTCAATAAATGAAAGAATGAAAAAAAAGTTAACCCTAGAAGTCGAGGGGGTGGGCTCTGTCAGAATGGATGCATGAACAAGATCAGGCCTATTGTTTTACGTAATGCTACAGTTTTATCTACTTGATGAGGAAGTTTCTGAGAGGAAGAATGTAAAATATGGTTCTTGGCAGATAGATATATCAAGAACAATAATGATGTATGCAACAATTAGTGATGCAACTTCAGAAATAATAGGTTCATTTGTACTGTGATTTTCCCTCCCACAGTTATTTTTACAGGTACATGTTCTTAGGAGAAAAATTAGCACGACCAGACTTATACATACAGGAGCTAGAAAACCATATTTGTGGCTACTCCATATGTGAGGGGGAATTTAGCACTCTTAGAATGTGGTGCCAGATACTCTATGGTTGTGAGCTAATGTTTGCATATTACAAATTGCAGTAATGCTTGCTTTTAGTTTTAAGGTTGAGGAGGTCTCTGTAAGGAGCACTTTTCACAATATCCCTTTTGTTGTGAATCCTTGTGTAAGTTTGGAAAATATATTTGTCGTTAGTAGAAGAGGTTGCTCTAAGTGTACAGTTGCTGGTTCCTACTATACATGTTCAAGATGAACCAGAAGTGGGAGGCTAAATATTTAACATGCTTCGTGGATTCCCAGGAACACAGTGCAGCCATTTAAAGTACTACCTACTAGAAGCTGTGTAATGTGTAATGTACTTTCTCATTTTGGTGTCCACAGATTAAACTGGGATAACACTGTATAATCTGTCAAATGATGTCTTTCCTAATTGGTATACCTGGTGTCTTAATTTAGAAGCAAAATAAGCAGTCTCCTGCCCCATGTTCTCAGGTAATGAGAGCAAATGTAGTTGTAGGTTCTTAAACTTTGTTGTGGCCAAGAAGACACGAGATAAAAATATCATTAAAAACAGAAATCCCAGACATCTGTGATGGACTGTGTGGCAGGTATAACAAGGAGAGTCATTAGTAGGCAGCCCATATTTAAAGATTAAAATCAAATGGGGAAAAGTGCTTAAGTTGTGGCTTGATTGTAAATTAACTTTATTGCTTTTTTATTGTTTGCAGTTGACTGGAAAAAACGTCAAAGCTGTTTTAAAGGAAAATAGTGGAGAAATGTAGGGAAAAACTAATGGGTCAAGGAGGGAAAAGGGTGTTTTGCTGCAATTTTAAAACCAAAAGGAAAGACTCTTCAATTAAATATTTAATTTAAAAATATTAAAATATTTCAACCACTGGCCACAGCAATATCATATACGTAAACATAGCATGCTAACAGTATGATGACGTTTCTGGCAAGGTAGCTGAATGCTTTAGGAAACAGACTGTGATCTACAGAGGATCAAATAAATTGCCTAGTCTTTAAGGTGTCACAACTCCTTTGTTTTTATCTTTGCTATACAAGATAAGATACAGTGATTCTGAAAGAATGTGACCACCCAACTTCCATTTTTGTTAAGTAGTTTTACTTGCTGCGTAACACTACAGTTTTTCTCCGAAAATAAGACAGGGTCTTTCTTATATTAATTTTTGCTCCAGAAATGCATTAGGGCTTATTTTCAGGGGATGTTTTATTTTACAGTCATGTCATTTTCTGGTTGCTACACAGTGGTGGAGGGTGGGGTTTCACTTAACTGGGGCTTATTTTTGGGATAGGGCTTATATTACGAGCTTCCTAAAAAATCATACTAGGGCTTATTTTCAGGGAAACAGGATAGTAGTAAGGATGGTCTTAAAGAAGGGCATTTTCTAGTACAAGAATTAAATAATGAGTACTGACAATTGAGTATATAGGTAGCGTAGCAACATTCTCTGCTTAAAACTCAGTTGCACATGTGTGTTCTTTAGCTTGCTTAATTAATCACAAATTACATACAAAAAAGGGAACATTTAAAAAGTGCCTTTACTTCGCAGAAAACCTGGAGGCTAGAAGTGTCATATAAAGCAAAGTAGGGTATATTTGACTCTTCCTTTGCTTTCTGTCTCCTTCCTTTTAGTTGCCCCATCAAGTTCCTGAAAGCAAAAACCATCTCTTGCTTTATCAAAAATGAAAAAGGTGCCTTCTGTGGGAAAGGGAGGGCTGAGAGTCCTTTGTTAAGCACATGCGTATGTAGTATGGAGCATATGTATGGAGCTTTTAGTCTAGAACATACACAAGGCGAAACAAAACTATAAAGAGGATGTATGATTGAAAGGCAAAGTTTTGTAGATGTTCCTATGGGTAGATCTTGAATATATAATAAAGCCTGCATGTTCCTGATTTTTCTTATAGCAAATCTTGGTTGTTCTTGGGGGAAAGAAACTCAGTGTATCTGATTCCTGTAATACCCGGAATATTTATAATTTTGACTCTCCCAATTAGTTTGGCTACAGAAAACTGTAAAATCCCAGTTCCTGTAGCACCATAGCACAGCGATGGAGAATACAGTATTAGGAGCTCCAGATTTTGTCAGATTGCACAGGCAGTGGTATGCAATTAAGGAAGTTAACATAAAAATATTGCAAAAAAACACATTTCTTCCAATATATTATAGAATTTAAAGGCTTACAAGCTGTCACATGACCCTGATGTCAATATGGCAAATGAGTAGGTGTTAAATAGCTATGGAAAGTACCAACATTGGATGTTTTTGTTGCTTTCTTGTTGTTTATAATGTAATACTTGAAGAATTAAATCTAGAAACAGAAACAGAACAGTATGTTACCTTTTCTCACAGAACAGAGTGTCAGAATATTCTTTGGAAGAAAGGGAGGTAGCTACAGTTTCTGATATGATTGTGTGGTCTTTGGTTTACGTTGGGCTGTGCCATATCTACCAGTGACCAAATGTGATCTCCATTTAAACAGCAACATAGGATCAGGGCCATTGGCTGAAATGGCATCTGGATCAGAGGCAGCAGTACCAGTTGCTGGGTAACAGCAGAAGGAAAGTGTTAATAGCGTTCATATTCTGGTGATGAGCGTATCACAGGCACCTGGTTAACCCTGGTGAGAAATAGTTTGCTGGACTGGATAGTTGTGTAGGCCAATTCAGCAGAGCTATTACATACACATGCCAATTGCATTTTATGACAAGTTCAGCCCTGCAGAAGAAAAGAGTGATGTTTGTTCATGTAATTCATACTTCTTAATATTTGAAATGCATGTTGTGCCATAAATGGGCAGTACATCATGACATACTAGTTTGGGCATATTTTCTTTAGCTTCAATGGTCCAGTTTCATGAACTACTGCAAGATAAGGGTAGTGGCACATCTCAGTCCATTTTTAATGTGAAGAGAGAATATTTGAAGGAGTGTAAGCATTATATTATATAATTTAGTGAACTTATGAAAGTGTATGGAAACTACAACTATTGTTTTAGGGCAGAAATTATCAATATATTACCGTATTTATAGGAAAAACATAAATAGTTGGTTCTCAGTTACTGATGAAGTTGGTAAGCATTTGTAGACTACAGTTCCCAGAATCTCCCAGCAAATGGCTGGACTGGTGTGGGTTTCCAAGAGCTGCAATCCAGAACAGTAACTTTCCCAATTCTGCTTTTTTAAAAGTCTGAAACAGGCTTTTGTGGGATAATTTGTTGTTTTGAAATTCAGTCCTTTATAGATACTGTATAGAGAAGGAGATATTTAATGGGAATTGCAACACAAATTAGTTTCTTTTTACTGCAGTTTATAAAGTGCTTTGTCACTAATGTATTCTTTCTAGGTTTTAGGTAAAGGTAAAGGTTCCCCTTGACAATTTGTCCAGTCATGTCCGACTCATCCCTGTTTCCAAGCTGTAAAGCTAGCATTTGTCCATAGACAATTTCCGTTGTCACGTGGCCAGAGCGACTAGACACGGAATGCTGTGGTTTTACTTGCTTTCAAATGCAAAATAGTATGCTACTATGATTTTTTAAAGGTCGTTTTACTATAACATGACCCCAATGTACTTCTTGTACTGGGAAAAATTTGTGCATTTTTGGCCACTCTTCTATTTCTCAAAACTATTTATAAACAATAAAGTATCCATGTGTCAGGTATTCAGATCTTATGACCAAATCACCTGTAGTTACTGACTTAGAGGTCCTCTGTGAGTGACTGGCATAGGCCTCCTAAAGAGACATTTAGGTTTGAATGCAGTCCACTGAATGGAGAGAGGGACAGAGCATCTACAAAAGTGATGAACTTCTTTACATTTCATATTGGTTTCGCTGTTGGCCTGTAGGCCTCCTGCAATAGTATCCCTGGCAAAATGCAATCCTTTGCTGGGAGTAAAAGTGATGCTGTCGGTCAGTTTGAAAAATGTGTCCGGATATTAATTGCTTGGGGCATTTAAGAGTTCATAATGCCCACAAGGGTAAATGGAAACTCATAAGCTGGTGTTTAGAAACTGTGCAGAGTTAGCTTGTTCTTTTTGAGAAATCAGAATGCAGGAATATAACTGCTAATGGGTTGGTGTGTGGGATTTCTGACTTGTAATCTTTAGCTGTAGCTGTTTTTCTGTAGAAGGGGTTATAGTGCGACATTACTGGGTCTACTACGATGCTCTGTTTTGCAAACAGTAGTTCTTTGACTGCAAAATGCTGTTGTACTAGATAATCTACCATCTGCTGTTGCACTGTGATTCTGCAGTGCAGATTTTAGCTTTCAGATTTGATGAAATCCCCATTTTTTGCTTTGCCTTTAAAAATTAAATTAATCCCTTTTTGCCATCATTGCCCAACTGTACTAAATATAGTATAATATGCAGTTGTTTGTTTCAGGCGAGCTGGAAAATGTGTCCCTTGCAGCGTGCAGTGATTCTAGCATTAAGTGGCCACTAAACACTTTTACAGCCAATGGCAATTGCCTGCTCTGCCTTCACAGGGCAGCTGGCATTGCTCAGAGTGACTGCCTTTGGTTCTTGGCAGCAGTAAGCAGTCATCAAGATGATGGCTTTTGAAGTCATCTGTTTCTTTGGTCGTGTGTGTGTGTGTGTGTGTGTGTGTGTGTGTGTGTGTGTGTGTGTGTGTGTGTGTGTGTGTTCAAGTTCCTCTCTTTCTCTGCCCTTTTCACATCAATTAAAACCAATATTAAAATGCAATAAAATACCCAAAGAGCAGCAATAATGTAATTTTTAAAAAGCAGATCGTCCAGATACAGCAACTTGCCAAGCAAGCAATTTACCCAACATACTCTTTGCCAAAATAACAGATTGCAATCAGAAAGCATGCAGACCTACGTAACCTCTTGCGGCCAAGCCTTCCACAATTTAAGTGAGGCCACTGAAGAGGCCTTTTATCTGGTCCTCATCATAGTTTGAGTACAAAGATAAGTCTCTTTGTCACATTTTGGGTGCAAGAGGCTTACATGGAAGATTATATTCCTTAAAGTATCCTAGTGTTTTGTCATTTATGGGTTTTAACAGATCCTTTTTTTGTACTTTTTGTCTCATGCCCTTGCAGCATAGTTACAATGTGACTGCCCTCCAGCATTCTTCCCTCTAGATTCTGGATGAATTGTAATATCTGAAGATTCCTGTTGCAATTTCATTCTGAACAAAATGTAATTTCTGAGGACTCCGCGTAGACAGCATTGGAGCATCCAGTCTAGATGTAACTAAGACATATTTTGTCGTTAGGTCCATCCTGAGCCTAAGCTGGGCAAAGGTGCTCCTAGCATTAGCTTCAGTCTGAACATCTGGGTGCAAAGTCCAGAAAGCTCTGAAGCTGTGGACCAGATTCTTCACGGACAGCACTATGCCGTCTGAAACAAATTAGATAAATATTGCATGGCCTGTCTTCTGACAGAAAGCAATTTTGTCTGAAATAAATCTCAGGGTGAAAACAGACAGGAAAGTGGCTTGCATTTTGGAATGCTTGGCAATCACATGACACACGGGAAATAGCGATCCAGTCCAGTCCTGATCTGTGCCAGAGCTTGACTTTTTTGGTCCAGTGGCAGGACTGTTCTTTTTTTTGGGTTAGGCTAGAGCAATTTCCACATGGACTGAAGGACTGCTTTAAAGGACGCTTTCTGGTGTGATCAGACACAGTCTTTTCTTGTTGTCTGATCTGGTGGGGTCACAGGTCCCCTTGTAGGCCTTGTTAAATTGTTTCTTCTTTGATCTTTCAGAGCAGGATATTAAAGTTTATGTGCATGTGTATGTATGAAAAACAGGCCCTTTGGGGAGAAAGAAACCTCTACTTTTTGAGAAAGGTTGACTTTGCCCCATTAAACATTTTCATGCAAATTCAGCGGGGGGGGAGGTTGCAGGTTACTTGGCTGTCATAAAAGTGGGGGTTGTGACTTGAAAAAGGTTGGGAACCACTGTTTTATACCCTACTAAGCATATACAGTACTTCCAATGATTGCTGCTTTGTGTTTGCTTTTATTATCAGATGGTCAATGATTTCATAAATTCTCACTTTATTCTAAACCAGGGGTGTCCAACCTTTCACCTTCCCTGGGCCACATTAGAAGATGAAAATTTGGTTTGGGCTGCACATACATTTGGTTTGCTTACCGGCAGCTGCGATCTCAGACAGCAGAGGCTGCCAGCTTCGATTCTGGCGGCTTTATGGGGCTGGGAGGGGGTCCACCTATTGACCGGGACGGCGCAATGCAGTCACACAGCCCCCCTGTCCCCTTCCCTCCCACTCCTTCCTTCCCTCTCTCCCCCTCTACTGTTGTGACATGCCCTGGCCACATTCCGGCCGCAAGCGCCAGCAGTGTAACTTGAAACTTTGGAATTTCTTTAAAAATAAAAATTTGCACTGGGCCGCATTATGAGCTGACCTGGGCCGCATGCGGCCCTCGGGCCGCAGGTTGGACAAGCCTGTTCTAAACCCTATTAAGAATTTCAGTATGACATTTAAAAATTGGTAATGTGTTTCAAAATCTGTTTTAAAAATGCTTGAAATAGTCCTTTATTTTAAGTAGCATTGACTATGAAGTAAGCTTATTTCAATGGATGGATAGGTATACTTTATATATTTAAAGTACTTTGATCTGAGACCTTCCAATGTTTTCTTTGCTGCAATACGTCAGAGTTTTGGGAAGATTGACTTTTTATTTTGAGAGCTTTCAAGTAATCCCTTAGCTTGTTGCTGTAGAGAAGTGGGTTGAAGGAGCCTTGATGGGGAAAGATATTAGTGATTGATAATAACTATTCTTGTTGACATAAAGTGATTACAAAAGGAAATATGCATAAGATTGCAGCACTCTCAGGTTCAGAACAAAAATAAAGACAATGATCATTTCTCTTATGAAATAGTCAAATCTAACATGCACTTGCACGGTTGTTGCAAAGTGTGGGATTTGATCATATTGGCAAGAATTGATACTTTGGGAGTTCTTTCTTTTATTCCTGTTATGATTGTGGAGGAAGTATAAACCTATATGTGGGACATCTAAAAACGGACTTGTGATAATTCTAGTCAGGAAGTGGTTTCTTGTATCTGGTAACAGTCTCCTACTAATCTAGCTAGAATCCTTGAGTTAAATTCCTTGAAGGTTTTTCAAGTATGTGTAATTGGTTTTTATTCCCTTCCCTCCTCCCCCTGCCTGTGTAAGTATTCCAACTATTTAATTTTACATGCTCTGTCTCCCCTCCCCTCTGCCCCAAATACATAGGTTCTTCATCGTGGTCTTCTGTGAATGCACACAAAGGGTTAATACCAGCGCCAGCGTTGGGCCTCTCGGAACGTTTTCTAGCTGCAAGAGAAAAGTAACAATGTTTAGGACTACCCCTACTGCGCACGCCCAGCCTAACCGTCCCTCAGTTCCATTTTTCCGCCTAGCGGTTTGGAGCCTCTCGTCTTAGCTGCGTTTATTGCTGCGTTATTGCGATCTATCTGATTTTTGGCTTTGACCTTTGCTTCGCTCACGGACTACCCTAGCGCTTTTTCCCTTCAACTTGACGACCCGGTGTATTTTCTGGCTTACTCGGACTGTGTTTGGACTGCTCTGCCTTATCCTTGGACTTGTCGTTTCGGTTTCCTTACTACCCTATGTCCCCTTCAGGGCCGTTCAGCAGGTGTGTGGTGTGCGACCGCAAAATCCCCCATCAAGACGGCCACGATACTTGCCTGTATTGTTTGGGCGAGTCGCACAATCCCAAAGCTTGCCCACACTGCAAAGCCTTCACTAAGGCCGCTCTCAAGGCTCGCCAACAGCGCCTTAAACTTCATCTGTGGGAGTCAACGTTGTCTTCCACGGCGCCCTCGGAGGGGGAAATGGCTTCCACTTCTCGAGCAGCTCCTGTTCACTCAGTCGTCTCCAAAGTTTCCAAAATGTCGAAGAAATCCGCGTCGTCGAAATCGGCCGCTCCTGCTTCACCCGAGCCCCCGGCTCCGAAAGCTAAGCCGTCGAAATCGTCCAAAGCTAAGGCGGCCGCCCAGCTTAAAATGACATCTATTCCACTTTCTCCGAGCTCGGGTTCCATCCCATCGCCGATTCTTGAGGAGTTGTCGAGGCGCTTCGGGGCCTCGGCCGAGGCACCCGCGCCTCCTCCTGCTCGACGTACTGAAGTGATACCACCTTCGGGAAGGTCTTCCCCGACGCCGAGCCAGTTAGTCGCTGTCACTACTGGCCTCGCTTCTGCCCCACATAGCCCTTTTCCTGCGGGCCAGGGGTCGCCTCCCGTGTCGATCTCGTCCGTACACTCGGACTCGAGATCTCCTCGAGAGAAGATACCTCGATCACCTGTGCGCTCGAGGTCTAAATCTCCTCGAGGCAAACGTTCTCGCACGGAGAAGCATGGCTCCCCGAGTCGGTCCCCATCCTCCGGCCGCTCGAGGTCGAAGTCTCCTCGACGGAAACGATCGAAGAAGAGGCATCGAGCTTCCACTCAGTCCGACTCTAGCGATCGCTCGGACTCGAAATCCTCTAAGCGTAAACGCTCTAAGAAGAAGCACCATTCTCATCGACGTCGTGGCAAGCACCGACGTCGGTCCTCTTCTTCCCGTTCGGCGGATTCCGACCGCCCTAAGCGTCGTAAGCACCATCGACGTCGACGCGGCCGTTCGCGGTCTCCTCCTTCGTCGTCGACATCCGCCTCTCGAGACCGGTACCGCAAAAAGATCCGGTACATATATGTCTCTTCTTCTTCGGAGTCGACCCGACCTCGACGCCGACGCCGGGCCATTCGAGCCAAAGACCACCCTCTTCCGGTACCGGTTGCCCCTCCACCGCAACCGGCCCCTCCCACCTCGGCACCGACCGTGGTCCCCGTTCGACCCCCGACAACGCAGGTCGACGTCGAGAAGCCCCCTCCAAAGAAGAAGAGGGACGTCTTCTCCTCTGATCCAGATGAGGTGTCCACGGAGCGGTCTTCTGACTCCGATCAGGAGCAACCCCCACCCTTACCACCGCATGATTTACCTCCGGGTGATCTGGTGCTTTCCGATACTGGCGATACTCACGCTCCTTCTCCATCTGAGGATTTTTCTTCTTACTCTCAGATGATGTCCAGGCTTGCCAAGACGCTTAAATTGGACTTGAATCTCCCTTCCCCTCCGGGAGAGGACTTGTTCTTTGGAGACATAAAAAGGGACAGTACCGCTCCCCCCAGTATAGCCTTTGTGCCTGTAGTTATGGAGGCCATCAAGGAGTTCTGGGCTCAGCCTGCGACTACACCTAATGTCCCTCGTCGCACAGAACACTTCTACAAGATTCATGGGGCCGATACTCATTTTCTGCTCAAGCATCCCATTCCAAACTCGCTCATTGTTGAAACAAGCTGTTCAAGGCCTTCGGCCAAAGCTCATGTTACCCCAGTCGACAAGGAGGGTAAAAAGCTGGAACTCATCGGCAGGAAAATCTACTCCCTTGTCACCTTGCTACTTCGAGTCATAAATTATCAAACTGTTTTGGGAGCTTATCACAAACAATTGTGGCTCAAACTTTTGCCTGGGTTGAAAATGATACCTGAAGACACCAGGCAAGCTTTTCTTAACTCATATGAGGAAGCTCAGACGGTATCCAAGTATGAACGTCTTTCCATCAGACATGCAGCAGAAATCTCTGCCAGAGTCCTCATGTCTGCCATCTCTATCCGGCGCCATGCTTGGCTCCGTTCTGCGGACATAATGGAGGACGTCAAGTCAAAGGTTGAAAGCCTCGCCTTCGACGCTACCGGGCTGTTCAACGAAAAGACCGACTCCCATTTGGAGGACCTTCACAAGGCTAAGAGAACTGCTAAGTCCTATTCTGTTCAGACTCAATCTAGACAGAGACGCCTTCAATGGCGTAAATCTTATGGACAGTATCAATCTTCCCAACAATACCGTCCTTACAAACACCTTCCTCAGCAGCGCTCTGGCCAGTCCTCTTCTTCTGTCCAGGGCTATCAGGGATACCGCCCTCGTCCGCCCCATCGCCGCCAACCTTTTAAGCCACCTGGCAGAAAACAAAAACAGTATCTTTGACTTTCGGCCCCCCGTTTTCACCCATTCACCACCTACCACCCGCCTTCAACCGTTTCTTCACAACTGGTCTGTCATCACAAACGACACTTGGGCTCTAAAAATTATTCAGCACGGTTACCAGCTGGAGTTTATAAGATCTCCTCCGCTGGGTTTCATTACTCATTCTCCCTTCGACTCCTCGCTAGAGGAAGAAATATCATCTCTCTTAGAAAAAGAGGCCATCTCTACAGTACCACCTCACGACGTACAATGCGGGTTTTACTCCCGCTACTTCGCCGTCTCAAAAAGCGGAGGAGGCATAAGACCCATCCTCGATCTAAGACTCCTCAATACTTACCTGCGACCCAGACGGTTTCGGATGCTTACCTTAGAGTCCATCATGCACTTGCTGAAAAAGAGCAACTGGTTCGTCCTTATAGATCTAAAGGACGCATACTTTCACGTCACTATTCACCCCGACCACCGCAGGTTCCTTCGGTTCATCTTTCAGGACACGGTCTACGAATTCCAGGCCCTGCCATTCGGTCTGTCCACAGCTCCCCGGACCTTCACCAAGGTCATGGCTCCGGTGGCGGCTTACCTTCGTCTCAGGGGCATTCACGTTTACCCTTACCTGGACGATTGGCTCGTAGTCTCCACCTCGAGAAGGCAATCCCTGAAAGACACAAGATTCATTCTGTATCTTCTTTCCAATCTCGGTCTCACTGTCAACAAACAGAAGTCCCGGCTCATTCCCTCCAAGACAGTTCAATACATAGGGGTCTGCTTGGACGCTGTAAAGGGTCGAGTCTTTCTTCCCCCGGAAAGAATACACAAGATTCGACGAGCCATCAGGAAATTTCTCCCCGGTGCTCGGGTGACAGCCCACCATGCCCAGCACCTCCTCGGCCTGATGTCTTCTACGACGCCGGCGCTAGCGCACGCTCGCCTCAAACTCCGGTCGCTCCAATCTTGGTTTCTCACCCTTTTCGACCCCATGATCGACAGTCAAAGGAAACGCCTTCGTGTCACCCCGGAGCTCACCAGACAGCTCCAGTGGTGGATGTACACACCCCATCTCACGGTTGGCCGGCCTTTTCGTCCACTCCGTCTCACCGTTCAAGTTACAACGGACGCCAGTCCGTCCGGCTGGGGGGCGCACTGCGGGCGTCGCACCATTCACGCCCTCTGGACGCCTCAGGAAGCCATGTTCCACATCAATTACCTGGAACTGCTGGCGGTTATCAAGGCCTTCAAGTCCTTCCTTCCTCTCCTCCGCGGCCGCGGAGTTCAGCTAGTGACGGACAACACTACCACAATGCACTATGTCAACAAGCAGGGAGGAACCCGCTCTCATTCACTCCTGTATCTCTCCATCCTCCTTTGGGAATGGTGTTACCGTCATCATATCTACCCGGTGGCCATCCATGTAGCCACGGAGGACAACACACTTGCGGACACTCTGAGCAGGCTTCACTATCAGACTCACGAATGGGAGTTGAACCCTCTGGTCTTCCAGGACCTTTGCAACCAGTGGGGGACCCCAGTGCTGGACGTGTTCGCATCCCCTCACAACGCAAAATGCTCCCGCTATGCCTCCCGGGCAGGTCTCGGTCACCACTCGCTCGGCGACGCATTCATGATTCCATGGAACCAGGGTCTCTTGTACATATTTCCACCGATCCCGTTGATACAGAGATCCTTGATCAAACTCCGACGCTCGATGACTCCGGCCATCTTCATCGCACCCTTTTGGCCTCGCCAAGTGTGGTTTCCCACCCTAGTCAGCATGGCTGTGGACTCAGTAACCCTTCCGATGTGGCCGGACCTACTGACCCAGGAAGCAGGCGAAGTCCTTCACCCCGACCTCGACACGCTCCATCTGACGGCGTGGAGGATCGTCCAGAAATTCAGGAGGTCTTGACCAATGCCATCAAACCCTCCACGTCTCGCTTGTATGCCTACAAATGGAACAGCTTTTTGAAATTTACCCAGCAGAGGGATCTCGCCTCCTCACCTGTGTCTCTTTCCACACTTCTGCAGTATCTCCGTTACCTGTTTGATTTCCACCTGTCTATCTCTACTATCAAGGTGTACCTGGCTGCGGTTGTCTTCTTTCAGCCCAGAGCTTCTCCCTCATCCCGCTTTTTCTCCCATCCTACCGTCAGGATGTTTTTGAGGGGTCTCTCTAACCTCCGACCTCCCGTTCGTCCTCCACTCCCTCAGTGGTCCCTCCATTTGGTTCTGCATGCCCTATCCAGACCCCCATTTGAACCTATGGCTACCTGTGACCTCAAAATGCTCTCTTTAAAAACGCTATTCCTAGTGGCTATCACCTCTGCTCGTCGAGCTAGCGAGTTGGCAGCTCTCCGCCATGACCAACCTTTTCTTCAGTTCTTTAAGGACAAGGTTATGCTTTACCTGGACGTCTCTTTTCTTCCTAAGGTAGTCTCCGACTTCCACGTCAATCAGCCACTTATTCTGCCAACTTTGTTTCCGTCCCCGACGACTGATGTTGAACGCATGCTCCACATGCTCGATGTTCGACGGTCCTTAGCTTTTTACGTGTCCAGGACCAAGGACTTTCGCCTGGCCAACAGACTCTTCCTTTGCCACTTTGGCCCAAAGAGGGGTTGCCCGGCCTCGCCGTCCACGCTCTCTCGGTGGCTCGTGTCTACCATCGCCCTTGCCTACGAGCTCAACCACAGAGATCCTCCACAGGGACTTAAAGCCCATTCCACCCGGGCTGTTGCCTCATCCACTGCCTTACTTCGTGGCGTCGACCTGCCCGACATCTGCCGGTCCGCTACGTGGTCTAATGCCTCTACCTTCATAACCCACTACAGATTGGACGTGAGGGCAAAAGAGGAGACCAAATTCGGGAGGGCAGTGCTAGCATCGGCTCTTCAGTGACAGCCCACCATCCGGTTAGTAAGCGTGCTAATCACCCTTTGTGTGCATTCACAGAAGACCACGATGAAGAAAGAAAGGTTACTTACCTGTAACGATGGTTCTTCAAGTGGTCATTCTGTGAATTCACACAATCCCGCCCGGCCTCCCCTCTGTCTGTCTGTCACTGGCGTCTCTCTGACTCGAGGGCCTATGGCGGACAAATGGAACTGAGGGACGGTTAGGCTGGGCGTGCGCAGTAGGGGTAGTCCTAAACATTGTTACTTTTCTCTTGCAGCTAGAAAACGTTCCGAGAGGCCCAACGCTGGCGCTGGTATTAACCCTTTGTGTGAATTCACAGAATGACCACTTGAAGAACCATCGTTACAGGTAAGTAACCTTTCTTTTCCAATTAAAAGCAAAACTTTGACTAAAGTTAGTAGCTTTATTAGTTGGGAATTGCCTGTTTGAAAACTTCTTGTCTGTTCCTGATAAAGAGCTCTAGGTTTTGTGAACTCTAGAATTGTGTGTTCAAAGTCCCGTGTTGTTAGAAAGCTGTAAGACCTGCTTAACAGAGAGAGCACTGTGCTGGGCAAAGAATCTGTCCTGTCAAAATGTATCCAATGTTGAAGAAGACGCCAATGGAATATTGGTTTTTCTGTATTTTGGCAGAATGTAAAGTGTATAATAGAGATCTGAGTTCTATTCTTAAGTACAGCTTTCACATGTTGCTGTAAAGCAGTGGTTCCCAACTTCATGTAACCCAATTGTTCTTGGACTGCAATTCCCAGAAACTTTGGGCAGCACAGCTAGTGGTGAAGGATTCTGGGATTTTCAGTCCAAGAACACCTTGGTCACCCAAGGTTGGAAACCACTGGAAGTATAGTGGTTCTAGAGGAAGTATAGTTTCCACTCCATCATCCTGTTTCAAAATACATGCATACACACATTTTTGCTTTCAGGAGTCATTTTGGTTAACAATAACTAATTAGAAGAAGAAAATTCAAGGCCTCCTTGTCTAACTGACTGGACCATTTTTTCAGCCCAAACTATTGGAGAGGTTCCCTCCGTTCTCCACAATTATTTCTGGAGGGGTACCTAGAATAGGATAAGATGCATCTTTGTGCATCCTTCGGTTCATGCAGAAGAAAATATAATCCCACTAAAGCTAGCATATAACAAATCCAAAATTCATATTAGATCAGTAACTTTTCATAGCCTAACCAAAATGCCAAGGAAGAAAAAAAAAACAGTTTGCTGGCTTTTCCTGATTCTTCAGAACTTTGTGATCAATGAGATGGCAACCAAAGCAAGCTGGGAGAAAGGGAGAAAAACTATTTGTCCAGCCTACTCCACCTGCCCTTCTAAAATTTCCTGCCCTGCCCTTTGTGTCTCAAATAGGATTGAATTCTATGTGCACTATTCAAAAAAAGATAGGGCCAAGAACTCCATGTGATATTGGGATTGCAGCCAGAGATGTGAAACCAATACTCTACAGGTACAAGGTCTGAAATCCTGTTTGTGCAGCTACACTGTGTATGGCTGATGATTTTCAAAAATAAAGCATTTCCAGTTTCTCCCCTGAAGATCTCAAGGTTCCCTTGTAATCAGTGTTGTCATCAAGAAACTGTTGGGGGCAGCAGGAAAGAAGTGGGAAGTCTTTAATGTCCAAAAATCACCATTGGTGGAGTGATTTTATTGGTGGTAGTGATTTTCAGAAATTAAAAACTTCCTGCTACCCTGCCCTGCAACCCTCAGCAGCTTCCTAAAAATAAAAGGGAGCCTGAGGATCTTCAGAGGAGGGGAATCAGAAATATTCAATTTCTGAAAAACCACTACAGCTGATGATCTCATTATTTATTTATTTAATTTTATTTAATTTATTTATTTAATTTATATGCCGCCCACACTACCCAAAGGTCTCTGGGCGGCTTAGATGGTATGATGAATTACTCTTCCATATTTCCACCAGTGTATTGGATATATATGGACTTCTCTCACATAAGTGATTCAAGAAGTGAGCATCAATATTTTTCTGTTTAGTGACCATTTCTAAGTGTTATCTATATGGTTCATATACTCTCTCAGCTATATTTGTAATTTATTTAGTTTTGAGAGAATTGCAAAGCAACTGTAAGTGTGCATACTTGAAAAAAAGTTGCACTGGTTTTGTTTTTGCCTATGTTTACAATATTGCAGTCTTAGTTTTCTAACAACTTCAGAATAATTTATGCTTTTTGTCAAGGAGTGTCAACTAATTGTTTTTTAATGTTATTTAAATTAAACAGATACAGATCTGTGGCTGCATGTGTAAGTTTCAGAAGATGTCTGCTTGTACCTGGTTACATCCTAACATCTGGCTGCTACTGGTTACACAATGCCACTCTGCTGATTATAAATAAAAACGGTATAATGTGAATATTTTTTTAAAAGAGGGGCATTCAGTTTAATTAATTTTAGTTGATGAGATTATTTGTCAATACAGATATTTTAAAGGAAGCAGCCTAATATTTTTATCAGTGTCTTATCCATAAAAAACAAGTTAATGGTTATTTCTCATAAGGAACACCAGATGATGATCTGTTCATAAGTAACACCAGATGGGGATGGGAGTCAGACATGAACCATGATGCATGTTTAGTCAGAAACAAGTCTCATCTTGGTCAGTGTGGTCTACTCTTAGGGAGAGGTGCATATATAGAATTTTAATCTAAAAAAGCTTCTGAAAAAAATAAAGAGCAGACATGAGTTAGTACAATGGTGCCCCACTTGACGATTACCTTGTTAGACGAGGAAATCACTTGACGAATAGTTCCTAGGAATATTTGGGCAAAAGTCACATTTCTTAAAAAAACTGGCTATTGTGCAGAGATCAGTGGAGACTGATCGTAAATTTTGTTGTTTAATCAAATTTCGTGACCCCATGGACCAGAGCATATCAGGCTCTCCTGTCTTCCACTGCTTTCTGGAGTTGGGTCAAATTCATGTTGGTTGCTTTGATGACATTGTTTAGCCATCTCGTCCTCTGTCGTCCCCTTCTCCTCTTGCCCTCACACTTTCCCAACATTAGGGTCTTTTTCAGGGAATCTTCTCTTCTCATGAGATGGCCAAAGTATTGGAGCCTCAGATTCAGGATCTGTCTTTCCAGTAAGCAGTCAGGGTTGATTTCCTTCAAAATGGATAGGTTTGTTCTCCTTGCAGTCCATGGGACTCTCAAGAGTCTCCTCCAATTCAAAAGCATCAATTCTTTGGCGGTCAGCCTTCTTTATGGTCCAGCTATAACTTCCATACATCGCAACTGGATGTTCTAGATATTGCCTTTACAGGGATAAAGAAATGGGGTAATTTCATGTTTCTCTTAATATAATCGCAGAGTGATAACTCAAATGAAGTTCAGGCTGAACTGTGAGGCAGCAAAATGTAAGAATGCCATTATTTCTCCTGTTTTAATTGTCATGGCAACAATTTCAAGTGGCTAAGAGAAACAAAAGAATTTTTTTTTCTTATTTTACTAGTTTCTTATTTAGTCTTAATTATTATCCATGCTTTGACCTGCTGATATCTCCTTTGAAGACTGGTGAATAGTTAATCTCTTAAGTGGGGGCTATATCTTAAACAGCACAAACAGTGAACAATGTTAAAAACATCATAGGTATTAGCTGAGTTGATCAAGATAACATTGAGCTGTAGAAAAATGTGGTAAAACTGGTTTAACCTCTGTGTTCCTTCTTCTGCCGCAGTATCCTAATGAATTTGGCTCACCCCTAGTTTTAGATAAATATTGAATTAGGCCTTGGGCTAATCCTGAGCATGGCTTGAAGGTATCCAGTTGCATTATTTTACCTTGAAGTCACAGATACTGATCTAAAAGGGTTTCGCCTTCTCCATGTAAGCATAAAGCCATTACATTTATCTTAGCTAAACCTGTCACTGGTTAATTTTTTATTTTTCACATCTGTATGAGGGGAATAAATAAACTGTAAAGTAGTAGCGATTCTGTTTCCTGATGGCATGAGTAATCTTCCTGATTCAGTCAAAGAGGATTTCATCTAACCTATTTTAAATAGAGGAGAGGATTAAGGATAATTAGGTTCTTCCACCTCATCATTGCTAAGAAGCAACGGTTTTGAAATCCCTTGAAATGTGCATCTGCTTACTTTTTAGAGATGTGTTAGTAAAATTAGTTAGTAGCCTTTCAGAAATATAAACTGCATATAAACAAGACAGAAGATTTTGCTTATTCCTTAATAATATTTTATAATCTTTCTTTAAACAATGAAGAAAATAATAATGCATGCTAATTCTTTAGATATAAATGCAATGTAATGTAGTCTAGTTCAGTGGTTCTTAACCTTGGTTACTCAGGTGTTTTTGAACTGCAACTCCCAGAAACCCCAGCCAGCACAGCTGGTGGTGAAGGCTTCTGGGAGTTGCAGTCCAAAAACACCTGAGTAACCCAACGTTAAGAACCCCTGCTCTAGTTGATAGAGCACCGGACTAGGACTTGACCATGGAAACTGGGAAAGCCGTGGAAACTTACTGGGGAGTGGCACTGGTAAATTCCTTAAATATGTCACAAACCATGGATTCCCTACTAAAATCACCTCAAGTTGGAACTGGTTGGGTGGCACATAACAGATGTAATAAACAAGATTTTAAAGTATTTAGATGGCTACCAGAATTCTGCTCATCCTTTCAGTATTAATTTATAGGAGCTTTGTGGCATCGTAATTAAACTGTAGCATTGCAGTCAAAACTGCTCATGACCTGAGTTCAGTCTTGATGGGCTCAGGTAGCTGGCTCAAGGTTGACTCAGCCTTCTGTCCTTTTGAGGTCGGTAAATTTAGTACCCAGCTTGCAGGGCAGGCTATAGGTAGCCTGCATAATTAACTTGTAAACTGCCCAAGGAGTGCTTTAAATGTTGTAGACTGGTATATGAACAGCACACTTTGCTTTGCTTTTTTGCTTTGCTTCTTGGTTTCAAATATGTTGAGACTACCTTTTAGATGAAAAATGAAATGGCCTTCTCATGTCTGATTTATCTCCTAGTTAAGTAACTGCAGTTGCAACAGTATCAGTTTTGCTCTACACTAGTCCAGCTTACTAAAGACTTCTGCTTTCTAAAAGTATACGTATGTGTTGAACTTCAGCTCCAGTCAGCGTGACTAAGTGCTCAAGGATACTGGGAGAGGTGGTAGAAAACATCTGGATGCCAACCATTGAAAAACACAGCTGTAAACCCTACAAAACTGGTTTCAGTTCCTCCCTGACATGAATTACATGTTGGATAACTGTCACATCTAGGTAGAGGTTCCCTCTTCCTCTCTTTCCATCCATGGTCAGTCTGAAGGTACTATACTGTTTGCTTTGTACAAAACTACCTGTCTAGTAATACTAACCATTTGCATAACTTCTTCCATACACTAGTTAATATTTAAGAAAGTTAAACACGGAATTTGCCAGGCAAGATAAATCAAAACTTGTGTAAATCCCATTGATTCAGTCAGTCTGCTTATTGGGATTAGCAGTTGGATTCAAGACAAAAGGGGAAACATTTCAATAGAATTATTTATAGAAAAGAGAAGGAAATTTTATAAAAATCAAAGTGAAACATGGGTGATCGGTGTATAATTCTGCAAAGAGAGAAAACCTATTTAAAAGAAAAAGTAATTGTTCTGTGGTATGAATTTTTGAACTTTTTCATCTGATTTCTGAATTTCTGTACTTTTGAGGCACATCTTCAACCATCACTTATTGGTTTAATTTTTTTTTAAAAAAAAAAACTCTTTTAGAATGTTTTATGCATTCTAAAACATAGGAACACCTAGAGATCAGTTTTGGCAAAATTGTCTTTAAATTGTATAGTAAAGGTAAACATTTTAAAAGCTGCAATAACAAAGTGATTAGTCAGTAGCAGCAAAGTCTTAGACTCACCAATTCACAAAACTCCCCCCCCATTGGTTGAATCTCTAAGGGAACCACCCCTAATGACAAAGGAGAGTTGATTGTCATATAAGCCTCTCTCTTCAAGAGATAGGTCCTGCATACCACAAGATGGTACTCGCAAATCTGCACACACACTCCATGCACCATTAGAAAGTGGTAAGCTGCTCAAAGATTTCTGTTGAGAAGTACATTTCAGGGTCAGACTTGTTCAATCAAAAGTTAGTCTCCCTTGGAATATATGATAGAAAACCAAAACCTTCAGCCATAGTTATCATTCTAAATTCTCCATTTGGATAAAAATCACAGGTAGAGACTATAAGCTTTCGGACTCAGACAGGATTGAAAGGTAGAATTACAGCATCAGCAGGTAATAGCCATAATAAAAAGGTTGCTTTCCACCTTCAGAAGCATAGTTTCCACCTTCTGGTATTCAGAAGGAGAAATACCATAGAAACCTCTCATAAGCTATAAGTATGGCCAGAGCTACTATTTATTTATAATTAGACATAAACTATGAGTGTATCTGGCCACAATGACTCCTGTGTCGGAGAGTACATTTATCAGTGACTTATTTACAAATGAGATGAGCATGTGAAAGATGTCAACAAGGAAAGAGATCTCTGCTGTGTGTATTTGAGTTTCTAACCCTGTTATGGACTTGCATTTAACTAGATCTTGGTCCTGGTTTGTGAGAAACTGTATATTTTTTTTCACAGTCTACAGATTTTCTCCTATATTTTCTCTTTCTTAGACTGCTGTCCTCTTTCTCTCTGCTTTTTTCTTCTCGTTCCTCAATCTTGGTTATCTCTTTTTGGAATGCTATTTTTGTTTCTATAATGAGAGCTGCTGGTACAGATCTTGCTCTGTTATTTTTCTTCACTTCCTTTTGCTCACCTGCCTTAAATTCTGCCAAGAAGGCTTAGATCTGCCATGTTTCCTAGCAAACTTCTCATCTTCATGTCCAGCTACCTTCTTGTTTCTTCTGTCTCAAAACCGCATAAGCAGTGGTGAGCATGTTAGTTTCTGCCTTCTAATTCTTTTGGTTTGTCGTCCTTTTGGGTATTGCTTTTGATTTCAGTTTTTCTACTGCTTTGTGTAAAATCTCCAAATGATCTGCAGTAGGCAGGTGACACAATGTTCTTCCTTATCAGGCAAAAACAAAAAAGAGAAATTTAAAAAGAAGAAGAAGACAAAAACATTGTAGCACCTTAAAGACTAACAGCTATATTTTAATGTGAGCTTTCACGGACACGTTCTCAGACATAAGAGGCGTAAGGTTCTTCCTTGTTATTCTTCATATTTCATCTGGTTTTGGTACAAATTTTCTGCTTCTTGGATCTTTTCATTTTTTGGATTTGTTGATACAATGTTTTGACTTTTCACCTCATTCTCACGAGTTGTTCTTCTAAATTTCCTTTCAAGAAGATTTGATTCTTCCTAATTATCCTGTCCTTTTGGCATATCTCAAGGCTCAGTTCTTTGGCCTCCCCCCCACTCTTTCTATTTTATGTGTTTAATATGCAGAAAACAATATTCACACAGGTCCTGCACTCCAAACCTTTAATTTTACTTTTCAGTCAGCAGCCTCACTCTTCAGTATTCCTAGAAATTTTAGAGTTTGATCTCTCTCTCTCTGTCTATCTCTCTCTCTCTGCTCACCTTACTTTTCTAAGATTGCCTGGTTTTTTAATTTGTAAAGTCTGATTCTTTTCGTCCATTACTCCAGGCAGGCCCTTTCTTTCTTGTCTTTCCACAAGCAGGCAAAGACCTTCTCTTCAGGCAGGTTTTTTCTTAGTGATGACTGTCTAAGAGTAGTTTTAAAATGAGATGGTTTGTATTTTTTTTTTTTTTGTTAATGTTAAATTCTGTTAAGGGATGTTTTAGCTACTATTTTAAATATAATGTTTATTTAATTCTTTTAAAATATTTGAATAATGTACTGTTTTTTAGCTCTTAAAAATATTGTATTTTCTTTTTCGATGATGTAAGCCACCTTGGGTCCTTTTTTAAGGGGAAATGCAGGGTAAAATATTTTTAATAAAATAAATACTAAAAGAAGCCCATTAACAGGCTGTCATTCTGTATCTCTTTTTTGTTAATGTAATGTTTTGTCAGTATGTGTTCAACTATTTCTTATTTAACTTTTGCATCCCTGTGTTTTTTATGTTATATTTCACAGTTCCCCTTCATTATTATGCTGCTTCATTAAATTGAAAACTCTTCTAACCATTGCAGCTAAAATCCTGTTCGTACTGTCCACAAGTAAGCTTCATGGACACATTGGGATCACCCAGACAGATAGCAGATTGCACTGTTATGTTATGAGCATGTGCACATCTCATTAAGTCCCTCAAGGAGGTAAGAGGGATGGCTTGTAGACAAAGGGCCTTTTCGGAAGCTGCCCCCAGACTACGGAATGCCCTCCTAACTGAGATTCGTCTGGCGCCGACGTTGATGACATTTCGGCGCCAGGTCAAAACCTTCCTGTTCCAGAAGGCTTTTAATTGAAATAACATCAACTGTGGGTCCTGATGGCAATTTTAACTGTATTTTAATAATTTTATCTTTTATTGTATTTAATTGAATTTTAATTGTTGAAAGCCGCCCAGAGACCTTTGGGTACAGTGGGCGGCATATAAGTTAAATAAATAAATAAATGAATAAATAAATAAATAAATAAATTCATGGGATTGCAGCTTAAGATTTATGGTCCTGTTCATCCTCTTGTATGCTTTCTCTTTCTCCTCCTCCTAAAACACTTTGTTCCTCCAAAACTAATATTTTTATTTACCCTCCATCATAGCTCCTTATGTGTGGAACTCTTTCCTGATAAATATGTGAGTGGCTGCCTTTTTACTTCCCTTTGAGGCATTTTTATTTCTTGCATTTTTGTCATGAATTTCTTTTTCTCTTTTAAAGAACTACTTCTTGATTTTGTTTTAATTATCATACTTTTTAAATTTTATATGTTTTTGAAATCTTTCTTCTACAGTTTCTTAAAACAGACAGATAGGCCTCTTTTTTCCTTCCAACACTCCATACCTTTGAATGCCATGCAGAAATGCATGTTCTATTTTTGGAAAGCAGCTAACACTTAATGTTCATGTAAAAGATGTAGAGAGACATGATCAAAAATGACACTGGAAGTCCTGTGGATTAAATACTGTATATTCAAAACCATCCCTTTCCCCTAAAAGTTTTGCAGTGTCATACAATGTCTGGTAATAAAAGTCTTTCAAGGTGGAAAGCAATCATGTCTGTGATTACAGTGCTAATTTTAGGGAACTTTCACCACATTCTGTAATTGTCTTTTAAATATGGCCATTTGAGTTAGGGATAGCTCAAATTCCTGCTATTACTGTCTTTGAATGTAATCTGGCTGCTTTTTACTCTGGAAATCTTTATGGCAACTGAATTAATACTTATAAAAGCATTTTTGTAACAAACCTAAACTGGTAATATCAAAATAGTGGAGTCTACAATTTCCTACAATCCATTACCTTCCTTTGTTTAAAAAAAGAGAAGGTTTTACTGTCAAATCTAGATTATAAATTATCATAACCTAATGCTCTTGCCCTTTGTTCTTATAACTGGAAGAACTATTATTTTGAATGCTGAAGGCCATGAAAGCTATCATATGTCAAATTGCCACTCAGTCCTATTGTGACATAAACCTCTCTAGCAAAACACACTTATTATTGGGGCATACAATACATTAATGGGAAAGAGAAAGTGCAAAATTGGGCATTGAGGATATTTTAACTCAATTGCATTTGCAACTATGACATTTTCCATTATTATCATATTTCAGCTTGCAGACTCTGAATAAATTTAGACCAATAATTTTTCAGAAGAGTAGGATAAACAGTATATATACATCATGCGAAAGGCTGGACTGGAGGAATCCCAAACTGGAATTAAGATTGGCAGAAGAAATTATCAGCAACCTTGGATATGCAGATGATGCCACTCTGGTGGCAGAAAGTGAGGAGGAATTAAGGAACCTCTTAATGAGGGTGAAAGAGGAGAGTGCAAAAAATGGTCTGAAGCTCAACATCCAAAAAACTAAGATCATGGCCGCTGGTCCCATCACCTCCTGGCAAATAGAAGGGGAAGATATGGAGGCAGTGACAAATTTTACTTTCTTGGGCTCCATGATCATTGCAGATGGTGACAGCAGCCACAAAATTAAAATACGCCTGCTTCTTGAGAGGAAAGTGATGACAAAAGTAGACAATATCTTAAAAAGCGGAGACATCACCTTGCCAACAAAGGTCCGCATAGTCAAAGCTATGGTTTTTCCAGTAGCAATGTATGGAAGCGAGAGCTGGACCATAAAGAAGGCTGACTGCCAAAGAATTGATGCTTTTGAATTGTGGTGCTGGAGGAAACTCTTGAGAGTCCCCTGGACTGCAAAGAGAACAAACCTATCAATTCTGAAGGAAATCAACCCTGAGTGCTCACTGGAAGGAGAGATCCTGAAGCTGAGGCTCCAATACTTTGGCCATCTCATGAGAAGAGAAGACTCCCTGGAAAAGACACTGATGCTGGGAAAATGTGAAGGCAAGAGGAGAAGGGGACGACAGAGGACGAGATGGTTGGACAGTGTCATTGAAAGTACCAAAGAGTTTATGTGGGATAGTAAAGTTGTGTGATATTGCTTCAGTCAGTTTCTTTGAGTGAAATTATCACACATATCAATACATTATTTTATTTTCTGTCCAGCCCTAGGCTATTACAGGGTTCAGATGTTTTTGTTAGTATCTGACTTAAAAATTGCCCGCCATCCTTAGTTCACCTCCATCCCTTGTTTACTTTTGGGAAAATGGCTCTTAGAGCCAATGTGAAGGGAAACATAGGATGTATGGTTTGGGATGGAAAAATAACAGCAATGCCTTCCTTTGAGGCTACTTTTCATGTCATTACACACTAAACATACTTATGTGTGCATGTCCACACACACACGTGTTATATGTATGGTTTGATATTTCATAAACACAGATAAAGCAACAGATAATGCCTACAGAGATTTTTCAACTTAATGGCAATTCCCTGTTAAACGTTACACCTTTTGCATAATTTGTGCACCAGGATTTAAACCACTGTGAAGAATGAGATATGCATTCTTGTACTATGGCCTTGATTCTGGCACAATGAATCTGTGAGAATATACTGTAGAATATTATTGAATGTGCAGTACATCTGAAGCTAGCACATCATACTGTGGTATGTTCAGTATTTGGTACAGAAAGGAAAGTCAGCTTTAGAAATATATTCAAATAAATGTGAAATCATAACTCAAAAGATGTAGTAATAATAATTTATTGTCATTGTAAGTATATACCCATACAACGAAATTCACAATGTAGGGGCAATTAGGAATAGATAGAAGCCTCTTATGTTGACAGAAATCCCCTTATGCAGTTTTATACCTGCTTTAGTTGGAAGTTATTTATTTATTTATTTATTTATTTATTTATTTATTTATTTATTTATTTATTTATTTATTTATTTATTTATTTATTTATTTATTTATTTATTTATTTATTGGATTTTACTCCGCCCCTCTAGACCATGTCTACTCGGGGCGGCTTACATAGATAAAACAGAACAATGTAAAATATAAAATATTTAAAATTATAAAATTACAATTACAATTGAACAATTAATTTGAAGAAGATTAGCAAGATGGCATGGCATAAAAGGGGAGAAAAATAAGAAGAGTTACCACACTAACCAACAGGATTTCAGTCAATGACTATCAGAGGTATATGAGTCAGTACTGATTCACTGCAAAAATGCCCTATGAAAACATATTTTTCTAATCTCTAGGATTAGCTAGTGTAGGGATTTGGTAGCAGAACTAAATCCTAAAAGGTGGGGTGGAGCTAAAGGGGTCAGGTTATATCATGTTGGCAAAACATTAGGCCAAGATGAGATTAATCCTAAATAATTTTGGAAGTTGTGATGAGTTTGGCTTCAGATACTATCAGTTTAGCTGACCTTTACCATTTTAACTAGTTAGGATTGCACTCGTAAGGCCAAACATTTATCAAATCTACTCAGATATACATGTATAAGCCATTCATAGCACACTGACACTTTTAAATGAGAAGAGAGAGGAAATAATTTTCCTCCAATTTCTAAATCTTCCTTTTCCTGCTTGCTTTGGCTTATGCACCTGCCTGGCTAAATAGTTCAGTGAGTTAGATATTTGGCTGCATGGCCAGAGATTGGGAGTTTGATTCCCCACTGTGCATCCCAGAGCCATCCTGTGTGGCCTTGGGCAAGCTGCCTAGTCTCCCTTTTGGTTTTGGTTTTGTTAAATACATCATGACATGGTGTACTATGTCAGCCTTTTCCTCCATTTCAGTTGTTCTATCCCAGGAGGAGACAGAATCGGAACGCTCCAGTGGAGAAATAGGTGCCACTGCACATGCCCAGATCAACCTTCTTTTTCAAGGTTGAGCTCTCAGTTTTAGAACATGATAATAATCCTCACATTTCTCCCATAGTGGCAAGTACTAAAGCTGGCCCTGAGTACTTATAACATGCTTCTGCTAGTATGTAATGGCAACGACAGTGAAGTTCATAAGGATTTGGGTACTGTATTCCTTCTGACATCACCCAAAGAAAGGGGATATTTGCACTTCTGCATTCTAGTACATACCATCATAAATCTTCAAATTATTTGTGGATGATATGTATCAGATGAACATTTAGTCTTTTCAGTCTGTTTCAGCAATAAACTAGTAGTAAATGTGTGTCAGTGTCATGATGGTATTACACATGGTTGTTGACTGGTGAGACAACCATGTGGAGAGTACTTAGCAAAGCATCAAACATTCAGTAAATTTTATTTATTCATTTTAAAGTATTTTTACACTGCCTTTCTCCCTGAAAAGTACTCATGGTGACTTACATCATTAAATGAGTAAATTGGATCAAATACAAAAAGGGTCAAACAAATAACAAATTAAAGTGTTAAGATAACTAGACTGTTTGTACGAAAGAAGATTTTAGCAAATGTATTGTGCTTCTGGACGTGAAGGACTGACCTGCTGCACACTGCTGCGGGGGGGGGGCGCACCTGAGTGTACTTGCACTGCTTTTACACTCTTTGGGAAGACTCTGTGTCCCCCATACTTAGGTATATGATTCTTGGGGGGGAAAAATAAGTTTTGGAATCAAACTCTCTTGTGAGATGATCAGATTCAGCTAGGAAACTGTTTAATATGGTCATGGTACTATATAGATATAAAATAACAAAATAAGCTGTTTTTTAAAAATAGCTTTTGGATTGAATTGAAATAATACTGAATATCTTTTATAGCCTTTGTTTGGATTAAATTGGTATATTATGGAACAACCCAATTCAGCAACCCTTGCAGATTAGAAATTTTGCAATAGTGAAATGCCACAGTCATGTTAGGGTCTTCATTTTATTGAGCATTAGATGTGTTTACAGGAATATCTCAACTGATATTTCAACTTTTGCATCGTGTTTCTGGGCTGTTACCCATTTGCTGCCAATTTACCCTCTCAATATATTGTGTGCATTATTGTTTTAAAGTGTAATATTTGTATACTATGTTTGTTTTGTCCCGCAATGCACGTCAGAGCAACCACATGGTAAATATTTAATAATATTGGTAAAGACTTCTTGTTCTCAGCAAGGAAAGGTCCAAATGTAGGGAAGAAGACCAATTACTTTCTACATTATTTATAAAATGCTGCAAATAAAAAGATTTTTGGCACTGTGACGTACACATCATACAGAAGATAATAAATGTAAGTGTTCATGTGTAAAAGATACCTTACATAACAGTTGCAGACCAGCCCGACCTAGATCTGTTGTTAGTTTAATACCCAAATTTGTAGAAGAATAAGTAGGAACTACTTTAGTTTTGTAGACGATAACACCATGTTCTATTCTGACTTCCTAAAAAAAAAAAAAGATGAACAAGAAGAAAAATAACCCCAAGGGCAAAGAATTGGGATGTCTCCATGCTTAAATGACAAACACTCTGTTCGAGAATTTCAGACAGTTTAATTGGTATTGTTTGGAATAAGGTTGCAAGAGATAACGAAATGCTCTATAAGATGTGTTGAAGTTGTAAAATATAAAGAGCAACTTTTTCAACATATTATATAGAATTTTTTAAAATCAAGTAAGAGCTAGTTGTAGCCATAGTTTGAGTGAAGCTACTGAAGTTGATGGGACTTAAAGTAGTCCTGAAAACCCATCAATTCGATTTTCTCTTTTTTCATATTTACAAATTCTGATCAAAAGTTCACTGGCCCTGAAATTCTCATACATCCCTATTCATGATGCAAAATAATTTTTAAAAAAAAATATTTATGTTGGTTCAAGTGTTGATACTTGCTTCCTGATTAGCCTAGCTAGCGCCAGCTGGTCCTGGGATGGTTACCACCACCACCCATGGCTTCGGCCACCTACTTGTGGCAGTAACTGGACCAAAAAAAAAGAAGAGCACTCCTCTCAAAGGTATGATAAAATCAGTAGATTTCTTCACTATAATATCACACAGCACAAGCTGTGTAGTAAACAGTTTAAATATATGGTTGTAAACAACAAAACTTTTACCAGATTTGAGTACAGTAGTTTTTAGGAACTTATCTCTTCCCCCTGCCCCATTTGAATTGACATAAAGACAAAATAATTTTGAGTGTCAGTAACTCCTTGGTAATTTCAGATGTTTAATTGAAAACTTTGCATGAGTGAAGTTCATTAGGAAAGTAGCAACATCTGAAAGTTATAAAGAAATGGTTTCAAGAACAATCCTAAACATGTTTGCTTCCCAATAGGTATGTATGGGTGTGTACCCTTAGTACCTTTTTTTTTTTTACTCTACAACACAATAAAAAAGGGAGGGGAACCTCTTAACATTTTCAAGGGGAGTTCTGAGGCACAGTCAACATGATTTACCAGCCTCTAATTCTGTTGTTTTATCCAGAGACTTCCTCCTCTCTTCCTTGGTATTCGATGCCTTCCCTATTTGCATTCTCCCCCCCTTCTAGTACTCAAACATAGCCTGAATAGTTTGCTGTGTAATCTAATACAGCAGATCATAATCTAATACTGCAGATCAAATTGTCTTGTTGTGTCAATATTGAATCATTTATATCATGCCTAGTGTGACGTTTGTATGTGTTTCAATCCTACTTCAGTTGGTTACATAAGCTGACTAAAGTGTTTTTTAAAATGTTATAGGACCCTTCTGAAAATGATTTTTTGGTCTTGTTTTGTTCTCTTCTACTGATTAAAGGACTAGTTGTAGTAGTAGGCATCCTTCAGTCTCGAAAGACTATGGTATCGTGCTCTGTATGGAGGACTTGGAACAGCGTCTAGTGTGGCTGAGGAGGCCAATTCGAGAGTGACAATCCCTTCCACACTGGAGACAAATCCAATCTGTCCCCTGTCCAGCTCCCTGGTTTTGCTTCCTTTGTGACTTCCTCTTTGCCTCAGCCTGCTGGACAAGGGTCTCTTCAAATTGGGAGAGGCCGTGTTGCACTGCCTGCCTCCAGGCTGAACGATCAGATGTCAGAGTTTCCCATCTGTTGAGGTCTATTCCTAAGGCCTTCAGATCCCGCTTGCAGATATCCTTGTATCGCAGCTGTGGTCTCCCTCTGGGGCGATTTCCCTGCACTAATTCTCCATATAGGAGATCTTTTGGAATCCGACCATCAGCCATTCTCACAACGTGCCCAAGCCAGCGTAGACGTCGCTGTTTCAGTAATGTATGCATGCTGAAAATTCCAGCTCGTTCTAGGACTACTCTATTTGGAACTCTGTCCTGCCAGGTGATACCAAAAATCCGTCGTAGGCAACGCATATGGAAGGTGTTCAGCTTCCTCTCCTGCCGGGCACAAAGGGTCCAGGACTCGCTGCAGTACAGGAGTGTGCTCAGGACACAGGCTCTATAGACCTGGATCTTGGTATGTGTTGTCAGTTTCTTATTGAGCCATACTCTCTTTGTGAGTCTAGAGAACATGGTGGCTGCTTTCCCAATGCGTTTATCCAGCTCGACATCTAGAGAGAGGGTGTCAGAGATGGTTGAGCCAAGGTACACAAAGTCATGAACAACCTCCAATTCTTGTGTGGAGATGGTAATAGAGGGAGGTGAGTCCACACCCTGGCCCATGACTTGTGTTTTCTTCAGGCTGATTGTTAGTCCAAAGTCTTGGCAGGCCTTGCTGAAACGGTTCATGAGTTGTTGGAGGTCTTCAGCAGAGTGGGCAACAATGGCTGCATCGTCTGCAAAGAGGAAGTCCCTCATGCATTTCAGCTGGACTTTGGTCTTTGCTCTCAATCTAGAGAGATTAAAGAGCTTTCCATCTGATCTAGTCCGGAGATAGACACCTTCTGTTGCAGTTCCAAAGGCATGCTTCAGCATGACAGCAAAAAAGATCCCAAAAAGTGTTGGTGCGAGGACACAGCCCTGTTTCACTCCGCTTCGGATGTCAAAGGGATCTGATGTTGAGCCGTCAAAAACTACAGTGCCTTTCATTCCATCGTGAAAGGACCTGATGATGTTAAGGAGACGAGGTGGACATCCAATCTTGGGAAGTATTTTGAAAAGGCCATCCCTGCTAACCAAGTCAAATGCTTTTGTAAGGTCTATGAAGGCCACTAAGAGTGGCTGTTGTTGTTCCCTGCATTTCTCCTGCAACTGTCGGAGGGAGAATACCATGTCAGTGGTGGATCTATTTGCTCGAAATCCGCACTGTGATTCCGGATAGACTCTGTCTGCAAGCACCTGGAGCCTCTTCAGCACAACACGGGCAAGCAGCTTCCCTACAACGCTAAGAAGAGAGATACCACGGTAGTTATTGCAGTCACCCCTGTCACCTTTGTTCTTGTACAACGTGACAATGTTTGCATCCTTCATGTCCTGTGGTACTCCACCTTCCCTCCAGCAGAGACAAAAGATTTCATACAGTTCGGTGATGATGATCTCCTTACCGCATTTCAGCACTTCAACAGGGATGTTGTCCCTTCCAGGTGCCTTGCCAGAGGTGAGGGAATCCAAGGCCGCATTTATTTCTGCTAGGGTTGGTTCGCTGTCCAGCTCTTCCAAGACAGGCAGGCACTCAATGTTATTTAATGCTTCTTCGGTTACTACATTCTTTCTGGAATATAGCTCGGAGTAGTGCTGCACCCAGCGTTCCATCTGCTGTGCTCGGTCCTGGATGATCACACCTGTAGTAGACTTCAAGGGAGCAGATTTCGTCTGTAATGGACCTAAGGCCTGCTTGATACCATCATACATTCCTTTGATGTTACCTGTGTCCGCTGCTATCTGTATCTGAGAGGAAAGCTGAAGCCAGTAGTCATTGGAGCATCTCCTGGCAGCCTGTTGGACTTGGCTACGAGCGGCTCGAAGAGCTTGCAGGTTGTACTCGCTAGGACAGGCTTTGTATGCTGCTAGAGCTCTTCTCTTATCCTCAATGGCTGGCATTAACCCCTCCGAATGGGCTTCGAACCAGTCAGCCATCTTTCTGGTCTTCTTGCCGAAGGTGGCCAAGGCAGTGTTGTAGACAGTGTTCTTGAAGTGTTCCCATCGTTCAGGTGCATTTACATTTGCTGGACCTGGAAGGGTTTCCTCGAGTGCTTGGGCAAATTCCTTCACTTTTCTTTGATCGCGAGTCTTGTTGATGTCAATACGTGGTCTTCCTTCCTTTTTCATGTGATACAATTTCTTTGTTCGCAGTTTTACTCTACTACACACCAGGGAGTGATCAGTATCGCAATCAGCACTCTGGTAGCTGCGTGTGATCGTAACACTAGGAAGGCTAGAACGTCTAGTGAGGATCAAATCGAGCTGATGCCAATGCTTGGATCTTGGATGTCTCCAGGAAACTCTGTGTTGCAGCTTCGTATTAAAGAATGTGTTGCTGACACAGAGACCATAGTAACAGCAAAACTCCAGTAAGCGTTGGCCATTTTCGTTCATCTTTCCAATGCCAAAACGGCCTAGACAAGTGGGCCAAGAATTGTGATCAGCACCAACTCTAGCATTAAAGTCTCCAAGAATGAACAGTGACTCTCTTTCAGGGACTTTTTTGATAGTAGCTGCCAGATCGTCGTAGAATTTGTCTTTCACTTCTGGAGTGGATGACAGTGTTGGTGCATATGCACTAATGAGGGTTACTGGTCCTGCTGATGAGTGGAGCTGCAGAGACAGGATTCTTTCACTCCCCACAGTGGGTGGAACAATGCATCTCAGGGGAGTGTTTCTGACTGCAAAGCCAACACCATATTCCCTGGTCTCATTCGATGGTTTTCCCTGCCAGAAGAATGAGAAGTTTTTTTCTTTGACAGATCCCGAGTCTGGCAGTCTTGTCTCTTGCAGGGCAACAATGTCCATCTGCAGTCTACTCAGTTCCATGTCAATGACAGCTGTCTTGCGCACATCGTCTATTTCTTGCAGGTCGTTAGGAAAGCCATAGTCAGGAAAGCCAGGGGTCATTGTCCGTACATTCCAGGTGCCCAGCTTTAGGGCAGAAGTTTTCTTATGATTGTTGCATGGTGCACGGTTGTCGATCTGCTTGTCGGGTTTCACCCTAAACCCCACGCACCCCGTGAGGTTAACAGACCGTGGCGAGGTAGCACCTTACTGGCTGGGGGCTGCCCAGCTTAAGGCGGGCGGTATCTACCTAGTGAGGTGCAATGACCTCTCCCACCGTCAGAAGTAGCCCCTGGCGTCCTGCTCTACGCCAATTGAGCAGAGACTTATAACCGGTAACTGCTACTTCCCGTGTTGTTTCGACGCTGTATGCGAAGCTGGAGTGTCCTCTCCAGAGCACGAAGCCTGGGTAAAATAGTATGGAGGATAGGCTGTTACCCAAGCAGCAAATCCCCCCTCTCCACATCGCTGAAATGGTCCAGTGGAAAGGCAAGAGCCAATACAACTGGTTCCAGCAACGTCGCAGGAGTTGGCAGAATGAAAGGAAATGCCTCCGGGACTCCGGCTCCGGATTTTGCCTCGAGGTTATCTCCTGAAGCCCTTTCCATAAGTGGATATACCCACAAGGCAGTGGAGGTTTAAATTCGGAGTGGTCCTTCTCCTAGATGGGCTGCCTTCCAGGGCTGACGAGCCCCACCTACCCGGCCTGATCTCTAATGATATGGAAGTATGATCTGACCTTTAAAAGTATACTCCCCCCAGGTGTACGAGATGTTAGTTGGTTTTCCTATTTACCAAATTTGGGTAAAAAGTAGGATTAGAGAGTTTCACATGCCGTTAGACACACTCTCCTGCTCATCCTCCTTTACATCTGAGACTCTGCCTTTGCTCAGGTGATTTCTATTTACCATATTAGGATTGGAGATAGAGAGAGTATTTGAGAATTTCGCGCGCCGTTAGGCGCGCGGTCCAGGAAACAAAGGCTTCAGCAAGACATCCAAAGAGAACGCACCTGAGTTTCATCCAGGCCTAAACCTCCTAAGGAAATGAAGGCAAGGTCCAGAAACTTCCCAGTTAAAAAAAAAAAGTAGGCCCTCCCTCCTGGCCCATGTGATAAGAGAGAGAACAAGCAGCCCCCCCCCAGAACAAAAGGCTTCAGCAAGACATCCAAAGAGAACGCACCTGAGTTTCATCCAGGCCTAAACCTCCTAAGGAAATGAAGGCAAGGTCCAGAAACTTCCCAGTTAAAAAAAAAAAAAAAGTAGGCCCTCCCTCCTGGCCCATGTGATAAGAGAGAGAACAAGCAGCCCCCCCCAGAACAAAAGGCTTCAGCAAGACATCCAAAGAGAACGCACCTGAGTTTCATCCAGGCCTAAACCTCCTAAGGAAATGAAGGCAAGGTCCAGAAACTTCCCAGTTTAAAAAAAAAAAAAAAAAAAAAAAGAGGAACAGTAAACAGTAAGCATATTATGGAGCACAGTATCTGTCTCTGGTGGAGTACAGCCGTAATCTATTTAACAATCCTATTTAATCTTCTTGCCCTTCTATCAGCAGTGTTTCTAGACAGAAAAACAAATACGCTGAAAATGTTGTAGCACTCTTTGCTCATTCAGTACTAAAATGTATGTTTATAGATTGTTCTATCACCTTATGTTACTTTTTTCTTAGTGGGTTGGCCACTAATATGTCACCAAAAAGTAGGGTATATGACACAATGAACAAGTAAGGTATATGACACAACCAAAAAGGCAGTTATGGAGGAGAAAATTTGCATATTTTAATTTGAAGCAAATATATGCAAATTTATACTTAATTATCCTAACTTATGATGAAGACTTGCTATGCATCTTTGTAAAAATAGTACTGGTAATGTATTGTTATGTTAAGTAAAATGAAAAATAAAGTAGAAAAACTTCCCTCCCGACTTCCAGACAGAGATAAAAAATTGTGATCAAATCCACAGGGTTATGGGAAATCCTGAAATGTTTTTTTATGGTAGATGAAAAACCATCATAATAAACGGGAAAGCAGCACATGTTACAAAGCGATCGTATGCAGAGGGTAGGGGTGGGGAAGATTAATGGTTACACTTATCCCCAATGGCATCTGCCTGACCGACCAGGTCATCTCAGCTAGGCTCCTCTGTGTAGCCACCCCGAGGGAGACCTGAAAATTATCTAGAAGATGATACACCTTTTCCACGGTGGCACCGACTTTAGGGAATCAGCTCCTGGAGGAGCTACACGAAGCACCTTCCCAGCTTTCATTCACAGTGCAGTTGAAAACACTACTCTTTAGGGAGGCTTTTCACACTAATTGTGGCTGAATGTTTTGCCTCTTGCTCTGCTTTTTTTTTTTTTTTTTGAGAAAGTTGTTTCTGGTGCTATCTCTGTGTTAACTTGTTGTGATTGTATTTTTATATTGGTTTTAGCTGCTGTAAACCTCCCAGAATAGTGCTCATGCACTAATCGGGTGGTATGTAAATTAAAATAATAAACAAACAAACAAACAAATAAAACATTTGTAAGAGGGAGAAATAAGGAGATGGGGAGGCAAGGAATTGAACCACCTGATAAGGTGAGTGAGCAAGTTGCCAAGTGATGAAAGACGGGGTCTACTTGGTGACGCCTTGGCACAAGACACCATCTGTTGTAGGTAAAGTGAAGAAGTGGTTATCTGAGGTGGGGGATGGCTGTTGTAATGGTGTAAGCTTCCTCAGCTGCATCCAGTCTTCCATAGAGGTGTCCTTCTCAACTCGATCATCCTACTCCAAGATACAGTCCTCCATACTTCACCTCCTTTGCATTATTTATGCCTGAATTATCAGTCCAGTAACCTGCATCCCTAGATATCATATGTTGAGAGGAAGAACAAATAACATTTATCAATGACTATGAGGAGCATATGGCCTTCCATTTATATTTTCAACAATACTGTAAAGTAAGCTAACCTGAGAGAATGAGTTGCCCAAGGCTGTTCCTTCCACTTCATGACTGTGATACAATTTGAACTTATTTAAATCGGTGCCAAACCCAGCACCTTATTGGGTACTGCACTGTTCTAGATCTAAAGAAATTCAATCCAGAACACCCAAGACGTATGCTTGAATATAAGACAAACTAAAATTATCAATAGGAAAGGAGGTAATTCACCTCCCATGGAAAAGATGATCATTTCTCACTAAGAATGGTGGGCTTATATTACCAGAGCCATCAGCCTATTCGTATTTCCCCCATCGTGATGTGAAAAGAGGAACCTACTGTCTGTATCAGCATCCCAAATAAAAAGATCCAAATATACATTTTGGTTGCCCTTAGTTACTTTTAAAATAAATCAAATAAAATCTGCTTACAAAATATAACACATTAAACACTTCTTATAGAATATTTTGTAATCTACTAACATTAGATTTCATAACTGTGGTATATTGATGAATTAACGCTGTTACTAAATAAATAACCAACATTAAGTGCTTTTTATTACCTATAAACCCTATATATGGCTTGGGTCCAAGGTAACTGAAGGATTGTATCATCTCAAATGAGCCTACCTGGCCTTTAAGATCTTCTAGGGAGGCCTTTCTTTTAATTTTACCAACTTCCTAAGTTCGTTTGATGGGGGTATGTGAGAGGACCTTCTCAGTGGCTGCTCCCAGGCTTTGGAAGGCACTGCCTGGAGAAGCCAGGTTGGCCCCCCTCCCTCTTGTCTTTCCGTTGTCTGGCAAAGACCTTCTTTTTTCAGGCAGGCTTTTAAGCAATTATGTTTTAATATAGTTTTGTATAATTTTTAACTTGTCATCATCATACAGTTTTAATTGTTGTGAGCCACAGTGGATCCCGTATGAGGGGGAAAAGGCAGCATATAAATAATGGTAATAAATAATATAAACAAATAAATATGTACATGAACAAAGCATGTGTTGGACCATATTAAAATGTAGGTGGGATGTTGCTTATTCTAAATTTTCTCAATACCAAATAAATTTCAGCTTCTGAAAGGCTAGTGGCTTGATGGAAAGTATTCTCACTTAGTTCTATTTTTTTTTAATAAACAGAGGCCTTTCCTATTTAAAATGGGAGAGTAATCAAACATTTAATGCACGTTGGGACTCCCAAAGTCATTTTGCTGCCTAAGAGACATTAGCAAATGCCCCATAAAACCTGTCCAGTCCAAAATGCATAGAATCCCAATCCAACCAAATTATTATGGCACATGAGACACCACAGCTTCCTCCCCTACATTCGTTCTCTAGCAGTAAAAATTACAATATCAACAGTGTAAGAAACTCACAATCCACTGCCTTTTATAACATGCCAAATCTGCTGAATAAGGTGGCTGCCTCATCGCCTGATGGTACAGCCAGCTCTGGCATGCGTACAGTATTACACTCTGAAATTTAACAGTCCTGTTTTAAATATGCACAAATCAGCTCCAAAACATTCTCAGTTCAAGAGAGATTATTAAAGGGGATGAGACATTAGAATCATGTTTTACTTGAAAGTAATTTACCAGAAGTGATACTATCTCAGTCTCTACAGGAATTATAGGCTTCATTTCCTGAGTTTTGTTGAGACAATAGATATTGATTGTATTAAGTACTATAATAGAAATAAATGTTGACTTCCATAGTTTCTCCTTTCAAGGGACTGTGTTTTTCTCCCCCCAATTAGAACATTTGCGTATATTATTGCATCTTGCATCCTAGGATGCATGGAACTGATCAGTCACTTGTTGCACTCTGCTGTCTTAAAATAAAAGAATTGTTTTATAAATATCTAACCATCCTATTCCAGCTCTCAGTTCACCTATGTATCCATTACAGGAGCAAAAACAGGACAGTCTGCTGAGAATTCTGTATGCATTGCAATGCTCTTTATAGCATGCATTTTCACATCTTGATGGCACTTGTCTATTGTTATGCAAATATTTTTAAAGCAACTGGATCTAGAGTGGAGCAGATGTGCTCAGGATACAGTGGTACATTTGTTAGATTCAGCTGCTTCTGCCAGTGGGGATGACCCTGTGTTGTTCTTGCAACCATTGATACATTTTAAAAATCTTTTTCTAAAGCTGCAGAATATTATGTTGCCAGCTTTTGGTACCACAGAGGGTGGGAAGATGTGGAGAGAGGGTAAGAAAGTTCTGCTTCTACTGGACCTGTGTTTCCCAGCCTTCGGTTCCCAGATGTTCTTGGACTACAACTCCCAGAAATCCTGGCCAGCATAGTGAAGGTTTCTGGGAGTTTTTGTCCAAAAACACCTGGGAACCAGGGGTGGGTGGGAACAATTGCACTAGAGAAAGCAGCAGAACCCACTGAAAGAACTGCATAGAACCCTGGTCAGAATATGCATTTGGGTGAAATTTACTTTGCTGTGATTTACTTTTTTACTTTCTTCTTTACCTCCCAAATCTGCTTACATGGTTCCTAGAATAACCAACATTTTTCTTCCAATGAAGCTGCCTCCCCCAGTATGGTTGATTAGTTTTATATAATGCTAATCCTGGTTTGTAGCGCCTGTGATTGAGCACAGATGGCTATTTTTCAAGTGGCAGGCAGCTTATGATAGTGTACATATTCAATCACATGAGAGAGCTGGCCATCTGTGCCATTTGCCCATATAATTGTGAAAACCTTAACAATTATTGATAGTAAGAGAGGATGCCTTTGAATTGTGGTGCTGGAGGAGGCTCTTGAGAGTCCCCTGGACTGCAAGGAGAACAAACCTATCAATTCTAAAGGAAGTCAACCCTGGCAGATCCTGAAGCTGAGGCTCCAGTACTTTGGCCATCTGATGAGAAGAGAAGACTCCTTGGAAAAGACCTTGATATTGGGAAAGTGTGAAGGCAAGAGGAGAAGGGGACAACAGAGGACGAGATGGCTGGACAGTGTCATCGAAGCAACCAACATGAATTTGACCCAACTCTGGGAGGCAGTGGAGGACAAGAGGGCCTGGCGTGCTCTGGTCACGAAGACTTGGACATGACTAAACAACGACGAAGAGAGGAAATAAAATTTAGCTATTTGTATGAATGGCTTCCCAAGTCATCCCCACCTTGTCCTACTACCAGAAAAATCAGGACCACCAACCATGATCTGGTAGCAGTTTTTGACTGTTAAAACGTTTCCCCAGAGGTTTTGGCAAAATTCCTTTCCTTTGGAGGTTCAGCTGGCACCAGCATTGCCTTTATGTGCCAAATTAAAACCTCATTGTTCCCCCGATAGCCTCAGCATCTGTTAAGCTCATTGCCTGATACGTACCCAGTTTTTCAGTTTGCTTTTCACTTGTTTGAATTGATTTATTGTTTCAAAGTTTTTTTTATCATTTTAACATATTTGTATTTAAATACTCTGAAGCAATTTTGTTGATTTGTTCTCTGCCCTGAAATCTTTTGATATACTTAGAAATACAGTGGTGCCTCGCAAGACAAATACCTCGCTGGACGAAAACTCGCAAGAAGAAAGCATTTTGCAATTGTTGTGGTGACTCGCAAGACGGCTTCTTCTATGGCCATGCTTTGCAAGATGTTTTTTTTTTCCGCAAGAGCGATGCCTCACAAGACAAAAATAATTTGTTCGTCTTGCGAGGTTTCCCATAGGAATGCAGAATGAAGAATTAAAAGTTTACGTCAGAGAAGAGCAAAATGTGTAGCAATAACAGCTTAGAAAAAGTTCTCTGTGTACCTTTGTGACTTCACAACAGGCTGAAATCTTGTTGTGAAGTGATCCAAACAGTTATTTTTAGAAGTGAATGTGTTTGTTCAGAAATATTGTATTGCATACTGAATCACAAGACTTGATTTGTAGGAGATAATGACTCTAAAGTGTTCTTAAATTACAGCAATTCATATCTAAAAAAACTTAAACCATTTGTGCAACAGGATTTTTGTTCATGTGATATATATTCAGTTGCTGGAAGAAAGCAGGCAGTCTAATGGGTGTAACAAAAGGAAGGGACCCATCGGTTTGAGAAATTGGGAAGAGATAAGTGTGGAAGGAACAAACTTCTCAGATCTTGTAATGGGAGTCCTGTGTAAGGCTGTAATCCTGTACTTGCTTACCTGGAAGTAAGTTTCATTGGACATCATAGGGTTGTTTTTGATTAAGTGTGTATAGGATTGTACTGAATGAATCTGTGAAATGACTAAACACGAATCTTAATACTTTTCAAAGCAGTGAAGGCAAATGATTATTGGTATTTTAATACATGCTTCTAATGCCATAATGGTTCAGAGACTATTTGCAGAAATGTATACAACGAACTAACAAATGTTTCCATTGTGCAACTAAGGAACTAATTAGTGACTGAAATCCTGTTGCTTACCATAGTTAGTTGCAACTAGAGTAGGTCCATTTAATCAATTGAACTTACAGAGTTGACTTTTTCAATGGGTCTGCTCTGATTGCAACTCACTGTGCTAAGCAACAGTGTTTCAGCAATTAACTAGAAAATAATTATTTTAATGAACAATTTCCTGAACTTAAACTGATGTGATAGTTCACATGGTAGTCAACATTCCCTATAATTTTCAGCCTTACTGGATGGGACTTCCGCCCTACACGCACAACTTGCCTCCCACATGCGACCCTCCTATGGGGTTCCATTGTAGCAGGAATGAAAAGGGCTGTAAACAGTTGCTGTGGGAGGAAGGCAGAGTAACACATGCTCACACAGTCACCTACCTGTCACATTCCCAGGGGTTACAACAGCACAGTCCAATAAGCCAGTCCTATGTCAGAAATTCAGAGAATGCAGAGCCAATATCTAAATACCAAAGCTAACTCACACAACATAGTCCAGGGTCAGAGTCCAAAGCCAAGGGTCCAGAGAACAAGGTTCAAGGTAGTCAGGAGCGTGGATTCAAGCCAGAGGTTTGACTTGTTGCTTCCACAGACTTCCAGCCATCTGGGAGCTGTTTATATAGTAAAAACAGCCCTTGAACTGCTGGAAGACCTTTCATCCTGTCAGAACTCGGGGCTAGTTGATCGGATGTTTCTGCAGGCAGCCTTCAAGCGATCCTCTGACCTTTTCGTCATAAGTCTTCCCTGAAGCCTTCTACATGAGTAGAAAAGAGTGCACAAGACCTGTTCGTCCATCCTTGGCTTCAGTGCCCTGCTCTGTTTGACTGGAAGGTGACGTGTTTGAAGAGAGAAAGCTCCCTTGCCCCTAGGGCTCTGTGTTTGAGTTAGGACTCTGAAAAGTCCCAGCTTACATGAGGAGCCCCTAGGCATAGCACAGGCTGTTCTTCAGACTTAGTGCCCTCTATGGATAGGAGTACGACAGAACTGACAACAGATGGGGTGAATACCAACCTGTGCCATCATAGAGGATGCTTAAATACAGCTTGTCAACAATAAAACCTTAAACAAGTGCTGAAAAAAGAGACAGTGCAGTTCCATCATCACTGATATGATGAGTATATAGTAGGATGCTCCGCTAAGCACCTTAACAGCTGTGTTTTGCATTAGCTGCAGCTTTTATACTGACCTTAAGGGCAGCCCCACATAGAGCTCATTGCAATAATCCAATACAGAGGTTACAAATGCTTGTGCAACTTTGACTTAACAGTTCCTGTTTGCATTACATGCATGCAAATAGTTAACTTATAGGCTGCAAAAGTTTTGATAAACTAATGATGGAATCTCTCATAAATTCTGTGCTAGAAACCAAAATTTTCTATTTGAATTCCAGACTGAAATTCTAGAACAGAATCTAATAATAAGAATTAGATATATGGATAAGGATGATTACATGACAGGCTTCACTCGGTCTCTGTAATGAACAGGTGAACCATGTACTGTAAGTTTCTCTTAGTGGTGGCAGAAATAGTGACTACTGGACAGGAATTGCTTGCATGATTCCATTCTGATTGCCTTACCTGAGGTTGGGGAAATGACTTTCTCTCAGGTCAGACTAAGCTGTGATGACAATAAGATTATTTCTCAACTTTAGATTGAATAGATTAAAGGTCAAGACGCACAACATTTTTAGAGCAGTGGGTCTGCTCTGAAGTGCCCTCTCTGCATCCAGTTCAAACACATTCTTCTCTAGAAGCAACTTTTGAAATAGTTAACTTCTCAAGTTGCCAGAAGAAATGAACTATGGACAGTGTTGATTTGCTGGACCTGGTGATGTTGCTAAGAAATATCTTCTCTCTCTCTCTCTCTCTCTCTCTCTCTGTGCATTCTTCAGAATAATTTTGCATTCGTAATACTTTAATTTACTTTTCAGAATGGGTGACTGGGTGCATGTGTGAATGTTTCATGTACTATTTTAAAAAGATAGCCAGCATAATGCACCAGGGAGGAAGACTTATGGCATGGATTTATGACAGAAAGAATACTTGATTGACTGGTGTGCATGCCAGTATGTTTGACTTGCAAAGCATGGGGAAAGACTGTCCTGTGATGCAGCTTGAGAGGTGTTTTTTTTTTAAGTTAAAAAGAAATCTGTCTTCACCTTAAGGCTGTATGTGTCAAAATGATGGAAAATAAAAGCAGCTTGTTAGTATGGAAACAGAGATCAGTACGACACTGTATGAGTTTAATGTAATAAATTATAACTGAGTAGTAGGTCACAGAAGCAGCCTGCTTCTTGGGAGGAAAATGATGACAAACCTAGACAGCATTTTTTTAAATTTATTTTTAACAACTAGGGATAAGGTAAGGAGTACAAAAGGTACAGAGGGATGTGGGGGGGGGGAGAGGGGGAAGCAGAACACAAAATGTACTGTCATCCAATCTGTTCATGTTGCAATATCAAGTCGACTTTTTGCCTTTCTACAATTTGATTGCTCTCCAGGTTTCAACTTAGTTACATCTTAGTTTAATTCTATGGTATTCAAACACTGTCTGGTGACTCCAGCCATTTATATAATAAATCCCATCATACAGTTGCCTTCTGTATTGGACAGTCTTTCAGCACTTCTGATAGAATATCCATTTCTGCCGCTTCCCATATCTTCCCAATGAGTTCCTCTTCTTTCGGTATCTCAGATTTCTTCCAGTTCTTAGTATAAAGAATTCTGGCTGCAGAGACTATATATATAACTAGGTAGTTCTTTGTCTTATCTATATTATCTGGTATAATGCTCAGTAAAAACAATTCTGGGGTTAGTGGAACATTACAAAGCAGTATTTTTTGTAACAGAGTATGTACTGCTATCCAATACTGTTTTGCTATTCTACAAATCCACCACATATGGTAAAAGCTTCCCTCTTGTGATTCATAATTCCAACAAACATTTGACATCTCTGTATAAATCTTCGACAATTTTTTCGGAGTCATATGCCACCTGTAAAACATCTTAAATATGTTCTCCTTGTAATGTACCAATTTTGTGAGCTTTATGTTATTTTCTATATTTGCCAAAAAAACACAAACAAACCTTGACAGAGTCTTAAAAAGCAGAGACATCACCTTGCTAACAAAAGTCTGCATAGTCAAAGCTATGGTTTTTCCAGTAGCGATGTATGGAAGTGAGAGCTGGAGCATAAAGAAGGCTGACCTCCAAAGAATTGATGCTTTTGAATTGTGGTGCTGGAGGAGACTCTTGAGAGTCCCCTGGACTGCAAGGAAATCAAACCTATCCATTCTGAAGGAAATTAACCCTGAGTGCTCACTGGACAGATAGATCCTGAAGCTGAGGCTCCAATACTTTGGCCATCTCATGAGAAGAGAAGACTCCCTGGAAAAGACCTTGATGTTGGGAAAATGTGAAGGCAAGAGGAGAAGGGGACGACAGAGGACGAGATGGTTGGACAACTACCAACATGAATTTGACCCAACTCTGGGAGGCAGTGGAAGACAGGACGGCCTGGTGTGCTGTGGTTCATGGGGTCATGAAGAGTTGGACGTGACTTAATGACTAAACAACAACTAAGTAGGTCACAACTAGAATAGGCCCACTGAATCAGTGGAACATATACAGGAGCAGACTTGCCAAATCCCCACTGATACAATATACTAGTTGTGGTTTACTATACTAAGCAACAGAATTTCAGCTATTATATTCATTCTTCTTAAATGTAATTTTGAAGTTCTGCTGTAAAAGTTTCATTACTGATGTTGCCTGATAAGACCCTGGAAAATCTGCCTGAAAAGTGGTTTCACTTCAATATTCAGGAGATTTCATACATTAAAAAGCAGTCATCTGAAGTAAGATATGTATGTAGTGTGGAGTGCTCCTCTGAGCTATCTGTATTTGTTCTGCTGCATTTATTTCTTCTTTAGAGCCTCGTGGCGCAGTGGTTAAACTGCTGTACTGCAGCCAAAACTGTGCTCACGACCTGGGGTTCAATCCCAGGTAGCCAGCTCAAGGTTGACTCAGCCTTCTATCCTTCCGAGGTCGGTAAAATGAGTACCCACCTCGCTGGGGGCGGGGCAATGTGTAGCCTGCATAATTAACTTGTAAACCGCCCAGAGATTGCTTGAAGCACTATGGGGCGGTATATAAGCAGCACGCTTTGCTTGGCTTTGCTTTAAATGCCTGGTGTGAGACCCTTTTCTTCTTCCTTGTCTGCAGCTTTAATTTCAGTTGTGTGGTAGGGCTTATTAAGTCTTTGATTTGACAGATTCCATAAAAGCACCTGAAGTATTTAACTGTTTTTCATTTTTCAAGGGATAAATAGTTCTCTATGTTGGCCAGAGAATTGTTGGAAGCTAGCCTCTATGTTGATGGCAAAGATGGAGCAATCCTAAAATGCCATGAGTACTATGAAATGGCAAAAGTAAAATAAAGTGGAAGAAGAGTACAGCTTTCAGTAATGTAAAATTCATACAATTTGTTTTCTCACTAGACCCATGCATTGACTGCTTTTATGTATTGAAATTTACATTTAAACATTGCAGGTGAGACACCAAATTAGTTCCTTTTTGGCTCACAAAAGGCACAGTATACCTGTTTTGCTTGGAATGTCACCCCACTGTGTGCCGAAATTTGAGGTTTGAATATTTTTTGGGAAATATATGTGTAGAGAACAAATATAAAACACACAAGTCTTATTTGAAACTAATGAAAGGAATGCAGCTATGTCAGCTAGCCCTCTTTTGGACATGAAACGTGCTGGTTTGCTCTCCTTCTGATGTTACATACTGTACAACACAAACATCTCCAGGGAGAAGATTTTGCACATGCAGCTTATATGCAATAAAGCTTCTTCTTTCCAGACATTGATGCTGTACATGTTGACATTGGAGGATGGGCCATCCTAGTTTACAGTGTCTTGTGGGTGAGGCTACTTAGCGCAACCCCACTCCCTTTGTCAGCTGAATGTGCAAGTCTTCATTCTGGTTTGAGATCCGAGTGTATGCTTTCAGTGTTATGAATAAATATCATTCAGATCTTTTGACAAGATATCTTGAAGGCAAATGCAGAATTTTTTGTTCACTGGCTTTCTTGTTGTAAATAAGGAAATAGGAAAAAAACTGGCGGAAATCCAAAATATAAGTGTTATTGAGTTACCTATCAATATGATGCATACCTTAGCAAACAACTGTATTGGTGAGCATTTAGATTTTACTTTAGCATTATGCAGGGTACCTTACCAATCTCTTTCCCTTAAGCCTTTTGAAGGCACAATCGTTTGAATAATTTTCCTTCTTACATGTGCATCTTTAACCTTAAGGAAACATTCCTCAGTTTGTGAGCAGCAGCTTGTAGAAATAGGTTATGACAGGATTAAGATTTCACAGGGATTAGACCAGGTTTGCCTTCAGGGAATGTGATTTGTTGGGGCTGGAACAGAGGCAACATAGGGCACAGAAGCACCCATACCAATGATCTACATGTACTTCATTAAATTTGAATACTTTGACCACATGGACCAGTATATTTGTGTGCAATCTTAGCAGAATGCCCACACACTTGCCTGTGTGTCAGGATGAGCCCTAGGTAACAGAACTCTTTCTCTCTTGAGCCTTCCTTGAAAATCTTTGTTAGTGCTATTCTTAATGTTACAGGGCAAAGACAAGTTTAGGAAGTTTGTTTTCCCCCCTTGTAATTAAGTCCTGAAATGATTCAAGCATTCTATAAGAAAGCAGTACATAAAACTTTGTAGTGTTCATTCTGGTGATAATGGAGTTTCTTTTAAGGAGTATTTCTGTATTGCACTTTTCCCTTCCTTTCCTTCCAATATGGTAGAATATTTGCTGCCATTTGGACTTCTCTTTTTGGAATGTATTATTTCCATGTACACAATAGCTCAATTCTTTTATTTATACTTCCTGAATTAAGCATATGGTGATTTTTTCTCTCTCTCTCTCTTATAAAAGGCTTACTGGTGTAACAACTGTGGCATTGTTAACTTTGTTACCATGTGATTGAAGGAACACAAGTTTTAGTATCCATTCACTACACTTTGGGTTATAAATAACAAACTTAATATTGTAATCCTGTTATTTAACCATAAGATTTGCTTGCCAAAACTGGAAAATAAAATGATAGGTTCACTCTAAGTTTAAGCAGACAGATATAATTGAAACTGTAATAATTGTTATTTAAAACCTATTTTATGGAGACCCAACTGACCACAAGTTTATTGCAGTACAAATCAAGGAGACAGAAGAGGTCTCTAGAAGATGTTATATCTTGTTCTTGTGTTTTATAGTCAATGCATCTTTCTCTTTATTTGTAGGTTGATTTTTACTAGCTTAAGAACTAATTGTTGCAACCTAGTCTACACTGGGCCCCTTTTCTAGGCCTTAGGGGAAGAAGGATTAAAATCGCCTTAGAATAAGTTTTCTTTATTAACAAATCCATCTTCTTGGAATAGATATTTTGGGCAGCTGCATTTTGACCAGCCCTGTTCTGTACCTTCTCTTAGTACTGTATATGAAAGCAGCTGCTACCACGTCTGTTCCAGTTTGTTTTCTACACTCCCAAAGTGGCTTACAAATTGTTGACACTATGTAGAGGCAGCTTTCAAGAAAATGATCACTCATTGAAATGCATCATGTAACTTCGGACCTTTGTGCATAATGTGGTCTTTATGAAGTTTATTGTTTTATGGAAGATTGACAGTGTTATAACCATCATGGGCTTCTTTTCCTTCCCATCACATACCTTGTGCCAGTAAATCAGAGCACTGTAGTACATGCCACCTTGTGCACTGTTGTTGGCTACTGAATAGTAAGTTGTGGTTTGGAAGGGTTAGACGACCTTATTATAATGTATCACTGAACAACAGAGACATCTGGAAGCTGTGATTACACTTATCATCTCAACCACACTCAACATACATTGGGTCCCCTTGACAATTGCTATCCAAACCAGTGCAGTTCAGAATGCATTAATCTGTGTAGAATGTATTCTCTTGCTTATTAATGTGAGAGGAAAATAATTTCACAAGTGTATCTCTCCTTACCTTGGTCTGGAAGAGTAGCACAAGCTTTCAGTTATCAACTGTATTTGAAACGCAGACCTTTATTCTCTTTCTCAATAGGACAATAAATGCAGACTTCTTTTGTCTCAATTTATTTTTTGCCACATAGTTGCTTGTTGATCAACCTCCAGCTGGAGGAGGAGGAGGAGAAGGAGGAGGAGGAGGAGAATTTAACCCTTTTGCTGCTGTTTTTAGTCAAATGAACCCCCACCTGTTCTTTTCATTGGGTGGGATAGCACTACAGCCTGGGAAGGCTTTGCTGCTGATCAGTTTGGGGTTGGGTTCAGTGGTGGGTTTATGTTTTATTTTTGTTTTGGGCAGACCATATCAGGGGTAGAGAATACATTCTGTCCCCTTCAAAATTGTCGTTACGTGCTGTCAAGTTGCTTTTGACTTACAGCGACCCTATGAATGAACAATCTCCAAAATGTCCTGCCCTCAACAGCCGTGCTCAGCTCCTTCAGACTCAAGCCTGTGGTTCATTTTAGGAAATCAGCCCATCTCCTATTTAGTCTTCGTCTTTTCCTGCTGCCTTCAACTTTTCTGAGCATTATTATCTTTTCCAGAGAATCCTGCCTTCCCATGATGTCTTCAAAGTAGAACAGCCTCAACTTCAACATTTTTGCTTCCAGTGAAAGTTCAGACTTGATTTGATCTAGGACCCACTTATTTGCTTTTCAGGCAGTCTAGGGTATCTGCAGAGTTTTCTTCCAGCACCATGTTTCAAATGAATAATTTTCCCCCCAGCCCAGCACCTTTCTTTACTGTCTAGTTTTCACACCCATTCATGGTGAGTGGAAATACAAGAATGTGGATGATCTTGGTCTTCGTTTCCAGTTCCACTTCCTTACATTTGATCTTTTCTAGTTCATTCATTCTGCCCTTCTGAAACTAAATCTTCCGATTTCTTGGCTGCAGTCCCCATTAGGTGATTGAACCAAGGTATAAAAAAAAATCTTAACTATTTCAGTTTAATCATTCTCAACGTTAAAGTTGTGTACAGTACTTCTTCTGCAGACATGTTTTCTGTCTTCATGCTCAGATGGATTCCTGCTGTGACACTTTCATCTTTCCCTAACACTTGTTTCAAGTCATTGTTGCTTTCTGCCAATAAGATGGTGTTATCTGCATATTTAAAATTTTTGATGTTTCTTCTGCCAATTTTCACTCCTCCTTCATCTGAATATAGTCTAGCTTTCCACAGGATATATTCTGAGAGCAGATTGAACAGATAAGGGGATAAAATTCACCGTTGTCTGACAACTTTCCCTATAAAGAATTACAGTGGTGCCTCGACTTACAAACGTTCCGACATATGACCATTTCAAGTTACAACCAGCTCTGGTTGCAAAATTTTGCTTTGATTTGCGGCCGGAGCTTTGACTTACAACCAAAAAAAGGTGGGGAATTCAAATTGCTAACTGTTGGTGGTGAAGAGGCTGCTTCTTTGTAGCTGCTTCGCCCCAGCAGTTAGAGAGGGTGCGATCGGAGGAGGCTTCGGACTGCCTGGTAAGGCAAGGTGCTGCTTTTTTCTTTTTACAAACTGTTCTGGGTGGGTTTTGCAGCGTGGTTTTGGACTGGGTGGTGGGATTATGTTTCTATGCTGTGATGGGTCTTGCAGGATTTGTTTGTATTTTAGTTTTTTTTCCCCATTTCCAATGGGTCTTGCGGGGTTTGTTTGCTTTTTGGGTCCCCCCCCCATTTCCGATGGGTCTTGCGGGGTTTGTTTGCTTTTTGCTTTGCTTTTTTTCTTTTTTGCATTTCTGAAGGGTCTTACATGGTTTGTTTGCTTTCTGCTTTGCTTTTCCCCCATTTCCAATGGGTCTTGCATGGTTTGTTTGCATTCTGCTCTGCTTTTTCCCCATTTCTGATGGGTCTTGCATGGTTTGTTTGCTTTCTGCTTAGCTTTTTTTCCATTTCCGATGGGTCTTGCATGGTTTGTTTGCTTTCTGCTTTGCTTTTTTGCATTTCTGAATGGTCTTGCACTGTTTGCTTTCTGCTTTGCTTTTTTTGCATTTCCAATGGGTTTTGCGGGGTTTGTTTGCTTCCCGCTTTGCTTTTTTTTGCATTTATAAAGGGTCTTGCACAGTTTGTTTGCTTTTTGTTTTTTTTTCCCTTCGGCCGGAACAGATTAATCGCATTTCTGATGGGTCTTGCACGGTTTGTTTGCGTTTTACTTTGCTTTTTTTGCATTTCCGAATGGTCATGCACGGTTTGTTTGCTTTTCTTTCTCCCCCCCGTCCTTTGGCCGGAACAGATTAATCATGTTTCCGACGGGTCTTGCAGCTGTTGGGTTTTTTTGGTTATTTTTTTCTTCTGCTGGAACGGATTAACTGCATTTCAGTTCATTTGAATGAGAAATGGTCCTTTGACTTACAACCATTTCGAGCTATTAACGGAGTTCCGAAACCAATTAAGTTCGTAAGTCGAGGCACCACTGTATTCTTTCTCTCCATATTTTGGCCTAACAGTAGTTTCTTGTCCAAAACACAAGTTATGCATCAAGACAATCAAGTGCTGAAGCATACCCTTTCATTGTTTCTCATGATCCCTCAAAAGTGGAAGAAGTATTTTTCTATGTAGTGGAGGGAGAAGGATCTTGTCCTTCATCTCAGTGTCATGTGGCAGGCCTAAGTAAAGTTTATTCTTTTAGTCAAAAACGTAGACATCATTGTTGCAATATTGAGACTTTGTGGTGATTTGGGGTACCCATGTTTAATGTTATTTGATCCAGCTGTTGTTGCCATTTTTAAATTCCTTCGGGCCTGGAGCCCACACTTGGTGTTTTTGAGCACATAATAGGGTCCCAGTGCCTTAGCAGAACTGACTACTGTTGCATGCTCACCCCTCTTCCCTTGCTTCTAGTACATTAATTGATACTGGATAGGTTAGAACTGTGGTTTTAATTTTCCGAAAATCCCCTTTGGGAGTGCTCTAAAACATTTTAGGATACTTAAATAGTAAGTGTCACTTTTCATTAAATTGCTCTTGCCTCTTCCCAGTATAAAATAAGGACATAGAAGGGGGGGGGGACAGTCAATATAGGAGGCCCACTAGAGGATGCTATGACAGTAGCCCTATAAAATCTGGATTTCTCATTTCCTTTAGCCTTTGTGTTAAAGCAGTTTAAGAGTGCAACAGAATTCTCTTCTGGTATCTGAAAATTGTATGATGTCATGTGCCAACGCAAACATGTTCCATCTCCAGAGGTTTTATTGTTCGATAGTGCTGTTTTCCATGTATTGTTTCCTTGTCCTTTTTTACCAAGGGGAGCCATCATTCTTTCTGAATTGCATGAGTTCCTCAGATGAATGTACTGGCTCATAAAACAAATTGGAGCTTAATGGGGTTTCTGTCTGTATATGATGAAAAGCTGTAGTTTACAGAACCGTGATATATACGTAATTGGGAGGTAGTCTCAAAAATAATCCTGTCCCGAGCAGCAGCAGTGATTTAATATTAAGTTATCTTTAACCTTACCAAGACAGATGACTGTACAGTATTTCTATCTCTTCTTAAAAGTGGTTTTTAAACTTTTTAATGATAATATCCATGATTGCCTAGCCTCTTTTACAACTAAGAACTTTTCCCTTATTTTTAAACTTGACTGACCTTGCTGCAAGTTAAGCCCGTTTCTCTGAACAACTGGGACACGTATTTACAGCACCCTGTGGTCTCATTGTTTGGGTTTCAACTCACTGGCCCCAGCCATTACATATAGTGTACCTGTAATAGTACTAACAATATCATTCATAATATGTTTATGATTAGAAGTCAGTCAAAGTGAAACATGCTTTTCCAAGAGCTTCCTTGTTAGGATAAAAATGGAATAGCTGTGTTAGCAATCCGGTATTGCTAGAATGTTGTTGCCTTGGGTGAGAATTCGCATCCCCCTTTGTAATTTCCATGGGTTATATCTCTCCAAACATACTCCCACTGTATTTTCGAAATGGAAATGGAAAAAATATGTTTCTCTTTAATATGCAGTGATTAACAAGTTCTGGAGGGTCTTTCTTTGGTATGATGTTATTCCTAATCATTTAATGTAAAGATAAAGGCATAGGATGGTGTAAAAAACCTTCAAAAATGGATCAGGTGGAGAAATCCTGCTGCATTGTTGCAGGAATGGGTATAGAATGCATACTTGTATTTTAGCAGATGAGGGGGAAACTGATCTACTAGAAACTCTGGAAGACTGCTGCCAGTCAGCAGAGCAAAGCTTACATCTGACTTTGTAAAAAGCAATTTTATATGAAAAGGAAAGACAGATTTTTGTCTCACGAAATGCAAGCAGTGGGAACTTTTGTTGATGAACCTGGAGTTTGTGAGTAGATCCCAGATGAAGTGGGCCTTGAACCATTGATTTGGACCTTTGAATTTTCACAGACCCTGAGCCACTGAATGTGCAGAACAAAGAAGAAATAAACCAATGAAAGAATGATAACATGAAGGCAAAAAGCCTAAATAAAAGCCAATATTTTAAAGTGTTTTGTATCTTCAGTAGATGTGTGGGTTTTCTGAATTGAGTCTTGCAGATAAACTCCACAGTGAAAGAAACAGAACAACAAAATGCTAATTATGTTCTTATGTTCACAGTGTTATTTTTTTTTCTATTGTAGTAGAGTGTTTGCAGATAAGGCTTGCACTGCTTTGTGTTTGGGGTGCCCAGGCAATAGTCTCTTCAACTTTCAACTCTCCCTAGTTCTCTCTCCCCTTGTTTCTTTCATGTTTTTCCTTACCAGAGAAAATCAACTAAAGAAAGAGAAGATAGCAGTGTACTGTACAGTACCAACTGAGCATAGGAGCTTTCTGCCTGGAAGCACACTTAGTCTAAGACCCATTGTGAGTTTCTTAATTACTTGGCATGTGAGAAGTTGGTTTTTACTCTTGAAAATAATGTTAAACATTTACTTTGAAGTATATGAGCACCGGTGGAATACATTGCGTTCTTTAAAAATAAATAATCTTTGATGTATAACTTGTTGTGCAATATTTTTTGTACTAAAGTAGGGAAGACAAGGCTTTGCAAATATTCAGGACTTCAAGGAAGTTTTTGAAGTTAGAACTATACAATATATGCGTACTTCCTTGAGCATGACTTCCACCTCTACTTCTACACAATGCAGCCACTGTTGAAGACCAGTGTGGATTCTTAAGCTATTTTCTTTGTGTGTTTTTCCACCTCTTACTCCTTTTGGTAAATTACGAATATTCCAAGATAAACTCAATGGTTTGTGAGAGTGTTTGATTTTCAATAAAAAAGAATACGGGCGGGGGTTAATAAACATGTCTCCCCACCTTCCACTTATTGCTGACTCGTGAATCCTTCTTTTGGAGCTGAAAACTAGGATCCTGGGATTAAGCTTTACAGTAAGCAAAGGCTTCCTGGTTGGTTTTACTAACACATGTAAAGAGACGAGTGGAATAAAGTGAAGAGGCTGCAGTTTATTTGTTCACAGTAAACTAGGATAAACCAAGCAACCAGGCCTATCATTATGTGCAGATGAAGCTGTTGTACACAGGTAACAACAGGTATGGAGGTGGTATTACAGAGCCATCCTCCCCCTCTGCATGTGTCTATTTTTTTTCCTGCCTTACTGTGGTTTCTGGTCAAACAGGTATTACAAGTGACTGCTGCTCTTCAAATTGTACTAGTAAAAACCTAAAGCTGCTGTTGCCATTGTAATAGATATATACTACAGTTGTTAAAGTCACCTATTAACTAGTGCTTATTGCATCACATAAATAGACTTCAGGCTTGAGGATGGTGATTTTGAGGGAAAAATTAAAAGTCAGAAAATGATGATGAATACTAAGTTCGTATCTCCTTGTCCACATGAGCACCTATGCAGCCTTTTAAAATTGTGTGAAACTCTTTCTGATAATAGTGGCCTGCCTTTTTCAGGAACAATTTCTTTGAATATTGTTGCCTTCCTCAGGAATAAAATACGCTTGATCATAAACTTCTTAGCCAATCTTACTTCTTTACTTGCTTCTGTGGAACTTGAAGCAGCTGTAAGATGGAATACCCAAAGAAAAGTGAACAGGCTTTTTACAAATACCTCCATACCTTCCTCTCCAATTAATACATAATATTCTAGTGCTACTGTTACTATATTAAGGGACAAGAAATAATGGGTATAATGAGGGGGTACGACAACAAGGGGATAATAAGGAGCAGTAAGGTAGCTCATTTTGCTACAGAAATTGTGTGTGCAGCCTAATAGATTCTGTACCAAGAAGGAATAATTATATACCTAGAATAATTCCTATCAAACTGTTATTTAGAATCAAAGTCTATAATAAGTTACCACAGCTGCTTACAAACTAATTTGATTGATTTTAGCTGGAATGTATTTCCCCCCCCCCCCCCCGTGGCAGTGAAACTTAACAGTAGTGACAAATGCCAGTGTAAATTCAGCACAAGTCTCCTGTAAATAACCAGACCTTACAAAACGTAGGCCTTGGTATAAATAGCCTTCAAATACAAGCTATTCAACACTGGAGAAACTTGAAGCCATCACTTCACAGGTTTCCATGGTTATGTGCTAATCAGTGACCCAGTTACACTTAAGTCCTCAGATTTAAGCTTATTTAGTTCCATGCAAGCCAATGGACAAATATTTTCTAAAATCAAAGTACAGTACCTTGACTTTACATAGCCGTGGAATGTGTTGCCTGCAGTAATTTCTATTTAAATACATCTTCATGAAGGAAGCCCTAGAGTTTCCAAACATTGCAGTGGTTAGAGAGAGCAGAAATGGAGAATGACAGTGGCAAATAACCTCTCTGCAGTTTTTGCCCTGTAATAGCTTTATCTGTGCTGGTCCAAAAGTATGACCCATGGATACTTCTGCCCTAGCCTTTTCACTCAGAAGAAACCAGCTATTCGGCATCAATGTGATAACTACAGAGCTGGCAAATTGTTAACCCATTCCCTCTCTTCTCTCAACACAGTGGAGGTGTTTGAAGGGGCAGGAAATTGTAGCTTTTCCTCTATGACTCCGTTAGCTCAGTTGCTGTGGGGATTAATTGTGTTGCTGCATGACGAATTGGATAGACATGATGTTTGGTGCAACAGATAGCTTTTGGAGGGGGGGTCTCTTATTGTGGAGTTAAAGAAAGACTGAACAGTTACCTATCAAAGATACCGTTGCTGCGTCTTACATTGTGCATTCTGCAATGAACGGGACATTTGACTAGATGATTTCTAGTATCCTTTCCAACTTGTTTTCTAAAACAGATCCTTTGCAAAGGAACAAGTGCAGATATATACTAGTTCAGCGGTATGGCATAATGTGCAGTTCTGTCAACTGCTCGTGGTGAACATCAGTCAGTCTGTCTAACTAACTAACTGACCAGCTAGCTATCCATGCGAACAGTCTGTAGCATTTCAGCCTGTCCTGCATGGTTGACAGCTGAAGCTGCTCTCTGTGTGTGAAGGAAGCTTAGTCTTTAATGCTCTGCTGCCGTAAGGGTTGAGCAGACTTAGGGCTGGTGGGGTCTGCTGTTTTGTTGTTTTTGTTTTTTCATTTATTAAAATCCTGAAGTTCACCAACAGAGCCAGAGAAAGATTAGTAAGGTGGGGGTTGAAAACCTATTACACTCCATGACCCAAATACGGCTCTACATCTCAGTCACTACAGATCAGGGATTCTAATTTGGAACTCTTGAAGTGTCCAATAAAGCTGCACTATGACCTGGTCAGAGGCAAGCATGTTACTTGTGAATAAATGAGCTTGTTCAGTGCAGGTCAAGACTGAACAGGAACTTAAGAGTTTCTTTTCACTTCAGTTTTATTTATTACTGGTAAACTAACAGGAATTGGGAATGCTTGCTGATCTATCAGAAATCACCCAAATGCCTCCCAGATGCATTTGTATTTATATATCTGATCCCTGCCTTACACGAATCCTTCTACTTTTTCTTGTTTAAGTGCATGTCTGTCATTCGTTCCTTGTGGAAGTGTAAAACATAGTCTTGTAGATACTGCTGTTTTTCATGTGACCTTTTCAACTTTTTTGTATTGGACCAACATGTGACACTGTGGAGTGTACAAATGTATATGAGCAGCGTATCTGCTCTTTGGAGGTGTACGCCACCGATTGAAATGGCAGGGATTTATTACAACTCAACTGCATATGAAATGTAAACAATTAATTAAAACAATCCACTAAATGTTCTTTACCCGAGTTTGAAATGTTTCAAACTAAGTTGCCTTGTAAGTAGAAAGGAAGCATAGTGATTTGTATACTTTCCTGCCTAGCTAAAGCCTCAAGTGATTTGCTCCCAGCCTGTCTGAGAGAGAAAAGATACCTGTGCTGTGGCAATAAAAACCAAGCTTGTTTATTTCGTGGTAGGTTCTGTTGAGTGTTATAGTAGTTATAGTGATTATGATAAAAACTACACAGCTTTATTTACCATATTAGTGACAATGTATGGTTTTGCACATGCTAAAATAGTCTGATTATACCAGTGGTTTGAAGTGAAGTTACTCATTTGTCCCTGTTGGACTGTTAATGTATGCCCCATCTGAGTGAAGCCAAGGTGGCACCACACAATGGCTTGCTGCCATGTTGTACTCCCTAGAGCCTCCTGAACATACATACATACATACATACATACATACACACACACACACACACACACACACACACACACACATACATACACACACACACACACACGTATGTATGTATGTATGTATGTATGTATGTATGTATGTATGTATGTATGTATGTATGTATGTATGTATGTATGTATGTATGTATGTATGTATGTATGTATGTATGTATGTATGTATTTGGTTTATACATATCCATCTAGCAATCATTACACTGGATGGTGTACAACAAGGGATATAAAGAAGCATAAAATAAAATAACTATAAAACTGTCAGCTATCACAAACAAACAAGACTAGTATCAGTTTTGGGACATCCAATACAGAATTCCACTCCCCCTTCCTCCACTTTTTTGCTTATTTGGGGAGAACCTCTTCAAAATCCTCTCTTAAACAGCTCTGTTTTTAATAGCTTTTTTGAAGGCACGAAGGAGAGGAACTTGACATAGCTCCTATGGTAAGACATTCCATAAGGAAGGCTCCATTGCAGAGAAAGCCTGGTAGGGGATGTACTGGGTCATGGGGGGAGTGATACACCAGTGTTATCCCTGTCCTGTTCCTTTTGGCCCACAGACGGGTAGAGGGCCTCTAGGCCCAGACTTGATAGGGCAGGAATCCTAAAGATCTTATAGGTAGATGATGGCCACACACCCCTGTCCTTTTCCTCTGATCAGCCCTGGAATACCCAGGAGGGCAAAGCAAGGAGAGAGAACAACCCCTTGCTTTGCACCCATCCAGGTCTTGGTGATGCAAGTCAGGTTGGCTTTTTCCATCCAGAATCAAATCATGGATTAATTGGGTCTTATTTTGTGCCAACTTTGCATTAAACAACAAAAAGGTCAGATCGGGGGAAAGGCTGAGCTGGTTTCCTTGCACTTGTCTGACAATAGGACAGCTAGAGCAAGGGACAAATATCAGACATCTGGGTATACCTCTTTTACAATGACCAGCTACCCGGCACCTATCATATCTGCCTCTGCCTCTGCCTGTCAGTGTTGGGATGATCTTATTCATAGAGCGCTCCATATTATCTCACATTCCTACTCCTCAGATGTTAATATAGGAAAATAATTCCTTCAAAGGGGAAGGAGGAAAGGAGAGAGAAGGGAACAAACAAACAAACAAAAATAAAAAATAAGTAAAAACAGGTAAAATAAAAAAAACAAATTCATCATCATCACTATCATCCCCATCATCCCTTTACTTTCCAGCTCTTGTCCTAGAGGCAAAGACAGGCACAAATGGCAAGTATGTACGCAAAGTGATATTATTTTATTATTAAAACATATTGGCCTGAATCCAGTTGGTAGCTTTAACTAGAGTAGGTCCATTAAGTCATTTGGAGTTACTTATCTCTTGACTCAACATTAGCAATTGATTTAACATGTGTACTCTAGTCAGGACTAGCAACTGGATCCAAGCCAATCATCTTCTGTCTTTCTAATTTCTTTCAAAGTTCTCTCTAGATCTTTTATTTCCTGGGAGGGACATGCTTACTCTCTCTCTTTCCCCTTCTGCCTCCCAAATGTCTCTGCCTCCTAGATGTCTTCACTCGCCTCTTCTTTCTTCCTACCCCACCACACAGACAAATACTGTACACATGTATAGACACTCCAGTTCTGAATGCCACTGCCCAGTGCCATTGTATTTTTTTGAGATCAAAGACATGGCCAATGCTGGGGACTCCTTGGGCCCTTCCAGGCTTAGCTCCTTCAGATCGCCTGGAACATAATCTGTCCAGAAGGGATTGCTTTTGGTATACACCTCAGAATTGGGCTTTTCATCTTCTCACTCAGAGGCATCTTCCCAGTCCTCGGTCTCACTTTCCTCCTCGTCTTGTCTGCTAACTGCCCCCAGCATTTCCTCCGGCTTCCATATCTTCCCTTCCTGGTGGGAATTTTCCTTGGTGATCTCTTTCCCACCTTTCTCCTCTTCCTGCTCTTCTGGGTTCCTCCAGCCTCCTGCCCCCACTAGGAGCATTCAATCCAGAATAAAGGCCAGGGGAAGGGATCCAGTCTGTGTCTACCATGTAGTTCTGGGAGGCGCCCTGGGATGGCCAGTGGGATGTTGAGGCAAACCATCCCTGAACACACCTATTCACCCACTGAAACAAATTCGTTAAGTGTTATGGATGGGTGAATATTTTACACTGCACCTTATCTTACTTTTAGACATTTTCTGTTACAGTATACTGTTAATGTCCTTAAACTTTAAAAGACAATGTCACAGACAAATCATTATTCTTTTACCATTCACGTTTGATGAAGATAAAATTCTTGAAGATGTTCTTTTGTATATGCAGTGAGGGCAGCTTAATGGATCTTTCATCAGTTTTTTGGGTTCAGTATTTGCTGACAGCACTGAAGTGAGAAGAGGATGTAAGTAATGCTTCCTCATTGACGTGCCAATGAAACTGGGTTTTGGTACACTGAGTTTTAAGTTATTATTAGAAACTCATAATGCTTAGGTTTATTTATGGTTTCTTGGATGTTCTTTTAATGGGCTTAAGTAATGGTACATAAAGCAGTGGATGCACTTCACTAAACTGGACACTTTTAAAATTGACTTCTTTAGAAGACAGCGATCTCAGTGTCGCTTTCTAAAGGAAGTCTAGTGTAGGTTGATGACTAGATAGGGTAAAATTTGGTTCCCTCTGTGTGTATGTTGGTAGAGATAAATATAGTTGTTTGTAACAGTATGTGTTTTGTAAATATGTATTTGATATCAAGTAGTGCTGTAGAGCTCATGGACCTGCTGTTGTCTCATCTATGTAGTTTCCCATAGCGAGGAGTGAAGTTATCTTGCAAATAATAACTTTAATAAAAGGTAAAGGTTCCCCTCGACATTTAGTCCAGTCATGTCTGACTCTAGGGTGCGGTGCTCATCCCCGTGTCCAAGCTGTAGAGCCAGTGTTTGTCCGAGAACAGTTTCCGTGGTCACGTGGCCAGCGTGACTAGACACGGAACGCCGTTACCTTCCCACCATGGTGGTACCAGAAGTGGGCCTAGATAACCAGCTTCTCCAAAAATGTTTAAGTTAGCTCAGCTGCTTTTGAACTTAATTATGGATCATACTTCATTCCTTGTGAGGTCTGATAGGATCTGTATCCCTTCCACCTACTACCCACCTCAAATGTCTGTTCTGATTTGTCTATAGCAGAAACCCACAAAGCAAGGTAGTCTGGTAGCCGCAGTACCACAGACAGCTCCAAGTGAACGCCATGAGTATTGAAAGCTGGTTGACCAAGTCCTCATCAGTTCTGACTGTCTAGTCTGTCTCTCTTAAGGTCCATTTTCCTTGCCTAAAGAGTGAGGATTTGAAAGTATCTCGGTCCCAAATTTGTCCTGTTTCTCTAAATCCCACCTTCCTCTGCTGCTTGTTTTGTGATAGGTTGCAGGACTGGGGTTTATTTGTCATGCATGGGAGTTTGTACACATTTTGGTATGTACGTCTCCTAAAATACACATCTTTTAACCGTTTTTTAAATAGAGGCATTTTTACACATTTTGACCATAGATTAAAACCTGAGAGGAATTTTCAAGGGTGCACATCCCTTTTTCTGCATGAATGGAAAAGCAAAAGCAAAAGCAAAAAAGAAATATGTGATAGTTGTAATTGCCTCCCATTAAGAGGTTCTCTTAGCTTTTATAACCACAGTTGAAATACATTTATTCTCAAATGTGGCCAATGAGAATATATTTTACCATCCTTTCTGAAGAATATGAATCTAAAAGACTAGACCATTTCTAAAAGGATGATTTAGTTTCCCCCATAAAATGGAAAGTGCTTCTTTTTGTTTATGTGGCCACTTGTTTGGTGTGTTCCTTCATTCTTGTGAAGGGATGATTGAGGAAGAGGTGCTTTACTTTTGAGGCAGACCCCTCAAACGAGAACATCCACAAAGGTCCTGCCTCAGGTTCTTCAGGTTCACGATCACTTGTTTCAGATTCATTGTAAGGAATCCACTTCCTTAGACAGTTCATACTCTACTGCCTCATTCTCTTTGAGGATGATGTGGAGGATGTTACATAGGCAGTTTGAATCCTTTTGAATATAACTGAGGCAGGCAGAATTTGCTAGAAGCAGACCATGCTCACCTTGATTCCACTTACGTTCCTGTAAGCACCAGCTTCCTCCTCCTCCTTGAATCAAACTAAAAATAATATTGACCTGGAGAAGCAAAGGAGACAGAGGGTCTATAAATCACAATATTCTGTGGGAGAAATTGATGCAGCACATTTTAAAGTGTGCAATTGGATACTAAACTTGCAACTGAAAATAATTGTGCATGTGGAAACCCTTGTGCCATCTGATTAGAGACATCTTATTTCTTCTGAGTGGGTCTCTATCAGTTTCCAGCGGCAGACTTTTTTACTGCACATTTGACATCCAGCTTCGTGCTAGAAAAACACATGTGATTCGCTGTCTCTTTGTACTGAGGGCAAAGCATTTTATAGAATGAATGCTTATTCTCTCCCAGAAAGAAAGCACAGGATATCAGCAGTGGTTTGCTAGGTAATGCTGTTGTTTTAAGATCTAAGTCCTAAATATCCAGTGGTCAAATTTCTCATAGTTACACCTGCTAGTATTAACACGATTGGTGCAAATATCATTGGCAGATTGCACCAAATTACAAAGTTAGTGTAGCCATTTGCTGTTGTGCATCAAGATGCCCAACTTGGTAGACAAGAGCAAATACTTACACTAACTGCTTAACTTGTGATTATTTGCCAACAAGATTTACACCAATGGTGTCCTGCTGGCATAAAAACTCATGAGGATTTTCGCCATTAACTCTTGTCTGTACCATGTCAGTGCTTCAAACAAGGTGACTATAGATTATACAAAACATTATGTTGAAATGTGTTATTTCAGTTAAGAAGCAAAAAGCAGTCATTGCAAGGGTGCTGTCAAAGTTGAGACAGTGGTACTTGAAGTATTTCCATAGCAGTTGTTGTTGTGGGTTTTTCGGGCTAGTTGGCCGTGTTCTGAAGGTATTTGCCAGTCTCCGTGGCCGGCATCTTCAGAGGACAGGAACCAGAGGACAGCAAGAGGTTGCTGTCCTCTGAAGATGCCGGCCACAGAGACTGGCAAAACGTCAGGAAGAACAACCTTCAGAACACGGCCAAAGAGCCCGAAAAACCCACAACAACTATTAGATCCCGGCCGTGAAAGCCTTCGTGAATACATATTTCCATAGCCTCAAACAAAGCCATTTGCTCTCTCTAATTGGAGTCCGAAGGGAGCTAGAATCTAACTCCATTTCACTCATTATATACATTTTGATATATAGTACAGGTAGACAATGGGAATCATACAAAGTGAATTTGTACTTCTTTCTGTATATATGGTACTTCCTTTTTTGTAGAGGATTACCTACTGTTTATCATGTTGCCAGTGCTCCACACATAATGTATGTGTCAGATAATTAAACCTTAGTAAACCAGCCAGACAAGTCCACTTCCTATAGGATTCATGCTAGAGATTTCTGAATTAACAGTCCAGTGCAAGCAACCCTGCTTTATCATTTTAATTATATTTTGTAAGCTGTCTCTTTACCTTGAAAGGCCTCATGTAAGTATTTCAAACAAACCAACAAGCAAGTGTGGTGAGTTCTCCACATGGCCATGGCTTCTTGATCATTTGCTTTTTCTCAGAGCAGTACTACAACTAAGTGCCACATACCTTCAAAATTTGGAGAAACTGCAAATCTCTCTCAACTCCTGTGTGTGAGAAGAGGAGAAAAATCCATTTGCACATGTGCAAGCCGAGGAAACTTTCTAAAAAGGGGGGGCTCTTTGGATTGCAGCCTCTGTGTTTAAGAAAACATATTAACTCCTCAGAAAGATGGATTATGCATTTCTTTTTTCATCTTTTCTAAAGTTATATGAGGACAAAATATAAAACCTGTCCTTACGAGTAAAAGATTTGAGTTGCGTGGGTTTGCCTTTCTTGCTTTAGGGGAAGGACTTACTGAAGGCAATTAGAGGTAGGATTTTGACAGCTCACTCATATGTGTCATCTAAGTATTCTTCAAGAGAAGACAGGCAGAGACTTAGGGGACAGATTTTTGACGGCTCCATGAGAATGAAGGATCAAATGATTCTGAGAGACAGGGGTAGCTGGTTCAATGTATGACTCATATCTATTCAGAATTACAGGCTGAACTATAACAACACATTATTTCTCTCAACAGTGTGCAGGAGAAGAGAATTGGGTGGACAATCGGACTATTTATATTGGGCACCGTGAGCCACCCCCAGGCGCTGAAGCATATATTCCACAGAGGTATCCGGATAACAGAATAGTCTCCTCAAAGGTAATATATGGCATTTTTTTTTCCTCCTAGCCTTGTTGACTAATTTGCCTAATACTTTTCATTTCATTCTGACCACTTCCTGTTTTTAACAACAGCCTTTTTGTTTCTTGAGCCATATAGTTTGCTAGCAGAAATTGAGGAAGGTATTACGATTAAAAAAACGACGACTTTGCTTTCCACCATCAGTGTTTTTCAGTAGTCAAATTATTGTTGGCCTGTTACAAGCATAAAATGTTACACTCGTGTCATTCTTATCTGTTGTTATGATGCAGTATAATAACGGGTTTTTACAAAAATAAATATTTAGTGTGTGAATTAAATGGAGTCCTGCAGTAGAGTAACTGCTAAGGGGTCAAAAGAACAAGCCAAGTGAACAAGTAAGTGGCACATGGCACTGTCTGAGCTTGTTCCTTTCTGTCACAATAGCACTCTTCACATAGGGACAAGGTGAGGGCCAATCCTAGGATAAATAGCCACTTGAGTGTGGAGTGCTTTTGCTCCCCACAGTAAACTGCACAGAGCCATCCATCATGTTTTGTTGGTTCTGGGCAGAAGTAATGGTGGGTGCCCAGCGGTTGCCCCTTATAGGTATCTTAAGCATGTGTGTACAAAATTATGTTCCACTGACATTTACTTAGCACAGTTCACATTGGACAGGAAGTTGAAAAGAAAGGTCATTCCTGTAGTTAGACCTCAGACACGAACATCTGCTTTTTATCACTGTAGCTATACACAGTGTATAAAGGAAAGGGGGGGGGAGCTCCTGAGATGTGCTTGGTGCTCCCCTCAAGTCAGCTTGTTGCCAGCCTCAGCTCTGCACCCTAGGCAACTGCCCAGTTCCTCTATGTTAAGATCAGCCCTGGCTAAGGTTCTGTTTGGTCAGCCTGATCTGTGTACTTGACACAGATACTGCTTGAACTCTTATTAACTCTGCCCTAGTGTAATCATGCAGCATAGGTCGTAGGATCTGCAGAGTGCTGGGTTGATGGTATTAAATGAGACTGTAAGCAGAAGTGCAGTTTCTGAATGTTGTTTTCTGCAAAGAAAACTTAAAATGTCAAGAAGAAAGGTTCTTGGTCAGCTGTTTTAATGCTATTTATTGGTTGTTTCCAAATAGTTTTGTACAGAAGAACATTTATGTAGTAAATTCATGCCCTCACATCCATTATGAAATGGTACAGTCAGTTCTCCAACCATTAGATTCTGCCATGTCATCCCAGTCTTCCTCTGCTGTTTATGAAGATCAGACTACTGGTCTTCTGTGTTCTTCCAGAAAAAAAAACAACAACACAAAACTCTATAGCTTCTCGTGACCATGTGTGGAACCACATGTACGAAGAATTTTGGTCCTTTAAAAATGAGGATTGATGAAGTAATATTGACCAGAATCCTATTGATGATTTCTGCTTGCATGAGTGAACATACATTGCTGCTCATTAATTAGGTGCTGGTTGTGTTCCTGGGCCTCCACACATCACATGATCAGGCACACTGAGGAACCCAACCACACCCTTATTAACAGGTGGCAATGGCTGCCAAAACATATGTGATTTGCCTTGTGTAAGTATAAATCATCAGTAGAATTCTGGTCACTGAGTTCTGACTGAAAGTTAAGTCTGAATCAGCAGTGTTTTCAGAGGAAATTGGAAGAATTTAATTTGTTGGTTGTGTTATTTTATTTTATTTAAAATATTTTTGCCCCTCATTTCTTCTTAAAAGGGGCCAAAGACGGTTGTGTCCTCATGGCTGTTACATACAAAAATTGTCCCTTTTATTGAGTTGATGCTGAGCCATGTACACAATGGTGTCTCTACATAATTAAGCTTAATTTCTGTCTAACATTCTCCTTTCTGACATGAAGTAGTATATTACTGCCTCCTCCTGTCTTCTCTAGAACCTGGATTTTTAATAATATATCTTTGCATCAGTGATTGAGATTTGACATATTTTCATTATGAAAATGCCATTTCTCTTCTCCTTAACACATCTTAAACTATGTTTTTCAACAAATTGAATATTTTAAATTATTTTCAAATCTACTTAAGGAAATTCTAGATTTTTAGCATTTTAAAAAAAGGTTTTAATGCCTGGAAAACACCACTGTACAAAGTTCATTCGTGCATGTTAAAAGGCTCAAAAACCTTCTTGGGATATTTGCACAGATGTGTAACTTACTTTTTTCATCAAAAGCAGAGAGACTTGTTGAACTAGAATGTGTTTTTCATTCTGTTTATCATCTGACAGGAAAATAATGTCTGTAATGCCTAATGGATTGAAGCAACAACTTCATCTGTCTTGTTCTTCAACTTATTCTGCTGTTTGCCTGACAGAGATGGAAAACTTGTGGCTTCAGCTGTTTCTGAAATACAGCTCACATTTTGCCTGACCATTGACAGTACCGGCTAAAACCTATATAAGCTGAATTTTGACAACATCTGAAGGGCCACAAATTCATTAGCCTATCCCTAGCATATTAATTTAGATTCCGCCCCGCAAGACATAAATAAATACCTGCGCCCATGAGGTTAGGTAAATAGCATAGGATTGGCCCATTAATGCTTACTGAGATAGTTAAGCTCATTGCAACACTAGTATCTTTTGTACTATATTCTGCAGTTAATTCATCATTCTTCTCTGTAGTAAATGAGTACCCAGCTTACGGAGAGGTGGGGCAAAGTGTTCCTTGCATAATTATGTTGTAAACTGCCCAGAGAGTGCTAAAGGTCCAGCTTTTAATTCTAAACAAAACAACAGAAACAACAACAGGAGTGTTAACTATACTTAAAAGCCCTATGGGTTTTCATCTGAAAAGCAAATGATACCAGCATTTCACTTTGACAGCACATTTCTGGGCATGTATCATAACACCATGTCAGAGGAACTGTCTAATTATGTTACTGACTTAGCATTTAGTGGAAATGTCACTTGCAGGTCATATTAGATCTCATTTGGTTAGAGGCATGTTAGCAATGCTTGCCAGCATTAAATGAAATATTAGTAATAGCTTTTTGGAATGTTGTGTGTCCATTAATGCGATATTGACACGTCAGTGCATTTTCAATCCAGTACTTAAACTACTGCTGAAGTATGCTTTGTTGCTACTGAATGTAGAAAAAGGCAAAAATTAGAGGTGTAAAAGGATGCGGCATGCTACTTGTTCCTTAAGACTTGTCCAAAGGATGCTTCTCTGTTCTAGCTCTGGGCCTGCTGATAAGTCCCCAGATCTCTTTGAATCATCAGTGGATTTTCCCACTCTTTTCCACAGGTTTGGCCCTGCCATTAGGAAGAGGGAGGCAGCAGATTTTAGGTATCATGAAAGGGCAGCAAAATTGCTGAGTTATGTAATTTGTACTTTTTACAGCGACATGTGGAGAGGTGCTCCTGCCTCCTGTGCTCAAATAACCTGGCTGGCTTCAGATGCTGTGCATCTTAACTTGAATGGCAGAGGTGGGGGACATTTACTACTCTAGATAGTAAATTGGCTTAAGCTAGACCTACCTCATCAAGCGAATGGCTGGAGTTCCCTTGACATATGATAGTTTTACTTCCCCTCCACCCAGCCAAGGATCATCTGTCTGTGTGTAGGCATCAGATATTGTTAAAGTCCATAGTGGACCTTCTGCCATTGGAATGAGTGATTCAGGTTTGCTTCTGTTTCTCCCTTAATTATCCAAACTTGCTCCACAAATTATTTCCATTTCCAATCCCAAGTTCCTATAATAATGGTCACATCCAAATTTAGGAAGGTGAGTATTCCTTCTGAAAAGCTGTTATTTGATATATCAAGTTGCTTAATAATAAGTTGGTATACTGACATTTCTTATGATCATAATTGAAATAGTTTGTAGACCTAAAACTAAAATAAAATACAACTGACTGATTTAAGATCTTGGGATTCTATACATACATACATACATACATACATACATACATACATACATACATACATACATACATACATACATACATACATACATACATACATACATACATACATACATACATACATACATACATACATACATACATACATACATACATACATACATACATACATACATACATACATACATACATACACTGTATAGCTAATCGTGCCAAAGGGCCCATCTGGATCAAATTGTGGAACTGAGTAACTTTGTCTGGACTGGTTTCTAGATGTAATTGCTTTTCCTTTTTATCATCGGTAGTGAAGTATGCCATATGAAATATTGTAAATACAGCATACAAAGCATTTTTCTTTCTTTCTCTTTCAGTACACTTTTTGGAACTTTGTACCGAAAAATTTGTTTGAGCAGTTCCGAAGAATAGCAAACTTTTATTTTCTCATAATTTTCCTTGTACAGGTGAGGTGTAACCTTTTCTTTTGTTCTGTTTTAAAACTGTAAGTAAATATTTGAACATTTGTTGAAATTAAATGTCAGTATTTTCATACGTTTTATTTTGATGGAGTATGAAAAAGCCCACTAAGCTTGGGCAGAAAGACAACCAGAACAGAAACATGACATTTTAGGAGCTGCAGTAACGGGTGTGCTACATCTATTTAAATTCATTATTCTGTGTACATCTATTAGAAAGTAGATTCTGTTTGGCTGAGCAGGTTTATTTCCAGTTAAATTTCTGAGATATAAGATGACAGAAATATGTTCAATGAGAAAATGATACAGAACAATTTGTATCTAATCAGTGCAACATTAGCTGGACTGAAAAAAAATATTTCTCAACACAGCATTTGGCTTAGAGATGACAAAAGGTGTTTTGTTGCAGGTACACCAAAACTGAATGTTTTCATTCCCATTTGGCATGTATAGGGCATTGGTATAAGTTGTAGTGGTACTGTCTAAATTGCTGTGATTGAAGTAGGGTCATTTATACATTACACCGTTTAGGTATTCCTGGAAATATAAGTGTGCGCGAGGCAAGCATGTGTGCTTGCAGACCCAGATGAGATGACTCTGAACATTTCCAGTCTGCCAAGAGAACAAAAATTACTTTTGACATTTTGACAGTTTATTGAAGGGTAGCTTGATGATGGGGGGGCGGGAAGGCCACAGTTTAAATTGGTTACAGCAGAAAAAGTCTTGATGCAGTACAGTCAACCCTCAACTCAACTTACAAACATCCCTATACACAAACTTTTCGATTTATGAACGGCTCCGTTTGCAAAAATTGGCATCAACTTGCAAACAGAGCCTCGACTTACAAACAAGGTTGAGGCTCCGTTCACAAGTCAATGCCATTTTTTGTGAATGGAGCCAGTCGTCGCCTTCAGAGGTCTCAAAGGGCTCCCCCCCCGACATCGGAGGAAGCCCTTTGAGACCTCCAAAGGAAAAAAGGCAGGGAGAAAGGGCTGGAAATTCGAATTTCCCACCCTTTCTCTCTTCCTTTTTGCTTTTGGAGGTCTCAAAGGGCTTCCTCCGATGTCGAGGGGAAAGCCCTTTGAGACCTCCGAAGGTAATTTTTTGAAATGCTGGAACGAATTAATTCCGTTCCCATGCATTTCAATGGAAAATGGTACTTTGACTTACGAACTTTTTGACGTACGAACACCATTCCAAAACGGATTAAGTTTGTAAGTCGAGGTACCACTGTATAAGGAGCAGATCCCTGCATTGAGTGACCCACTTGTCATCCAGTTCATTGTTGGGTGACCAAGGATGGGTTGAGTATGTATTCCCCAGGTGCAAGACCGGGACAGTCTGTTGGTACTAGCCATGGGGGATTTTAGCCGTCCTTCTGAACTAGGCTTGCCCCTATCTGTCCCCAATTCCTCGATTCCCAAAGGAAGAGGATCCCTTACCTGGGAGAAGGCCCAATGTCCATCTCCTGCACCAAGGATCTGCTCCTCCTGCAACCAATAAACTGGTGACAAGAGACAAATCAATCATTACAAGCTAATAGCACAGAATGTCTCCTCTCCACACTCAAAATTATGCAGATAGCTTATTATTTAAAGGATGGGTGGTTCAATGACATTCAAAAGCTGGAGAGGACCCTAGAACACTCAATACTGTATATCTTTCCCTGGTAGACTGGAGTGAAACCTGCTGCACTGCAATCTGCCAGGCAAGGGCCCCACTGACTTCTCCACTATCATCCCCTGATTGGCTGGCCCTTCCATGCTCCATGCAGAATGTAGAGCAGGTTGGGAAGGAGACAGGAAGAAGATGGGTCCTTTTCTCATGTTGTGTGACTCACCAAGTTGCAAGCAGGGCACCAGGTGCATTGGTCAGACTGGACGCCCCTAGCATGTCAGAAAGCCATGATCAGTTGTATTTAATGATTGAATGGGGGACATAGAAGTATCCTGCCTAAAGAGTGGGAAAGCATTGCAGGTACATTCAGGCACCTGCTGGGCAGTGTCATAAGGACAGACAGTCTTTTACTTCTAGAAGTGTTGCATTGTAATATATCCATAATGTTAAATTGTGCAACAGTCTTATACAAATAAAAAGGAAGAAAGATTTGTTGAATGTGTACTCATTGGCAAAACTATACTCAGTAGCAAACGTATGCAAATTTGGCTCTGTATATATAGCACAAAGATGTTTTTGGACTGCAACACTCATCAGACCTAGCCATCATAGTCAGTGGTGAGATATCATGTGGGTAATTGTCTAGCCCTAAACTACAGCAAGTAAATTGACCTGACAAAAATGGTAGGTACCTAACAGGAGCAGAAGACATCAAGAAGAGGTGGCTAGAATACACAAGGGAATTATACCAGAAAGATCTGGATGTCCCGGACAATCCAGGTAGTGTGGTTGCTGACCTTGAGCCAGACATCCTGGATAGTGAAGTCAAGTGGGCCTTAGAAACCTTGGCTAACAACAAGGCCAGTGGAGGTAATGGCATTCCAGTTGAACTATTTAAAATCTTAAAAGATGCCGCTGTTAAGGTGCTACACTCAATATGCCAGCAAGTTTGGAAAACTCAGCAGTGGCCAGAGGAGTGTAAAAGATCAGTCTACATCCCAATCCCAAAGAAGGGCAGTGTCAAAGAATGCTCCAATTACCGTACAATTGCACTCATTTCACATGCTAGCAAGGTTATGCTCAAAATCCTACAAGGTAGGCTTCAGCAGTATGTGGACTGAGAACTCCCAGAAGTACAAGCTGGATTTCGAAGGTGCAGAGAAACTAGAGACCAAATTGCTAACATGCGCTGGATTATGGAGAAAGCTAGAGAGTTTCAGAAAAACATTTACTTCTGTTTCATTGATGATGCAAAAGCCTTTGACTGTGTAGACCAGTGGTCCCCAGCCTTGGGCCTCCAGATGTTTTTGGACCACAACTCCCAGAAAACTTCACCACCACTTCTGCTGGTCAAGATTTCTGGGAGTGCCTGACCACTTTATCTATCTCCTGAGAAATCTATATGTGGGACAGGAAGCAACAGTTAGAACTGGATATGGAATAACTGATTGGTTCAAAATTGGGAAAGGAGTACGACAAGGCTGTATGTCTCCCTGCTTATTTAACTTATATGCAGAATACATCATGCGAAAGGCTGGATTGGACGAATCCCAAATCGGAGTTAAGATTGACGGAAGATATGGAGATGATATCACTCTGATGGCTGAAAGTGAGGAGGAATTAAAAAACCTCTTAATGAGGGTGAAAGAGAAGAGTGCAAAAAATGGTCTGAAGCTCAACATCAAAAAAACTAAGGTCATGGCCACTGGTCCCATCACCTCCTGACAAATAGAAGGGGAAGATACAGAGGCAGTGACAAATTTTACTTTCTTGGGCTCCATGATCACTGCAGATGGTGACAGCAACCACGAAATTAAAAGACACCTGCTTCTTGGGAGGAAAGTGACGAGAAACCTAGACAGCATCTTAAAAAGCAGAGACATCACCTTGCCAACAAAGGTCCGCATAGTCAAAGCTATGGTTTTTCCAGTTGTGATGTATGGAAGTTATAGCTGGACCATAAAGAAGGCTGACCGCCAAAGAATTGATGCTTTTGAATTGTGGTGCTGGAGGAGAATCTTGAGAGTCTCATTGGACTGCAAAGAGAACAAACCTATTAATTCTGAAGGAAATCAACCCTGAGTGCTCACTGGAAGGACCGATCCTGAAGCTGAGGCTCCAATACTTTGGCCATCTCATGAGAAGAGAAGATTCCCTGGAAAAGACCCTGATGTTGGGAAAGTGTGAGGGCAAGAGGAGAAGGGGACGACAGAGGACGAGATGGTTGGACAGTGTCATTGAAGCTACCAACATGAATTTGACCCAACTCCGGAAGGTAGTGGAAGACAGGAGGGCCTGGCGTGCTCTAGTCAATGGGGTCACAAAGAGTCGGACACGACTTAATGACTAAACAACAACAAAATTGACCTGAATTTGTCACTATGGCTAATGTTCTTCACATAATTTAAAAAGTAAGGTGTTAACTGTGGGCTATTACTATAACATTCAGATTGTTTCATCTTTGCAATTACAGAGTATATTGTCAAAGCTGTATTTTTGACAGAGATGGATTTTTGTTCATGGCAAGCTGCATGGCACACAGTTCATTTTTTCTAAAACTTCAAACATTTGAAAACTCAGGGTATTTTAATTTATCAAATTGTCTTCTGCGAACCCAGTATGACAATTCTTTGTTTTCCAGTTAATTATTGATACACCAACTAGTCCAGTGACAAGTGGACTCCCACTTTTCTTTGTCATCACTGTAACAGCTATAAAACAGGTAAGAGACTTGTCTATCAGAATCAAAGGTTCTATCATCTTTTCCCTGTTTTATTTGCTTAATGACATACTTTTTTTTGTTGACATTATTGGATCAATTTATTGCTCCTTTTTCGTTTTTCAAATAATGGTTAACATTTTTTTTATCGATTAAATCTCTGAATTAACTTATTTCACTTATTATCCACTGTTCTTTTAAACAATTTAGAATAACAAACTTAAAATTACTTATTCTTCTCTTAAAATATGCCAGTTAGAACAGGAGAGAAAAATTTGCCATCGCATCTGGAATTTGACTAACAGGAATGCATGAGGGTTAACTAGTGTTGCTCCACCTGATGTTTAGTGTGTTCAGAGAGATCTGCTTGGGGCTCTCTGACGAGAGAGCAATGAATATTGAAGACTTTTTGTTGCTGCTGTTGTGCTGACAGGCTTTTATTAGCATATGTTAGTTCCTGCCACAACTGGCCAAAAATATTTTGCTGCCTGAGGCAAACAATAAAATGGCTCCCCTCCCCATTGCATGTATGACAGCTGGCCATCTTTTTTCAGTTCTGATAAACAGTCACTATCTTTCAGCCCATCTGTGTAGAACAGGTTTGTTTAGAGAGTTCATGACAAGCTGCATGGCGCACAAAATGTTGACCTCCAACTTCTCAATAAGAAATTAAAAATCCACACATGTTAATGTACTATGTTTTAGAATCTGAATTGTCCAAAAATGTTGGCTTGAAAGGATCAGTTTCAAAGCGATTGCCCATATAGGATTTAATAGGACAGCTCTCTGCCCAGTGCTTCAGAAAACACTATGCTGTGCTAGCTGAAGCACATGTCATTTAATGGTCAGTTGAGCAATGGTACCTCCAGATGCTCAAGAGAAGCATTTTCTTTGAAGCACTTCTTGTTCCTCCCATGCCTTCTTCCCCACCCTGCAACATAAGACTTTTGCATTTCACGTCTGCTAATTATGTTGTACAAATGTAATAGGTGGAACGATAATTGGGTCTTTGATTCCTTTTTTTTCTTGAAATGTGGGTTATTTATTTATTTACTTACTTACTTACTTACTTACTTACTTACTTACTTACTTACTTACTTACTTACTTACTTACTTACTTACTTACTTACTTACTTACTTACTTACTTACTTACTTTATACCCCGCCCCTCTAGACCATGTCTAATTAGTTATTTCATTTAGGGCTATGAAGATTGGCTTCGCCACAAGGCTGACAATGCAATGAATCAGTGTCCTGTTCATTTTATTCGACATGGCAAACTGGTTAGAAAACAGAGCCGCAAATTAAGAGTAAGTGTTACATGTCAATAAATATGATTCTTGGGTGAACTTTTCTTGGTGTATATATGCAGGTTTTAGAACTTGTAGATAAATATTGTGTATAGACATACAGCGTAAGTTCAAGGAGGGGGTGAGCACTTCAGCGCTAGAAGTATTCAAGAGAAAGTTGGACAATTGGACAAGCTGCCTTAGGTCCTTTTGGGAAGAAAGGCGGGAGAGAAATTTTTTTTTAATAAATAACTTAAATAAAACCATCTGTTAGATCTGCTTTGATTTGGATTCCTGCATTGAACGGTGGCTTTACAGGCCCCTTCCAACTCAGTTACTCTGTGATTCTATGATTTGTTGTACTGTAGTTCTTACAACTGTCGTATTGACACAAAGTGCTATGTGTGCATTCATTTGTGTGTGCTCAGAGCATTCAGAATCCGATTGATAGAGACGCAGCGTGTATCTGGCCTCAGATTACGACACCTCCATATGAGTGTCCTGCACCCTTAGTGTAGTGTTTGAAGGGAACCTTAAGAGGCTGCTATGAAAAGGGGCAAACAGTCTGCTTCTGCCAGCTCTAAATGTGGATCTGTCATCTTGTGTTTGCCAGTAGGTGTTAGATTTTTTTTTACTTTAAAAATTCAAGGCAATTTTTAAATTTTTTTATTTATTTATCTTAGCTCTCTGAATGTGAGATGGACAACTAACAAACCTCTGAAATATACAGTACATCTTTGTCCTGTTTTTCAAAAAAATGTATATTTCATATGTTTAAAATGTCCATATAAGAATTAATGCCTTTTATTTCTAGAGTGCAACATGTGGCAAATTTAACAATATACACCAGTCCCACAGTGGTGGGCCTAAACATTTTGATCCCTGAGGGTGCAAAAGTCAAGGAGATGGAACACAGGGCTAAGTCAAAAAGTTAGTCCCAACTAGAGCAGACCTATTGAATGAATCTGATGGTAAATAAATACATTAACCAATATTTAGATAAAACCAGTCAATATAGTTGGACAAAATAAATAACCAGAAATAGATTGGATAGTAATAAGAGTGGTCCTCACCAACCTGATAGGCGGGGTATAAATCAATCAATCACTCAATCAATCAATCAATCAATCAATAAAGCAACTTCAGGTTACAGAAATTGAGTCCATCAAAGTACTAAAAGGAACATGCTGACAAGTATGGAAAACAAAACAAAAGTCCAGGTACTAGAAATATTTGATATACATTCCACATGTGAAGAAAGGAGATACCAGTGATTGCAGTAACTATAGGACCATCACATTTCCCATGCAAGCAAAGTGAGGCTCAAGATTTTACAGCAAAAACTTTTACCATACATTGAACAAGAAATGCCAAATGTTCAAGCTGGAGTCAGAAAAGAAAGAGGCACTAGAATTAAAATTTCAAATATATAATGGCTAATGGAGCATATCTAAGAATTTCAGTAGAAAATCAGTTTGTTCCTCATAGATTACAGCTAAAGCCTTTGATATGTGAATCATCCAAACTATAGATAGTTCTGAAGGAAACGGATATGCCATGGCATTTGATTGTTCTGATATTGTAACCTGTATTCTACCAAGAAGTTGTTGGTGGGACAGAATATAGAGAGACAGAAAGGTGTTACAAAAGGTTTGTGTTGTCTTCCTGTCCCATCAATCTATGTGCAGAATATACCATATGGAAAAAAATAGTTCATCAAGTTTATAATTTATAGAAATTGTTAATAAGCTATTATATTGAGGTGTTTTGCAGTATAAAGAAACCATGGTAAAATGTGTTTTAAAAAACTAAACAGCTGCTTTTAAAAAGAAAAGATAGATTAAAAAGAACCATAGAAAATTATGTATACATTAGCAGTATACTTCTACTTAAATGAGAAATCTGAAGAAAAAGAAGAAAAGAAAAAAGCTTGATTAGATGGAGGAGTGAAAACTGCTGGAAGAAATATCAATAAGACATGCAGATGACACCATATTACTGGCAGAAAACAGCAAATGACCTGATGTGATTTGTGATGAAGATGGGGTTGCAGGATTACAGCTGAACATTAAGAAGACAAAAATGATGGCTACAGAATGAACAATACAATATTGACAATGAACAAATAAAAACTGATAATGATTTTCTATTACTTGGTTCAGCCATCAATCGAAATGGAGTCTGGAAGATGAGTCACGGCAACTGGACTTCTTGTTAGGCTGAAATGTTTCGCTCCTCATCCAAGTAGCTTCTTCAGTCTGAGGAGAGTTGGTAGGAGACTCCTGACAAATCCTCCATGTTGGTTTCACTTCCCCCTGGTCTGAATAGGATCATTAGAAGGACAAAGGACTGAGGTGAGGGATAATCCCACTTCTGCAGTCCTTCTCCTCCTATTGTCATGGATCGTTGATGGTCAGTAACAGTGGTATTACTACCCTTAGATCCATCCTCAGAAAGTTTGGGACCACACACACCAGAAAGACCACTGTTAGTGACTCATGGCAATCGGTGGAGAAGGACTGCAGAAGTGGGATTATCCCCACTGTGCTTCCTGGGAGAAGAGCCAGTCTGTGTAGCCTTGGGCAACCTGCACAGTCCCATGGTGCCCCCACAAGAAAGGAATGGTAAACCACTTCTGAGTATTGTCTACCTGGAAAACCCTGATTAGGGTTGCCATAGGTCAGGATTGACTTAATGGCACATGATGATTATTGAGAGCTGAATTTAGCATGTAATAATACATGAATAATTGACAAATCTGCTAACCTTTAGAAGTATGCCAAAACCTGTCGCCTAAAACAGGCTACTTCATTCTATATGACTGTTATTTTTCTAGGGAGCAACTGTGTTCTGTAATTTGAAACTTCCATCTCCTGCAGATATTGAGCTAAATAGCTTTTAAGAGTTCTAACTGTTCCCTGAAAAAAGTGATCTGACTCTGCACTGTCTCTTTCTCTTAATGATTCCCTGTCTTGAGAAACTCTTGTGGTTTTGTGATATACCAGTAAAGGGGTTTCTAGTCTTAGGACTGCAATAATTTGACAAATAATGTATATAGACAGAAGTCTCCTGGGGGATCTTAAATGGTGTAAGAAGGATAATATTTCTAGATTTTTCTCTTTACTGGTCTAAGAGCAAGTTTCTAAAGCACTTGTGTGTTAAATGAGAGAAACGGGAGGCTGTAATATATTTAAAAAGTCACTTCTCTACTATTTGCATTTCTGTACACTGCTCCTTTCACCAACAAAAGCTTCATGTTTTGACGTCAGATGCTGTTATTCAGACAATATCATACTAGAAGCAGGTTTCTTACTTTTCCAAAGTGCCTTTTTTTTCTTGGCTGATTCCAGTGTCTTCCCTATGGAGGTTTTGTAGGATATGGGCAGGGAAGGAGAGGACAAAAATGAACTCATGGTCTGAGTGTGGCTCCTGAGGTATCCAGAATGTCACCATCCATTCACAAAGTGAATAGGAGTCTGTAGCCCTGGGAAACGCCAAGATTTATGGAGGTACAAAAAATATTTGGAAGAGAAACCCAGTGGGAGGAAGAGAAAACCATCCAAACAGACTAATCAGGACTGAAAGTGCTTTGTGGACATGGAATGCTAACTGAATTTGGAGGGCAAGAAACCAGGAATGCGGCGGGGGGGGCCGGAATCTTCTAGAAGGAGGCATGGGTGTATGTCTGGAACCAGTTCTTCAGCCAACAACGTTTTGTCATTTCCTCTCCTTTTTCTTTCTTTCTTTGTAAAAAAAAAAGTAGATCAACTGCATGTAAACAGAAATTATCTTTGCCCTCAATTCCCAACTTGCATGTTCACTGTTATTGCTGCCATCATTGTCATCATCATCTACTGATTGTTTTACAGCCTCTGTAAAACAATAAAAACAAGTAAAACAAATACCATACAGTATTTAGAATCAAATAAAACTAATTCAACCAAAAAAGCCATTTAAATCAACTGCATATACAGTTAAAAACATGAGGTTACAGTAGATTAGACATTGCATGATACTTGTACACAGTTCACAAGCAGAGCATCAGGGTAACCGTCTCCTGCTGCTGAGGCCCTGCGTCTACGAGTAGTATTTAGACGTATATTATTTCTGAACACAGACGTTCTCTTTAATTGCCATTGCTAGGAAAAGAATAATCAGTCTGAATGCTACTTTGGAGTCTGACTTACCTTCATAATTTATGTTGGTTATACATTCTTAAACATTGATTTGTTGGCTAAATAGGTCAGTGAGAAACTTGTCATGTGATTCTTTCCCATTCCTTGAGAGAGCGAGAATTCTGCAAATTGCTTTATTTCATAAAAGCATGAAAAATGACTGCATGTTTTGTGGAAATGTGTTCACATTTTTCTTCCTGTCCTAGTTTAAATCATAGTGTTTGTTGGTTTTTTTAAAAATCCCAAGCCTATTACTTACACTTGCCTTCATGGAGAGAACACTGTAACATCATTTGGGGGCAGGTGTGTGGTTTGTTTGAGTTTTCACTGAAAAGGGAGAGTTGTTCATATGTTTCTTATGTCCACAAAATCTGCATTAAGTGTAGATTAGTTCTTGCCGCATGGGGATGTTTCTATATTTGTAGCATATAGTTGTCGTCAGTTCTCTTCTGTGCCTCAAGTTAGACCTGTTAGTCTTGGGAAAAGCTGACGAGAGACTCCTTAAGTGTTTTAACGCAGAAGTCCTACTGTTTCCAGCGGAGCTTGCTACCATTTTACGTCTGTGTAGGACTGCAGCTGCAGACAGCTGCAAGGAAGATGGCAGTAGAAGCCATGTTCCCTTCTAGGCTAAGCTTTTTATGTTTCTTCTTGGAGTAATAATTCCCAACCCTCCCCCCCATTTTTTTTAGGTTGGAGATATTGTGATGGTAAAAGAAGATGAAACCTTTCCTTGTGATTTAATATTTTTATCAAGTAGTCGAACAGATGGGACATGTTTTGTTACAACTGCAAGTCTGGACGGCGAGTCCAGTCACAAGGTAATAAATTTGATTAAATGTTACTATAAGGCCAAAGACAGGTGTGGAATACTTGTGTGACATTACACAATGGCATGTTGTGAATGTAAGTATCTCTGTATTACTGTTACGAGGAACAGTTTTGAATCCTAACTCTCCCTTTTTTTTCTTTTCTTTTTTTGAGACACTGTGTTTATAAAAGATTAAGATAAAATTATCTTCAGTTTGTATGTTAATGAAGAGAAAATATGTAATGTTCCTATATGGAATGTCAACATTTGAATATTCTTGGAAATTAAGCTATTCAGCTATGTGGGATTTATGCAAGTATAAAACTGGCAATAGTGGTTTAATACAATAAAAAATGCTGCATTCAAGAAATGGAAAGGGAGAATTCCCAGGGTGAAGAAGAAGGTGAAGAAGAAGAAGAAGAAGAAGAAGCATTTACTACTTAATTTATCCCTTCAGTTGAATGAGGACTTTGTTAAATGCATATGTTTAGATAAAACTTTTTTCTCTGTTCCAGACGTATTATGCTGTCCAAGATACAAAAGCCTTCCAAACTGAGCAGGAGATTGACACCCTTCATGCCACTATTGAATGCGAACAACCCCAGCCGGATCTTTATAAGTAAGAATAAGTGGTGAATGATTATGTTCTTCTTTATGTTGCTTGTATTAAATTAACTTCAGTTCCCAAGTATTTTGCACATTTTCAATACTATGGGGGTTCAGTGCAACCAATAAAATAAAATAAAATAAAAATTTAAAAAATTATTTATGTTAAACACAGTTAAATAAACTATCGTATTGAAACATTGCTGAATTATATATACAGCACCAATCCAAAAAGTATAGGATGAATACACCAAATTCTGTGGGAAGGCAAAGTTATAATGCATTCACTGGCTTTCTCAGCAGCTGATCACTTGCCAAACTGCTGTTTGCATAAAAGGGCCATTACTTGCCAGTAGATGGACAGAGGAGGTAGGGCGGGGGGTGGGTGGGAGCAGCTTAGTCTTACTGAATTTTTGGTCAGAGGATTTTTGTTTTTAGAAAAGCAAGTTGAATTCATTTATTTCAACATTTTGTTTCATCTGCTTGTTTTTGCCTGACTACCTCTTCAGCATTCTGATAAGAGGAACATCGTATTCCAACCTGTAGAGGTGCTCACCTATTAGAATTTTTGTTATTACTGTTTTTTGTACGAGTGCTTTCTGCCAAGTTTATAGTGTGGATATAGGGCCACGTGGTTTCCGTTTATGGCAGCAATTTCATTTCATGCTGTCAGATCATGCTTAGGATCCTAACTTGAAAATGTGCCAGGGTAATAAGTTACAGTTGAGTGCTGACTGTACGCCAGCATCTATTCATAATTTTGATTATGGCTCAGAATATAGATCTGTCTGATGTTCACTGCATACATTCATAGGATATTTTTTTAAAGCCACATGTTGAAAGATATCCTAATTGTTTGCTTGGAATTTTTTGAATTTTATAATATAACATCAAAATGAAATGGGAAGACTTCAGTTTAAGCTGAGTTAAGCCATGATTGTAGGCCATCCATAACTGGAAGTAAAATCAAGGTCATTTAGACACGCCTGCAAGAAATACATTCGAAACAGAGTTATTAATTTCATCAGTTTCAGATGGGATTTATGTATTGATGGAGAGTTGCCTGTTCTGTGTTGATCTCCGTGGAACTAAATCAGCTTAACTACAGCTTCCCCAGACTTGCTCTCACCATGCTGAACTAGTTCACTATGTTTGCCGTTCTAAGAAGGAAACAACATATAAACATTGGGATGGATCTTGAGTTTGTTTTCTGTGGGCGGGAGGGCTGTGTTCACACAATGCACCCCTGCATGATTTGAGGAGATCCTGCATCATAACTCACTTCATCAAGTAGAATCCCTGCTTTTCTGTGCAGCATTTTCCAGGGACTAAAGGGACTGCCATAGGAAGGAGGGAGCAGGAGAGTTGTTTCCCCCAACCCTGTTGCATATGGCTAAGTCTGAATTCAACTCAGTCATACAGTGTACCTTGCAATGATTTGGTCTTGTCCCTGTGTGAGTGGCCTACTTTTCGGGCTACTGGCCTTAGGTTCGTCCTCTGCAAGAAACCCTTCAGCTCCATTCTGTCCAAAATGCAGAAGAATGTGAGTTCAGAAAAAAAGGGCAAAAGGTGGGGGAAGGACAAATCTGATTGGCTGCTGAAGAAGAGATTTTTAATGGAGGGTCTCTCTTTTTTTCTTACTGCTGTGCCTTTAAATTGCTTTTAACCAGGTTGTTGTTTTAATATGATTTGTTTAATTATCTTTTAGTATTCATGTTTTTAGTTGTACCTGGTTTTTCCAATCACACTGTAAGCCACCTGAGATCCCATGTATTCTCCCTAGGAGAACAGCAAGACATAAATATAAAATAATAAAGATAAATGAAATTATTAAATTCAGTTAAGCATCATGTTTTCCCAAACTGAAGTTCATTCAATCCTGTTCATCATCACTTTGCAATTGAAAAAGACATTTCAGCCTGTTACATACATTGGTCTTAGAATAATAATAATAATCTTAGGACCCAGAGCTGGAAGGGACCCTTTGGATCACTGAGTCTGTGTGCTCAGTTTTCCTAATGTGCACATTTCTTTAAGCAGTTTCTTCTAATTGTGTACATGATTTCCATCAACATGTGCATTTTGGGGCATATATTCCTCCAGTATGCTGTGATGGGTCATTGTTTTTGAGAGCTTTTAGTAAAATTCAAAAATGTGCATATTGAAGGGCAACTGTGTTTTGCTTTGCAGCGTATGAATTACACACATTCACTTGAAAATGAAAACTAAAGTAATATCTCCTTGTCTCTTGGCCTATATAAAAGTGAAAAGAGTGTATTGGGCCAAAGTACACTAACTGGTAGTAGATAGCCATGAATTTCTTTATGAGGAGCAGTTAGTTTTAGAGAATAACATAATGGGATTGGGAAGCAAACACACTGAGAAAGGATAAGATATTCTTTTCTACATTTGTTTTTAAGGTTTTAAATGTTTTGACTACTTAATGGGTTTTGCTTTTTTTAATCTGTAATTTATTGCGTTTTCTGTATTACTCACCTTGGGTCCCCTCATAGGGAGAAAGACAGCATATAAATTATACTAAATACATTTTGAAAAATAAAATTAAAATGATAGGCAGGAACAAAGGGGGTTGTTTAGTGAGTGGGGTGGCAAGGACAAGGAGTGGAAGTGAAAAACTAGAATGGAGAATAAAGATCATGGGTCTCTTTATCCATTCGTGCAACATTTCTTTTGAACGGGTTTCTAACCTTCCCCATGATATCCTTTTAACCATTGCCTGAGAGAAAAGGGATACGATTGTTAAAGACATGGGACACGGTGATGGCAGGGGAAAGGAGAGTCCTCTCTAACAGATGCAGCTTATGGAGAGGGCAGTTATTTATCAGGAAATCTTACAGAATTTTTAAAAAGAGGCTTGTGTCATCAAGGCATGGTCAGGATAATAGATGTGGAATGAAAAGAGTCGATTCGGAATTTTTTTAAAAAAATTATTAGTTTTTTACCTTGCCCCCCTAGACAAAGTCTACTCGGGGCAGCTTACATACGTGATAAAAACACAACAATATAACAAACATAATAAAATCCTCCAAAAGCTGAAACTTTAACACTTATTTCTTAAACATTGCCAAGATGAAATAGGTGAGAAAACAAAGAATGAAGATCAGTTCATGGCCTTCTTCCCGATATGTGGAATCAGAAGGCAGGTATGAGCAGTCTTTGGTAAATGAAACAACCATATTCTTGAGGATTTTAAAAAAGAGTCAGATGTAGAGAAAGGGAAAGGAGTTTTAACTTCAGAAGCAGCTTCATTTATTGTTGTGTCCAGTTTGATACCATAGTGAGACATCCAAAGAAACAACTAAGGATACAAGCTTTAGAAGGAGGAGAAGGGAATGCCATGTGTTTTGAAAGGTGAATTTGTGATTCATTTCCCTAGAGGCAGTAGCTGAAGCAATTTGCATTCATGTCTGTACAATTACTGGAATACTCTTCTCTGTATTCCTATAGGCACACTGATATTGAACTGTTTGCTTATCTGTTTTCCTCTTGTAGATTTGTTGGCCGGATAAATGTTTACCATGACAGAAATGATCCTGTTGTAAGGTAAGAATTTGTGCATACACAGACATACATACCATCTATAACAAATGGTGTAGGATAATCCAGCAGTGCAGTCTTCTGTATGTCTGCTGAGGCGTTTGTCCCACTGAATTTGCAGGGTTTACTCCTAACTCGGTGGTACAAGATTGCAATAATGTTTTGTAATCAGCCATTGTAATTGGTTTATATTTATTGTTGTTCACATTTTTCATCAGTATTTTTTTTGGGGGGGGAGATGGGGGGAAATTTGTACTTCAGAGAAGAGTGAAAGAAGATTAAATAGTCAAAGTAGTTGCTGGCTACAGTATGATTAAGCCAGAACTCTGATCAGTGCTAACACGTGGCAAGATAAAAATATGGTTCAATATTGTGTTTTTGTCCCTATGAATTTATTGTCTTCTCATGAGGAATAAAGTATCTAAACTCATTGTCAGCCTAACTTGCAATACTTGTTGTGTACAGAGTGCTTCAGTTTGGACTTTTGTAGTATTTGTCACACGGTGTGTTAAAGCCATAGTACCAGCGTATAGTTTGCTCTCCAGCTGGGGCTCATTGGAGTGCCTCTTCTTCAACAAAGCAGAATTCTACATGTGTAAGAAACATGTCCCTGTGTAAGAAGATCAAATACGAGAGGCTTTAGTCTACAAGAGCTGGGCAGGGTGGCTGAGGACAGGGGATTTTGGAGAGCACTTATTCATAGGGTTGCGATGAGTCGGAGGCGACTTGATGGCACATAACAACAACAGCAGCAACTATAAGGGGAATAATAATTGCCTTGGCATTCATAAGTCTGAGAAAGAGTAGCAGTCCTTTTAGGATCAGTGTTCGGGAGGGATGATAGAATAACAAAAACATAGCTGATCAGGAGACAAAAAGGGTTTCATTGGGTATGACAATGTTACTGGTGATAAAACTACAAACAGTTTCTATTAAAGCTGCCAGTGAAGGAGAGAGTTCTGAAATTTGGCAGCTGAAAACAAAAAAATTGGCATATATAATTAATGAAGATCTGAGTCTTGGCTTTCAGCAAAATGACTTTGTGGTTAGTCATGTTTTGGTTTCCCTCTCCTGCAAAGTGTGAACAATCATATAAATGTGTACGTTTTAAACAGGAGTCATTTTTCAAGAACTGAATGTGCATTTCTCAGAATATAATGAAGTTCCTCTGTATCTGGCTAACCTCAGAATACAGATGGTCCTAAATTCGTCTGTTGAGGCCACCGCTGTGTTTATGCTTGTATATAATTTGTGTCACAATACTAAGGAAAGAACGGTGTTATTCAAACTTGGTTCAGATATTTCCTTTCAGTACTTTAATCTTGGCAGTGGTTTTGCTATATATTTGTTATTTTTATACTTCTTAAATTATTATTGAAATCTTTATAAACTCTGTAGATAGGGAATAATTTTATCATAATGAAACAGGTGGGGTGGGGTTGTACAATCAGCAGAATTTGCTCATAATAATGCAAAATGTCCATAAAGTGATTATGATCTAGGAGTAAGAGCAAGTTAGTGTGAGAGCAGACAAGGTGGCTGAACACACAGTATAAATATGATACAAATGGGTTTTGATAGTAGGTCAAAGAATAATAGAAATATTAACAAAGAATAATAGATGTTTCTTATTGCATCCTAACTATATCCATGAAGACTCAGTCCTAAAACAGACACCGCTTCTTAGTGCAATTTATATTATATGCCCATACTTTAAACATCTACAAATTATTATGAAATGCAAGTATACTATGTGCATATTAAATTGTCATCCTTTTTGCTCACCCATGGTTGTATAGCCATAACTTGCATGTATATCTGTTTACTTGTATACAGTTATATATCTGTTAACTTGTTTAAAAGTAAATATTAATTGGTAAGTTTACAAGTATCTTAAAACTGATGTGAATTTTAGGCTGTTTCACATTTTGCAGGAATGGTACATAAGTGTGATTTTAAAAGAAAAACAAGAGGTTTGATAGACTGAAGCTTTTGTTGTTCTTAAATCTTGACCATTCTGTCTTTGTATGAATTTGAAAGCTATGTCTTCTTGGGACAGTTAATGAATGTTGATAATGTTTATCTTTTCAGGTCATTGGGATCTGAAAATGTGCTTCTTAGAGGAGCTACATTAAAGAACACAGAAAAAATATTTGGTAAATATTGCAGGAGGAAAACAATAATAGTTCCAGTTTGGAAATGCATGTTAAAAAGCATGTTGAACAAGGTTTCAGTAGCTTCTTCTGAGGTTGTGCGAGGGTCCATCTGATCAAACAAGAAAAACCTCCCAAATATTGTTCAATCTCTCACATGGAGGCTGAAAATAGCATTCTCAGGATGAGACAAAATGATTACTGAATAATCATGAATCTAGGAGGGCAAGAGCATCTTCTTGCACTGTAGAGCAGGATTTGCCAAAGACAGGAAGTCGTGTTTTCTGTCTGCAGAGATGAGTGATCCAAGGAGGCTTTGCTTCTGGTGGCAGGGACAGAATAACAAGGAGATTTTGCTGGGCACAGGAGGGCACAGGGGACCTTTAGGAGGAATAGCTTTTAAGTGCTGTCCCTGTGGTTGCCGTAACAGCTTTGATTTTTGTCTTGCCCTTTTTTTCTGACAGACAACACAGCAGTTACTACAAACATGGTTTTGGAGGCTTCATGAGACCCACAGGCCACATGTTAACCACTCCATTCCTAAATTGTATAGATGCCTACTTTCTATTAATTTATTCTTGTTTTCATTGTCTCCTTTTAATCCTCTTTGTTCTGCATGATCAGTTTTTGTCCGATGGTCTTTTTCGCAGAATTTGTCCCATCCCTAGTCTGTTAGGGATCACATAATAATGATGGTATGACATTATGAAGCCAGTCAGATTTGGCTACATAACAATGCAACTGGGAACTCTGTTCCGAACAAAGACAATATTCCCTAGATCATTACTGGCCTCAGTCTAAATGGATAGACATATTTTCAGTCTTCTGGACCAGTGCCCTCAAATGTGCTAAAAGTGAAATGCTTTCACTGCTCTCAAAAATTTGAGCAACTAGCATTCTCTGTTTCAGCTTGACTCTCCTACTGACTGCATGTGGCTCATCCACCCATTCCTAAACTCACTGCATCAGGGCAAACAACTGAAATACATTTTGTACATAATTTTACGCTTTTGTATTAGTACTTGCATAAACTCTGTTAACATACTATACATGTATATTTAACCCATAAACAATTTTGGATTAAATAGTTTTGTTGTTTGTTTGTTCCAGGGGTGGCTATATATACTGGCATGGAAACAAAGATGGCATTGAACTACCAGTCAAAATCTCAGAAAAGATCTGCTGTAGAAAAGTAAAACTATATCAGCTCTTCTAATATATGTATATCTATGGGGGAGATGGGTAGGAAGTAAGAAAATAAAAATTATTATTATGTTGTGAACAGCAAAACCTTAGACCATGTTTCTGGTTATAAGCATAAGCATTTTCTGCTTATTTTTGTTTACAGTTAAGAATATGGATTTTTTTTCCAGATACAGGGTTTACTGTTATACATAATTCCCCTGCCAAAAAATTTGAAGAATGCTGAACAATTAACAAATAGCTCAACACACAACTATTTATAATCACAACATACAAGACACTGTTAAATATTGGAAGAAGTAACAGTAACAGATCCTTTTTTAAAATAACTTTTCAAGCTGTTCAGTCCAACTTTATGGATCTCCATGGATCGACAGCTGGCTGCACTGCTCTAGCACCAAGCTTCAGGGAGAAGAATTCGGAAAACCCCTTTCCCCTGTCCTCTCTGGTGGTCTGGCCACACTGACTTGCAGCCCATACCAGACTCCACAGGCTGAGTACCCCAAAGAAAATTTAGTCAAGGGTCGTTAGCTAATGTTTAGTTTTCCCTGAGAAAACTATAGGAGCAGAGGATGCCTTGCGATCTGGCATGTCCTGAATTATAGTGTTCCAGTCAACCATAGTGGAGAAGACCTTCCTCATTTCTCTCTCCCAGCAATTTGCTGGGATTTAAGCACTTGTCAATATAACCAGTACTCAGCTTAGATTTGCCTGCAGGGAGATTTTTGTCCGGACCTTTAAGAAGATAAAAGATGCCAATCGTTGCCCTCTCCTATCTCCTCCTGCTTCTGGGAGGGTGTTTTCTTTTTTTTAAAAAAATTAATTGACACAATGCATCTGTGCTGCCCTGTTAATTGGGTTTGTTTGTAATTGGGTTTGTTTGTTTGTTTACTTCCTCTTCCCCTTCACAGAGTATTGGAGTGAATGTTTTGTTTGCCAGTATCTTAAAGTGGGTGTCTTCTTAAGCCACTTCACAATATAGCAGATTGACAGCATAGGTCATTTGAGGCCCTCTCCTGTCTCCTACCACTTCCAGGAGTATGTCTGGTACAGCGCATTTGCGCTGCCCTAATTGAGTCTAAATTTTTTTTTAATTTCCTCTGTCTCTCCACAGAGTTGCATTTTAGTCCACACGAGCTGCTGCAAAAGAGCCCATGTAGACAACTCTTCACTAAGCTATACCAGTTCACTTAAAGTGAATTTTAGGAGCTCTTTTTTCCAGTTTCTGTAATATGTATTTGGTTGCATCTTTCTAGCTGTCTGTATGATCTGTCATATAGTTTAGGTACTGCAAGTGAAGCTGATTGTTTCTCTTTCATTGGCTTATTAATAGAATTACTCAAAAGCTCATAGTACAGCTCATAGTAATGTTAGTCTTGACCTCAGAAAATGAAAGCTCTAATAACCTTTTGTCCTAAAGCATATTGGAAATCCAGTAGTGTAAGCTTTCTTGTAGAGTTGTGATACTAAAATGGATGATGATATTTCATTCTCCGAGCTCCTTAGAGGAATGCTAGAATATCAGCATGATGGATAAACACACTTGTTTTGGAGATAGCCTTGTGCCAATATTGTGCAAAAAGAGAAAACACCTTTGAGCATGACAAACGCTCAGCTTTGCCAGCCTTTTCATCTTCAAAGAGTGATATAGAATTTGTTAGTCAAATTTCCATGATCTTAGACTGAATCAAATTATGTTACTATACAAATTCATGTATTGTCTTAGCTAAATTTTCCCTTCTTCTTTCAGATCAATGAATGTATTTCTTATTGTATACCTCTGTATCCTAATCAGTAAATCATTAATAAATACTGTCCTGAAATATGTTTGGCAAAGTGAACAGTCTCGTGATGAGCCCTGGTATAATCAGAAAACAGAACTGGAAAGGAAAAGAAATGTGGTATGTGAATCACTTTAGTTTTAGTAAGGAATATGTTTTATAATTAATGTGTAATTACAGTTTTTTCTATATTTCTTATCTTGACACATCTGCAACATCTGTGTGGCTTGGTAATGCTATAGAGTATTCTTACCCTCCCAAATAACATGGCATATATTTGTCTTCACAGTACTGTGAAACCAGAAGGGGAATCTGCATAAAGTACTTATTTTGGGTTTTATCCAGAGTAATCTTGACATGCACAAACAAGCAAACAAATAAGGGCACATATTAGCAGAACGAGTAGTGGAAACAAACCTTAATGTTAATGAAATTGTAAAGGCACTTCAGAAAAATTCATGCAGTAGCTTATGTAGAGTATTAAATCTAACTGTTGTGTAAAGATTAGAACAGGGATTCAGTAAACAGCAGCAACAACAATTGTGTGCTGTCAAGCCAGTTTCCAGTTTTCCAGGTAGTGAGTACTTAGAAGTGGTTTACCATTCCCTTCTTCTGGATGCACCCTGTCATTGTGCAGCCTGCCCAAGGCCACACAGGTTGGTTTTGCTCCTGGGAGGCGGGCTGGGTGTGTATTGAACGCTTGACCTCTGGCTCTGCAGCCAGAAACTTAAGAGAATGTCAGCAGTCAATAAAACTGTTTTTTCTGAATTTCCCTTGCCGTTTCTTGAAAGCAGGTATTGGCCTAGTTCAGGTACAGTATGTCACTAAACAACATAGTTGTTAACATATGAGTACAGTCAACCCTTGACTTAAGAACCTCCCTAGATACGAACTTTTCGATTTACAATGGCAAAAATTGGCATCAACTTGCGAACGGAGCTCGACCTATGAACGAGTTCGAGGCTCCGTTCGCAAGTCAATGCTATTTTTTGCGAACACAGCCATTCATAAATGGCCCCCGGCAAAATGGTAGGGAGAAAGTGCTGGAAATTCGAATTTCCAGCCCTTTCTCACTGCCTTTTTGCCTTCGGTGCTCTCAAAGGGCTTTCCGCCCAACATCGGAGCAAGCCTTTTGAGAGCTCCAAAGGCGCTGATCACGGCGGCAGGGACCCCAGGGAGGTCTCCCATGTTGGCAGGCAAGTCCTGGGCTACCTCCCTCAGGGACCCCGCCACCACGATTGCCACCTTCTGAGCTCTCAAAGAGCTTTCACCCCTGACATTGGAGCAAGCCCTTTGAGAGCTCCAAAGCCAAAAAGGCAGGGAGAAAGGGCTGGAAATTCCAATTTCCTGCCCTTTCTCCCTGCCTTTTTGCATTTGGACCTCTCAAAGGGCTTGTTCCGATGTCGGGGAAAGCCCTTTGAGAGCTCCGAAGCCAAAAAGCCAGGGAGAAAGGGTGGGAAATTCGAATTTCCAGCCCTTTCTCCCTGCCTTTTTGGCTTTGGTGCTCTCAGAGAGCTTTCTGCCCGACATCGGAGCAAGCCCTTTGAGAGCTCCGAAGGTGCTGATCACGGTGGCAGGGACCCCCAGGGAGGTCTCCCATGGTATTGTGCAAGCCCTGGGAAACCTCCCTGGGGGTCTCCGGCGCCACGATCGGCACCTTTGGAGCTCTCAAAGGGCTTTCCCCCCGACATCGGAGGAAGGTCTTTGAGAGCTCCGAAGCCAAAAGGGTAGGGAGAAAGGGTGGGAAATTGGAATTTCCAGCCCTTTCCCCTGCCTTTTTGCCTTTTGAAATGCTGGAACGGTTTAATTCCGTTCCCATGCATTTCAATGGGAAATGGTACTTCGACTTACGAACTTTTTGACATGCGAACATCATTCCAAAACAGATTAAGTTCGTAAGTTGAGATACCACTGTAAGTTACAAGCTCTTCACAATCCAAAACGTTTCCAGTCCTGTTTTGTAGAAAACCCATAAATTATATTTTCTTGTTTTGAACACTATAATAAATTGTATTTTAAGAAATCAGGGTCTTTTCTGTAGCTGGTTGTGTACAGGGAGGGAGGCAACGGAACTTGTTAATGCTTTAGCGTGAGCATTTTAGAGAAATTGGCTTTAGTCAAGCCCAACTGACTACATCAACAGACCTGACTAATTAATTTTTGTATCTCTTATTCCTACAAAACACTTTAGAATTTGTACTCTATATTTGTATTATATACTTATATATATTATGCAGGAAAATGATTGTGCAAAATATTACCACAAATACATGCAGTATATATTCCACTAGAAAAGAAATAGAATGACATTTCTGGCATTTACTTACCGGTAGATATTTTGCTTGCTAGAGTACAGCAGCTTAGTGGCAAATTAGACTGAGATAGATTTTTAGAGCAGGATGCAAGCAACTAAAGCTGAATTATGAATGGGTCAGTTTATGATATACAGTCATAAAGATATAAGAATGCAGTTGTATTCAGGGATGGTCTAGAATGCCCATAGGACGGGAACCAAGAAGTGCAGCTCCCGCAGTAGCTGGAACCGAACAGAGGCTTTTGATACTGTTGGCACAGGGCTACTCCTTCAAAGCCCCACCTCCCCTTCTTCCAAAAAGGAAGGCTTAAAGCAGAGGTTTCCAACCTTGTGTCACCAGATGTTCTTGGGAGCTTTCACCACTAGCTGTGCTGGTCAGGATTTCTGGGAATTGTAGTCCAAGAATATTTCAGGAACCCAGGTTGGGAACCACTGCCTTAAAGGGACAGCTACCTGACTGGCACTTTGTTACCTCCGTAGGAGCTCCTGTAAGCCAGAGACAGGCACTGGTGCACCACCCATCACGGTTGAGGCACTCCTGGAATTGGACAGCTTGTCCCAGTTCTGGGCCAGACCCCGGAGATGCCACAGCAGTTATGGGTTTCAAATCCTTAGGGATATCAGTTTGGGCTGGCTCAGAGGACTCAGACTCATTTGGCTTGCAGGTCTCAGGCTTGTTTGGCACAGAGATTGCAGGTCCGACTATCTGAGGGAGTCTTCCTTTGGCTTCTCACCTTTTGAGGCCACATCCAGGCAGCTACTAGACAGACAGCAATTCTGAGAAATGAGAGCAATTCTGTGCCAGTTTCATTAAGAGCAAGCCCATCTGCATGCCCCAGGACATCCAGGTATACATGCACATGATTCTAATGTTAGCTGTAGTTTCTAGTGGCGCATCCAGTTTAATTACTTGTTTTTATGTTTTTCCTTTGACAGTTTATTACAGCTTTTACCGATTTTCTTGCCTTCATGGTTCTTTTCAACTACATCATTCCTGTATCCATGTACGTCACTGTAGAAATGCAAAAATTTCTTGGTTCTTATTTTCTCACTTGGGATGAAGAAATGTTTGATGAAGAAATAGGTGAAGGACCACTAGTGAACACTTCAGACCTTAATGAAGAGTTAGGACAGGTAACTTCATGGGAGCTAACATCTGTCTCTAGAATTTAAAATCCTGGAGGGATTGCATCAGACTTTTTCTTAAAACTTATGATAACCTTAGCACATCTAGTATACTGCCTGATAATTTGTCTGACTTTGGGTCCATACAAAACTTTTTGCTGTTTTCTTGTCTACTATGTGAGAGTACTAATTATGTTTGGCTTCCTGTATTTTGATATCACGGGAAAAATCAGTTTGTTCAAAACTTTGAGTAGTAGCTTTAGATTCCCTGCTGGCATACACAAAGTATGAGCCTCAGGATCAAACTTGCTTATCTTGTAATACTATACAGTGGTTGAGTGCTACTTCTGAATTGAGCCAGATGATTAAAACAAAGATTTCTAAGAAGTGCTGGTTCTGTTTGTTGCAATGGCTGAAAAACTGAAAGTCCCACGCAGACCTTTGCACAGAACATGCAGAGATGTGAGCAAATAAGTAAGCAGCCATAGAAGCCCAGCAGCATGCCAGGTGCACCAGCTTGTGTATGGCTCTGTAATTGCATTTGGCTCCATATGGCTACAGAGCTTCCATGTCTGGAAATACAGTGATATTGCGATTCCTGATTCCATCACTTGAGCACAGAGCTTCACATTGCCAGGTCATGCCAGTGTTTGGGATGGAGTTGGCATATGTGTGCACCCATGTCCACAGCCCCAGTTTTAGGCAAATCCTGCATTTGACTCTACTTGTGTATTCCTTAAAATTAAAATGTTCCTGTCCACATAGTATTGGGCTTCTTCTGGTGGAAAGGTGCATTCTGATTTAAACTTTTTAAAAAAAGAATACTCCAGTTTGAACCTATGCATGTGGTGCTTGCAAAAATAAAATTGCCTTCTATTCCATGTTACATGGGTCTAACTTACAAGCAAAATATCATCCTTGAAAGGAAAAGTGCTGTATGCTATCTGAAGGCCAAGGGACAAAATCTTAAGTCGCACAGAATAACTTCAGCTATCAAGAGAGCTGATTTTCCCCCCAAGCTCTGTCCTTGTTACTTCAGTCCTTAATTGCTCTGTATGTCTCTTTTCAGGTTGAATATGTCTTCACAGATAAAACAGGGACATTAACAGAGAACAATATGGAGTTCATAGAATGCTGCATTGAGGGGCATGTTTATGTGCCTCATGTCATCTGTAATGGGCAAATCCTCCACGACTGTGCTGGTATTGATATGATTGATTCTTCTCCAGGAGGAAGTAGCAAAGTATGAAGCCTTTTAAAAAGAACAGTAAAAATTATATGCTGACAGAATAATACTATTCCATTATTGAAACCATGATATTTGAAAGTTTTTGTTGAAATAACTTTTTTTTTTGTGGGGTAGGAATTGCACTTTTAGAAAGTTGCTTTCTTTTAGTGAGACCTTGTTTTGTTTTGTTATCCTAATGACAGAATGGCCACTTGTAATCCTTGCTGTTAATAATCTATATGTCTTGAGAAAACCCTGGTTTCCAAAGTAAACAGTGAAAACAAAAACAAAAAAAAATCAAGCGGCTTGCAGCAACTTTTGTAGTCAACAGGCTGCATCTCAGTATGCTAAAATCCTTTGCATTTCCTGTCTGTTCCTGCAGTAACTTCTGATGCTGCAGGTTAAACAAGTTTGATTTATAAACCAGGCAGGCCTTGGGGAGGAAGCCGGGATACTAAAAGTAGGGTTCACAACAGTTTATGGGAGTTTGCATCAACCTGTCATACCCGATGCGTAGTCTGTGTTTTTAACTTTGTGAAGCAGTGGTGGCAGGAGACAGGGAAGCAAAGCTCTAGACTGGAAGTTACGTTGTTCTGCACACATGTTCTGGCTTCAAAGATCTTAGTTCTTTTTTTCTTTTTCTTCCTCCCACCACTTTTTCCTTGTCTTTCTCTGGGTGTTTTCGGGCAAAGCTTTTATTGTCCAAGCTAGGTGACGTCATTTTTTTTTATCTTTAAGCCTTTTTTGTTTTCCCACCATTATCTCCCTTCCCATTCCTTGTCAGAGAAACAAAAACAAGTAAGGAGGGAAGAGCAGAAGAACTACACAATGTGTTTTGATTAGTAGCTCAAGAAGCCTTCTATCTGGAAATATCCACCCTTGCTTTAACAGCCAAAACAGTATCAGAGGAAAGGCCATAGCATAGGCTTTGCACACAGAAGGCCCCAGATTCATTTCCCTGCATCTCTTGGTAGGGCAGGAAAAACTCTTGCCTGAAATTCTGAGAACCATTACAAGCCAGCATTAATAGTACTGAGCCAAGTGGACCGGGGATCTGACTTACGGATCTCACCTTTTTTTGGTTCCTGTCAGCCTGAGCCTATGTGGTAGAGGTCAGTCCTGAATAGAACATTTTTTTCAAGCTCAGATAATCCTATGGGCAGCATTATCACCATTGATTTAGTAGAGCCAGGAAAGCAAGACATTTTTCACTGATGTCAATCTTAGAAGAACTCCATGCATTAATTGGAATGTATACAAAGAGGGAAATACTTTTCGTAGTGACACAGGAGTCGTAGTGGAGCAGCTCAACCTACTCTGACTGCACAGGAACTCTGGGAATGTGATAGACAAATTAGCTCAAATTAATTTGCTCACTTACTCAAAAGATATACAGTGGTGCCTCGCTAGACAGTTACCCTGCATGACAGTTTTTTCGCTAGACACTGACTTTTTGCGATTGCTATAGCGATTCGCAAAACAGTGATTCCTATGGGGAAATTTCGCTGGACACTGTTTGGTCCCTGCTTCGCAAACCAATTTTCGCTAGACAATGATTTTGACAGCTCCCTCCATGCTCACAAAACGGGTGTTTTCGGGACCTAAACTTCTCAAGACAGCTATTTAAACAGCTGATCACAGTTCGCAAAGCGGCTTTCCTATGGCCGATCTTCGCTAGACAACGACGATTCTTCCCCATTGGAACGCATTAAACAGGTTTCAATGCATTCCAATAGGGAAATGCTTTTCGCTAGACAATGATTTCGCTAAACAGCTATTTCAGTGGAACGGTTATCATCATCTAGTGAGGCGCCACTGTAACTTCCTGGAGGTGATTTGCCTCAAGTTAAGAAGTCTCTATGGACATATGTTGAATACCACATTGCAAAGTTTGTTATAAAAGGGATCACTGTAAGTTACATCTTTTGCATAATTAATTAAGAGAATTTCAGCCTATGACTTATCAGTCATTGACAACAGGATGATGGGTAGGTAATTCCCAGCGACCATTACAGTAGTGCCTTTGACAGTAAGTAGTCAAATGCTTACAATTTTCTCCTCCCTCTTTTCCTTCCAGGCAATTTCCATGCCCCATTACAAATAATAGGATGGTACTTGACTTTTTTCACAGGTCACACTGCAGCTGCAGATGATGGGGAACTGGAGGGGAGGGGGAGAGACTTTCCTTCCTCAAATCTTCTTAAGCTAAGTTAATAGAATGTCCAAGCCAGTAATGGGTGCCCTTGACTATGCACATCAATCCCACACAATATGTACCATAAAAATGGAACCTGTTTACTCAGAAAACATTTAATACTGATGCATCTTCTCTTAAGAGTTGGAAACATGTACTAAGCAACATTCTTCTTTCATTTATTAGGATAGAGAAGAGCTCTTTTTCCGAGCTTTGTGCCTTTGTCATACTGTTCAGGTGAAGGAGGATGACAACGTGGATGGATTAAAGAAAGCTCAGCTGTCAGGGAGGTCCTCTGTTTATATTTCATCATCTCCTGATGAAGTTGCTTTAGTTGAAGGGATTCAGAGGTATCTGCCATGCTAATATATTTTTCTCAGCTTGTGGGAAACCACTGTTTCATTTGATAATTTTTTTTTAATAGAGGAGGGAATAATAATAACAAACATGCCATCAAGTTGATTCTGATACAGCAACCAACCCTTTTTATAATGATATTCCTTACATTAGAGATGGGCTGAGGGGAACACATGGAAAAAATAAGAGATTGTGACTAGTTCTGAATGAAGCACTGCTAGCCTGTTCTAGGCAAAAGGAATAAAAGACAGACCCATTTTAATTGGCATACATTTTTGTCCACTTTCATGGACTATAGGCTGTTTCATTAGATGCATGAAGTGTTGCTTAAATTAGCAGATGGTTTTAGGCATTCTTGGGTGCCTAAGAATGAGTGGGTGGATATACCATCTATTGGATGGGAAGGAACTAATAAGCTGAACATACTGTACAAAGATGGATCATTAGCTTAGCAGTGCCCTTAATAAGCAGCAACTGGGTACTAATTGATAAACTGACATAGGTTAATCCGTCAATACATGCTTTGTGATAAAGAGTCTTTGCTTTAAGTGAGATGCTGAACCTCTTGAAGAATTATTGTGGGTGGGGAATTGTCATCGGTGAGGTCAGAGGGAATTCATGTGCAATACAAACAGTGGTAATTGCTAGTGGTGATGAGGAAATCAGCATGATTTGAATTCTTAACTTCCACTAAAAATAAATGCTGTTGTACGTCCTGAATAATTATCACCAGATGACTAGCACAAGCAGTCAAGGCAGAATGTGATCTACTTAAAAAAAACCAAAAAACTGGAGAACAGAAATATCTTACGATAGAAGTGCCTTTTGTTCCTTTCAGATAGGGCAGACATGACCACTGAAACATGGTTAAAATCTGCTTGTTAGGACTCGGGTCCAAATTGGAACTTACTTGGTAGTAGCTGGGCAATGAGTAGGCCAAATCTTTTTGGAAAGAAGGCAGATTTGATAACATTCTCATCAAATTTGAGCATTGAATGTACAGTATGCATATCATAGAGGAAGAACGTAGTCATGTCTTTAAATGTGTTGGATAAGATTACAGTGTGTCTTGACAATACACAGCAGAAGGCTCACATTCTCTTCTATTTGGGTGAGAAAAGCAAAGATGGGAAGGCCATTCTCAGAACCTTGAAGCAGAAGAGAGATAGAGAAATCCTGGACTAACTTGAGCAAAGTGATGTTAGTGCCTTCTAAATGAAGTCAAAATTGTTGTTTCTACTAGCTTACATGACAAATTGCACAGTTCATTATATTGCAAATGCGTATTCTAAATTATCATTTTATTAACTTCTATGTTATCTGTAATTAAATTTTCAGACTTGGTTACACTTATTTGAGACTGAAGGACAATTTTATGGAATTTTTAAATCGAGAAAATGACATTGAAAGGTATGTTTTTGGTATGAGGTAGGATTACACAAAAGGCGGGCAGATTCTTGAGGTCAGCGGGCTGAAGTTGATCATCACCACACACAGACTGTTGGACAGGTTATTCTGTTGTTGCCACAGTTATGGCGGTATTTTGTGACAACCGGGAAAGCTCGCTGTGGTATGGAGTTGTTCCAGAACATCCACGTATACTATAGAGAGAGCCCTGCGTGATTGAGGTCTAGGATGTGTCACAGGGCTTCTGGTCCCGAGAGTCAACACTCTTTGCCAGGCTTTTACGAGCTGTTTCAGTGGGAGGATCCTACAGTTTCCATGGCTGAGCAGAAATTTGAACCAAGGTCTCCTGTGTCCTACATTCTGTCCAGTACACCATATGTTGCTGACCACTGGGCTGCACAAATACCATACACATCCTACATATGACTGTTTTTATACTTTAACATTTTTGGAAAAATATACTTTGCACAAGTGTTTTCCTTAATTAATTGTAAGTATGCGGGAGATGAATTCAGTGATCTGTCAGGTTCAGATTTTGTGTCAGAGAACAGAGTTTCATTTTCCGCATTGACTTCAAAGTTTTAATGCTTACTTACAAGGCCCTAAACGGTTTAGGACCTCGATATTTGCGGAATGCCTGCTTCCACCAAGGGCTACCTGGATCACCCGTGCGAGTCAGGAGGTGAGGCTGAGGAGCCTGACGCCGAGAGAGGCCCGGAAGGAGAAGACACGAAACCAGGCCTTCTCGGCGGTGGCTCCTCGCCTCTGGAACAACCTCCCTCTGGAGATTCGTGTGGCCCCTACGCTGGGTGTCTTTAAAACCCAATTAAAACATGGTTATACATCCAGGCCTTCCCTCCAGCCAATTCTTGAATTCTTTCTTTATTTTTCCCCTATTTTATTTTTTCTTTACAGTGGTGCCTCGCATAACGAGCGCACCATTTAACGACGAATTTGCATAGCTATCTGTTTTTTGGGATCGCTAATGTGATCGCATACCGATGCTTTCTATGGCTGAAAATCGCTTTGCGACGATCGGTAAGCGTTTTGCTTACCGATTTTGGCATAGCGATTTTTTTAAACAGCTGATTGGCGGTTCCAAAATGGCCGCCAGATGCCCAAAATGGCTGCGCGCAGCGTTTTTGTGCCCTACCCTCGCTTACCGAGGGTGTGAAAATGGCGGCCGGATGGGGAAACATTGCAGAACGGTGAGTTTTGGGGCCCATTGGAACGCATTAAACGAAGTTTAATGCATTCCAATGGTTTTTTTCCGTTCCGTATAGCGATGTTTCCCCATAGCGACGGTTAATCCGGAACGGATTAACCTCGCTATGCGGGGCACCACTGTATTTTATTGTGATTGCTATTGAATGATTATGCACATTCTTGTATTTTATTGTTTTATTTTGTATTGGAAGCCGTCTAGAGTGGTCTGGTAGTCCAGATAGGCGGGGCATAAATCAAATAAATAAATAAATAAATAAATAAATAAATAAATAAATAAATAAATAAATAAATAAATAAATAAATAAATAAATAAGAGAGTATTGTCACTTCACAAGGGCCCTCTGGTGGTGGATTCATGTTTGTGTGTGTGAATGTTAAGTGTGCCCATGTAACCATTTCAATTGTTGCAAAATGTCTTTGATTTTCCCTTCAGGTTTGAACTATTGGAAATCCTTAGTTTTGATTCAGTCAGGAGGCGGATGAGTGTAATAGTTAAATCAGAAAAAGGTAATATTGTTTAAAAAACCCCAAAGCAAATGCGTACTCGAGTTCTTCAATCCTTTGTTTGACATTTAAAATTCAACTTATGCTCTTTGTCAAATGTATCAGTTTCCCCACCTACCTCCTCATCTTATTGTTCCATTGTTTTAAAATAGGATGCATGGTATTTTGACGTTCAGTCCATTAATGTCACCTTCAACAAGCTGTTGTATAACAATATTTCATTGTTATATTTTTGGCGGGGAGATGTACTGTATCCTATATTTCACTCATTTTAAAAAATTCTCTTTGTTTACATTTTAGGGGAAATATTTCTGTTCTGTAAAGGAGCAGATTCTTCTATATTTCCTAGAGTTACAGAAGGCAAAATAGAACAGATCAGAGCAAGAGTTGAGCGCAATGCAGTGGTAAGAGCCAGTATCTGGCATGCATTAATTATATTGTATGTTCTCAAGGCAGAAGTAGCAAATATTGTAAGAGCAGACTTACTCAAAGTTGGAGTGGGGAGAAAGAAACAGAAAGAAAGAAAGAAGAGTAGGCACTGATTATATTTGACTCCTCCTATTTAATGCACATGGTGTGGGACTCATATGCACAACATTAGGCATTAGAGATTTCAATGAACTCTGTAATTCTGGCAATTCAGTGTACCAGAAATGCATAATGCTTGCCTCAAGAAGCAGGTATAATGAGCCCCGAATTCTTTGTTAGCTTGAACTGGAATCTGAACTGTGAAAGAATTGATATAATGGGCAAACTCCTGTTGTTTAGCATTGTGAATTGCACTAAATTAGGCATCGTTGAATCAAAGGGATTTGGTGAGTCAGCTCCTCCATAGGTTTGATAGATTCAAATGGGTCTACTCAAAATGTGACTTACTGTGCTAAAGTTAGTTGCTATTAGAGTAGGCCTGTTTGAATCAATTGAACTTACACAGGAGTTGACTCTCCAAATCTTCATTGACTTAATGGACCTACTTTAGTGTGATTTACCATGCCAAGAAACAAGATTTTGATTGTTGTGGGTTTTTCGGGCTCTGAAGATTTTGCCTAGTCAGGAATGGCATTTATCATTTCCAGCATTTTAAAAAGTATCCGCCTGTACATCAGTTGTTGGAGAATGTGAAATGGAGGGTGCAGTTGAAAGCATGGCCTGCTGGCCCGCTTCCCAAAGGCCACTGGTTGACCTTTATATGAACTAGCAGGGTTATTTAGAATGTTCTTATGAGCCTAATCTAAAGGATTCAACCTTGAACAAGGTCTGTAGTAATGTAGTGTCTTTAGTCCTCAAGAAAATTACATTTTTGATGCCTATTAGAATTTTGCATCCAGTTTGCATGCTAGAACATGGTAGACAAGGCATCAGGGACAGAGCAGGGTGATTGTTCTCTTTTTGTTTTTTGCTGTGGTTAGTTACTGCTTAATGTGGTTGACCCACCAAGTAAGGAGTGGTTAACGGAAAAGAACAGGGTTTTTTGGAGAAACCTGCTGGTAATTTATTGAGTGGAGGTGGAAAAAACTGAACTTCTGAGAAATGGTGTGGTTGTTTTTTTTCTGAACTAATCCAGTGAGAGCGTAGGCAGTTCATCCCTCTCTCGGGCATAAGCCTTTTGATGCTTTTTGCTCTCAGAAGCCATGGGAAAGGCAGAGTAAGAGATCTAATTCCCTGGGCTTCTGAATTTCCCAGGGGCTTGTTCAGAAGCATCACTGTGTTCAGAGTGGTAGGCACCCTTACATTAAGCCAATATGATGGGACATAAATATGACTGCCATCTGTATGGATTAATTTGAATATATTTGAAAAATCTGTACAGGAGGGTATTTTTAATTGAATATATTTATGGTTTTTTAAAACAATTTCCTCTAGGAGGGTCTGCGAACATTATGTGTTGCGTATAAGAAATTCACCTATGACGAGTATGAGAGTGTGGAGAAGCAACTTCAGGAGGCAAAGCTGGCCTTACAGGATCGGGAAAAGAAGCTGGCAGAGGCATATGAACAAATAGAAAGGGGGCTTATCCTGCTTGGTGCTACAGCAGTTGAAGACCGGTTAGTGTTCTCCTGTTAGTTTGAAGCAAGGTTATTAGATATATTAGGCTTCATCTTGAAATCTATTTGGCAAACTTTCTTCCCTGTCCAAATACTTGTGTGATGTGTAATAAAGAGCTATTTCCTTGGCTTCAGATTTAGGGTCTGATTTAGATGATCCCATTTCTGCTCAGTAAGCTGAGATATCGTTCCGTGTCTGAGTCGCACTGGCCATGTGACCACGGAAGATTGTCTGAGTGGCACTGGCCATGTGACCACGGAAGATTGTCTTCGGACAAAACGCTGGCTCTATGGCTTGGAAACGGGGATGAGCACCGCCCCCTAGAGTCGAACACGACTGGACAAAAATTGTCAAGGGGAACCTTTACCTTTTACCTTAAGCTGAGATATGCAGGTGCATGAACTTTTTCATATTTGCTTCATGGTTTGCATTGATAAATCAGTAAATAATAGAGATGGGCACAAATTTGAATCATGCTGGATCATTGTATTGGCACTATACAATTTGGGGTCCTGTCTCCCCCACCCCCCCGGCCAGATTCCCCCACTTACCAGTCAGCGCACGCTTTGCTCCTCCTCCCCTTGGGCAAGAACATGAACTTTCCCTCTCTGCTTCCTCGAGCAGCCGCCCGCTCAAAGGTGGCGCTGCAGCAATCCCTGTCCCACCTCCTCGTCTGAGTGGGCAGCTGCTGGTCGAAGGAGAGAAGGAAACTCCACGCTCCTGCCATGACTGGTGAAATGACCAAAAAGGAGGAGGAGTGGAATTTTCAAGGAGCATTTGAAATTAGGGAGAGATCAGACTGCTGAGCGAAGAATTCCATGTATTTATCTAAACTCTTCTTTCCTGAAGAGTTTTTGTTCTCTCTCTGTTCTGTGTCATACTTCTTAACCTCCACTTGGCATATTAACAGTCCTGTGGAAGTGTTTAGTGGCGGGATAATGATTGGCCATTTACAATTAGAACTCATAATAGCAGTACAACAATCTTGTACCATTCACTCATCCTGGTCAGGATTTGTAATATCAAAAAGCTATTAAAGTTACTGTGCCACATAAAAGGAAAAAAAATAGAAATCACTTCTCTTTCTCCTGGCAGTAAAATAACCATTTCCTGCTCTTATATCTATAATCTGATGTCAGAGGCAACTGCCTCATTCTGCTGCTCTTCCTCATGGAGGCAGGAGAGAAAGCCAGATTCCATTTGTTGTTTTCATAAAAGCAGGGGAGAAGTTACAAACCACCCTCCTCACTTTCTAGTCATGATTATTGGCACCACTACATAATTATTGCTGTTGTCATTTCTTTACTATCATCAGGGTGTGATAGCAGAGAAATTCTAAGATATGTGAGTCATGAGAAATGTAAACTCTGAATGTGAACGATGGTGAAGCAGGAAAGGAAAAAGGAGGACAGGGCTAAAAGGAGAAGTTTATTTGTCCATTCTTGAGTTTAATTCTGTGGATTAGCCTTCTCTTAACAAAAAGCTGCTTTTTGATTGTTTTATCCCTGCTTGCTTTAGTCAGGCTAATTAAAACTGCACATTAAGTATGGTGTGTGCCATCTGTGTGATCGTGTTGCTTGGTTTATTGATTGGTTTTATTTTTTATTAGTCTGGTCCTAATATAGAAAGCTACCAAAGGAAAATAAGTAGGAAAATAAGAGCATTTTTCATGGCTTTTGAAGCACTTTGTTGTCAAAGACTAGCTGAAAATGGTGATAAAAAGAGTTCCATTTGCTTGTAAGAAAACAATGGAAAGGAAGCAAAAAGCGCAGTTAAAAGTATAAAATGAAAGTAGTTGGTGTGTTCACAGATTGGGCTTCAAAAGACAAATTATTGTGTTATCTCTTTTACATTAGCCTGGTTGATTTATTACTGAAAAAGCAGCATTAAAATGTAGGTCTTTCTTTCTTTCTTTCTTTCTTTCTTTCTTTCTTTCTTTCTTTCTTTCTTTCTTTCTTTCTTTCTTTCTTTCTTTCAGTATAGGAACCAAATTAAGCAGGTACAGTCAGTGTTTGCATTAGTGTCTGAAGCCCAAGTCCAAGTTCTCATGAACATTAATGGATCTTGGAATAAAATGAATTGTGAAATGTTTGAAGGCTTGTTACGTTTTGCCAGTTTAAATTAAATTGTTAAAATGTGCCACGAAGAGTGATGATGCATGATTTAAATCAGGGATGGGAAATCCGTGGTTTACCCAGTGCTTTTGAACTGCATCTTCAGTCATCCCCCACTACTGGCGGTGCTGGCTGGCCGTGGTTAATGGGATTTGCTGTCCATCAGCATCTGAAGGACCACACGTTCTAAAACCCTCCTTTAAAACAAATGTCCAATGGTGCGCTTCAGATATAAAAAAGCTCAGCACTTTTAATCAATAAGGTTAAAATCACAGAGCAATCTAATAATAACAAAATAGGTAATATAGTTCATGGGAGCAAAATTACTTGAACCTGAGCGCCTTCTTTCAGCATATTTCCCTGTATAAAAGAAACCTTATAGTAAGTCTCTTACATTTTTAATTTCAAGTTTTGTCAATACTTATCTGTCTCCAAGATTGCAGGAAAAAGCTGCTGATACCATTGAAGCCCTGCAGAAAGCTGGCATTAAAGTATGGGTTCTGACTGGAGACAAAATGGAAACTGCTGCCGCCGCCTGTTACGCCTGCAAATTGTTCAGAAGAAATACTCAGATACTTGAGTTAACTACAAAGAAAATAGAGGAGCAGAGTGTGCACGATGTGTTGTTTGAATTAAGCAAAACAGTCCTCAGGCACAGTGGCAGCTTAACAAGGGACACTTTCTCAGGGTATGTAGAAAATACGAACTCTATTAGAAAAATTAAACATTCTCTGCTTGTGCTAATTCAGGGGAAAAATAAAAAAAAACATTTTAAAGAGAATTGCTAGAGTTAAGTTAGTACAGTGGTACCTCGCTAAACAATGACCCCGCTAAATGACAAAATCGCATGACTTTTTGCGATCGCTATAGCGATTCGCAAAACAGTCATTCCAATGGGCGATTTTCTCTTAACAACGATTAGGTCCGTGCTTCGTGAACCGTTTGTTCACAAGATGACAATTTTTCTGGCTCCGCAAAATGGCTGCCCTGTCTTTTCCAGACCCATGCTTCGCAGGGCAGCCATTTTTACAGCTGATTGGCGCTCGCAAAATGGCTTCCCTATGGGCGATCTTCACTGGACGACGAGGTATTTTCCCCATTGGAATACATTAAACCAGGTTTCAATGCATTCCAATGGGGAAAGGGTTTTGCATGACGACGATTTCGCTAAACAGCTATTTTCTGGGGATGGATTATCGTCGTCATGCGGGGCACCGCTGTATTCAGATTTTGATTTACAGCATTTTATCAGGTGTGTCTTATGAGCTGCACCTTTACTGACTAGAGGTGTCAGCCTGCAGTGGTGGTAGCATCTTTCCCCCTCTGTAAGTTTTTTTTTCTTTTTTTCCTAATGTGCTCCTTTCAAATGAAAATTGAAATTAAAAATCAAGGGAAATGTTTTGTTCATTATAGACTTCTCTGAGAATGCAGGGAACCTCCTAATTACCACAGTTTGTTTTACAACTTGCTGCTTTTACAGCCATTATAGTATCAGCTAATGCCTCCTCCTACCATCTAAACCTCGCATTTACAGTCACTGGAACTTTAAACTAGAGCACTTTAAACTGGCAGGGCAGCAGGGTAGCAGAGGTGGGAGAGAGAAGAGAGAAGGCAGTAGAGATTGGAGGGGAGCATCAAAGAAAGCAAGAGCATGGAGACATGAGGGAGGACTGAGAAAACTGTCCAGCAAGCAAGTGGAGTGGAAAAACATGCAGGGCGGTAGAGCTTGGAGCCAGATGCTCAGCAGACAGGCTAAAGAAAGGAGGTGCACAGGAGAAGACCGGGGAGGTCGAAGCGGAGGTCTTAGCAAGCAAGGGAGAGGAATAAAGGAGAAGGTGTAAGGGTCTAGATGGGCGGCATATAAATGCAATAAATAAATAAATAATAAATAAATAGAAATTAGAAGGCAGGGGAGGCTTCATTTATAAGGCATGAAAATTCTCCAGGAACAAAGCCACTATTTTAACATTGAGCCTAGAGGGAAAATAGGGTGTAGCTTACAGGGGATTGTTTTACAACCATCATCAGGGAACCAATTAGGTTTTAAGTGCAGGGTTCTGTTGTATTAACAAATTTCTATAGAACCTATAAAAACTGAACATCTACTACTTCATTTCCTATCTGTTTCATCTGTCTGCCATGAAATTCAAAGTGGTATACCTAGGTACCTGAGGTATGGCAGCATAATTTTCCTAAAGGGCTTTGTTATTTCCTTTTAAGACTATTATTTAATCA